>NC_141151.1:141410853-141768802 GCF_053477565.2 Lygodium microphyllum | reverse complement strand
GCTTCCCTTTTTGGCCGTCTTAGGGACTGAAGTCTCTGCCTCTACGTCTGAAACCTTCTTTCCCACAGGCAGAGTCATAGCACTCTCGGTTTTTTGTGCGACTTTAGCTTCCGATCTCTTCTTCTTCCACCTGCAGCTTTTCTTCCCTATCAAGGTTGCATCAAGATTGTTAGGTCCTGGCAGAGAGATGCCGGCCTGCTTCATTTGGGCTAGGGTCATAACCCGCAATGGGATAGGTGTGGCCTCCCCATCAAGGTTTTTGATACCAAATAGTCCCAATGGGACAAATGGCACGTTGGTTGAGCTAGAGGATGGCTTTCACTTTGGGCAATCTACGAAAAGATGGGTGATCCCGCACTCTGCGCATCTTTGGTCAGCCTTGTCTCTATTTTGATGCTCTCTTTCAGGGTAGCATGATGAGACATGGCCCGGGTGACCGCAAGTCCAACAGGTGACTGGTTCCTGCGTTTGCCCTCCTAGGCCTCTACATCGTCCTCGTCCTAACGCCATCACCGACACGGGTCGATAATCCATGAGGACCACATTGCCCTCGTCATCGTGTGAGACATAAGGGTATATGTAGGTCTCTTCATCATTCGGCTCCTCCACGTAGTGGACTGGAGCGTCGCTTGGTGGGTGGGTCATTTAAGGACCAGGCGGTCTAGGAATGCCTGTAGGGTTTATGTCCATTCTAGGGATGGCTGGTTTCATATCGTTAGGCACAGGAAGGGCCAATGGGGCTCCCTTTCCGAAGAATAGCTACGGCCTATTCGCTAGATAAGGCTGGCCATAGGGTTGCGAGTATGGAAGTCTTCTTGGCAATCTACAATGCGCGACATCATGGCCGAACCTACCATAGTTAGCACAAGGTCTTGACCTGGGGTCTTGACACTCGGCCAGCAAGTGGTTTCCGCCACAGTACACACATTGGATGTGCAGACGCATTGGTCGTCTCAACATGTCTTGCAACTTGGCTAATTCCACCTTGACCTCAGCCAAGCCATGCTCTGTCTCGGTGGCCCTCCCCTTATCTTGGGATGATGGGATTGACCACTCACTAGAGACTGACGTTCTCTCTGAGCATCGCGAGTTGGTCTCCTCTAGATTTGAGC
This sequence comes from Lygodium microphyllum, assembly GCF_053477565.2. NCBI lineage: Eukaryota > Viridiplantae > Streptophyta > Polypodiopsida > Schizaeales > Lygodiaceae > Lygodium > Lygodium microphyllum. The sequence continues at coordinate 141,767,690 of NC_141151.1, read as the reverse complement.
TCCTGGAGCTCCGCTCTTTCAGATGATCATCGACTATGATGGCTTCCTCAAAAACTCTAGCCACTGCATCCCGTTGCAAGCTTGAATTGCCTGCCAAAGCCTTATACAACTCCTCGTCTTGAATTTCGCTGATGAATACAGTCGAAACTGCTCTGTTAGTCGGTCGCTCGCCTAGAGGGATTCTCTTCAAGAGACTCTTCACATGGGTCACGTAGTCGCAAATGTCCTCCTTCTCTTTTTGCTTGATGTTCATCAAGCGTACTAGCAGGTTATCAGAGTATCTGTGCTCGACGAATCTCTTAACGAAGAGATCCTTGAGGTCATTGAAGTTTGCTCGCTCTGCAGCATCTAGGCTCGTATACCACGTCCTATCCTTATTGCCTAGGCAAAGCCCAAATGCTTGCGAGCGTTGAGTTTGGTTGTTGAGGCCATTGGCTTCCCAAACTTGCTCAAACTGCTCAACAAAGCTGTATGGGTCGTCATGAGGTTGGTACTTATCGAGTTGCTTGGCAACAATCGGTATTTTGGCCTTGCTTTTTGAGCCTTAGTTTGCCCCTAATCCTGCAAGCAGCGACCTCGCTAGTGTGGTGGCACTCTGCTCTACTACTGTATTATCGAGCAGTCGTTTCATGAGAAGCTTGCTCAACGTCAAGTCTCCCTCTAGTACTCTCTCATGGTCCGTTCGGTTTTGGCCAGCCAAGTTCAGCACTCGCTACACCTCATGTAGCTCCAGGCTTTGTCTTTGGCTTCTAGCTTGCTGATTCCTATTGTACTCGGCTATGCCCTGTAATGCCTTGCGGGCTAGCCTTCTCTCCTCTTCTAGATCTGCAATGATTGCGTCTACTGTCCTGCCTCGGTGCTCGTACCAAGCGTGTGCGTCGTAACTTCTCACCAGCAGAATCTGAGAATATGTTCAAATCAAGCTCCCCATTAGATCGATGGTTAGAGCTCTCTTCCGTCATGGTCGAGTTCTCGAGCTCCACTACGCTATCGATCAGGTTGAATGGACTTGACAGATCCTCATCGTTGTGGCGCTCCCTGCTTGGTCCTACTCTGTGCTTTGGTGGTTTGTCTATGTCTTGGGTCCTCTCCTATTGGTGGGTTCCTTGAGTGGTTTATCTGAGTGAGTTCCTTTGGTTATTGAATAAAACCCTCGTTTTATGGTCACTCGGTACATGTGTCGCTTCTCGTGCACTCGTGCCCAATCAGGCTTTCAGCTTTCTTATGTGTACTTCAAGTGCCGAATTCAATGTGAGTGCGGCAATCGATCTCTATATACTTACGCCCTCTCGTCTCGTCTCGGGTCTGATAAGCTTCATTGCTCAAGTCTTGGCCGTTCTAGCGGGTTCTAGGGTCTGCCCTACTTCTTGTTGTTCACTAGGGGATCGATCACAGGTCCTCCGATTGGATTTCCGCTCTCAATGTGTCAGGTCACTGGGGAGTACTCCGGCACTTGGTCGTGACTCCTATGTTGGGAACTGCCTACAAGGCGCTCGCTATGTTGTCCTGGAGCAGGTTACGCTTCCAGTCGGTCGTGGGGGTAAATTTTTTATGTTCTCTTTTTCTTTTCTGCCTAAGGGTGTGTCTAATTCTGAGAATCGGATGTCCGATTTACCAGTGGTCCGATTTACTAGTGGTTCGATTCTAGGAATCGGACCAGGTGGATCCGAGTTTGAGCTGTTCAATTCTCAGAATCGGACGGGGGTTAAGTGTCTGATTTTTGAAAATCAGACAAGTGGTCCGATCGGACCAGGCGTGCAGGCCGATAGCTGACGTGTCCTAATTCGTGAGTCCGATTTCCTCAATCGGACGATCGAACTAAGCATCTGATTGGACAGGATTGGTCCGAGTGTCCGAGTGGTCCAAGTGGTCCGAGTCCCAAAATCGGACGGGTTGGTCCGATCGGACGGTTATCCGAATGTCCGATTCTCAAAATCGAACGTCCGATTCTGAGAATCAGAGACTGAATCGGGTGTCTGATTGCACCGACCCGAATTCACTTTCGAGCATAAAATTGTCCAAAATCTTAAGATATTGATTATTATAGGCTACAAGATTCAATAGGAATGAAGCTGGAGTGATGGGGAAGAGATCTATATACCTAGGGATTGCCGATAGCAACGTCACTCCTCCCACTGCGATCGAACGGGTCGCCCAAGCTCTCTCTCTCTCTCTTGTAAAATATTACACGGCGCAGCGAACAGAATCTGAGAAAGAGATAGAGAGTACACAACAGATAAGAGGAGAATCAGTAAATTCTTTAACTCCAAACAACTGATACAAAGATGGCTCTGTCCACCCGTGCGCTTCCACTGTGTGAAGCTTAGATGGCGATCTAGACAGAAGATAGGTGAAGAGCTTAAGGCTAGCTGGAACAACAACTCTGACTGGGTGAAAGATGAGTGTCAGATGGCTGCGAAGGGGTTTAGCTTTTATAGCCCGCGAAGGTCGTTAGGTCGGCCTGCTGACCGACCTACCATATGAGCCTCCACTAGTCGGCCAGGGAATATTCCAGGGAATATTCCCTTTACCATCGGGCCGGGGGCGCTGCCCCCGGACCCCCGCCAGGGGGGCCGCTGGCCCCCCTGGGACCCCCCAGCCAGGGGCCGCTTCCGCGGCCCCCGGACCCCACAATAGGGGCCCCTTTTAACTCCCTTACCACGCAACTCAATGCAATGTGCCTCGAGTTGCTACCAGCTTAACCACTCCGTCTAACCCAAAGATTAGACCCACAACAGTCACCTTTTTGCCATCCGGTCACATAGACCTCATCTGATATACAAGTCAGGACTCAACCAATGTCCGGGCTCACATTTGGCTTCTCCTCATAATGGGGGCCTTACAACTTTGAGCACCATGGATCATTGGTAGCACCTAATGAGGGTGGGGCATTGATCATATCTAACACCCCCCCTCAATGTCCACCCATAGGTGAACTATCTCCTCGGCCCAATGCCGAGTCTCTGAAGATGAACTTGAAGCAGATCCTTCGTAAGTGCTTTGGTGAAGATATCTGCTCCATTCTCCTCTGTTGGACAGTAGACCAATTCCACTATCCCATCCTCCATCAAATCACGCACATAGTGATACTGGATCTCTATATGTTTGGTGCGTGCATGAAACACTGGATTTTTGGCAATGGCGATGCAACTCTGATTGTCACATCTCAGCACAGTTGGTTCTTCATCCTGCACTCCCATATGCCATAGAATCCTTCTCAACCATACGGCCTCACATGCAGCAAAACAAGCTGCCTTGTACTCTGCTTCGGTAGAAGACAATGCCACTGTTGGTTGCTTCTTACTAATCCAAGAGAAAATTCCTGAACCCAAAGAGAAACAATAACCAGAAACTGACTTCCTGGAATCAATGTCTCCTGCCCAATCTGAGTCACAGTTCCCCACAAGAGAAGTTCCGAAACTGTATGTGATACCATAGTCAAGAGTTTTCTTCAAGTATCTGAGCACCCGCATCCCAGCCTTCCAATGACTCTCATGAGGTTTGTTTGAGAACCTGCTCAAAACACCAACAGCAAAACTGATATCTGGTCTGGTGTTACACAAGTAGATTAGACTGCCGACCAACCTCCTATACCTCCCAATGTCTGCTAGTGCTGATGTATCCTCAACGGATAACTTTACATTCACCTCCATAGGTGTAGCTATCTCCTTGCACTCGGTCATGCCAAATGCCTTCAAGATCTCCCATGCATACTTCTTCTGAGAGATGAAGATCTTTCCTGGCTCTTGCCAGACTTCAATCCCCAAACAATAGTGCAGCAAGCCCAAGTCTGTCATTTCAAACTCAAAACTCAAAGCCTTTCGAGTTTGGTTGATCATATCTTCATAGTCACCTGTAATAAGAAGGTCGTCCACATATAGGACAATCACTACAGACTTTTTACCATCCCTGTAAACATACAAGTTAGCATCTGAGGCACATCTTTTGAAGTTTAGGTTTAAAAAGAACCTATCTATCCGCTGGTACCATGCTCTGGGGGCTTGTTTCAGCCCATACAATGCCTTCTTTAGTTTACACACTTTGTTCTCAGAATGGGGGGCCTCAAACCCTGGTGGCTGAGCCACGTACACCTCCTCCTTGAGGTCACCATTTAAGAACGCTGACTTAACATCCATTTGGTACACTGGCCACTTCTTGTGGGCAGCCACTGCAAGTACCGTGCGAATAGTGGTCATTCTGGCAGTTGGGGCAAATGACTCTTGAAAATCAAACCCTTCAACTTGTGAAAATCCTTGGGCAACCAGTCTAGCTTTGTACTTTTCTAAGGTACCATCAGCCTTGTACTTTACCTTCCAGATCCACTTGGTGCCAATAATCTTTCGCTTTGCTGGCCGATCCACTAGCTCCCAAGTGTCATTCTTCATTATGCTGTCATACTCCGCCTGCATAGCAGCCTTCCATGATGGATCTGCAAGTGCTTCTTCTAAGTCAATTGGCTCCTTTACTTCTCTCATAATCTCAACCATCAAGGCCATGTTGACTATGTGAGCAGAAGCCCTCCTTTGCTCCTCTATTCTCTGAGACCTCCTTGGTCCGTCTGCCTTCTCCTCAACAGATGCAGGCATAGGATTATTGTGGTCATAGAGCTGCTTCACCCAGCGCGGCAATGGCTTTTCCGGTGGGGTGATGTCAGGTTGGTGAACTTTTTCCTCATCATCTGAAGATGATGCTTCCTCCTCCTTAAGGATAGGGATAGCTCTCGGGACAGGTTCATAGTGGACTACTTCTTCGCTTGATGATAAAGTGGAAGACCTTGCCTTCTCCTCCTCCACTGTATGCGGCTCCTCCTTGAACACCACATCACGGCTCGCGATGATCTTCTTTGCCTCTTGGTCATATAACTTGTAAGCCTTCTGCTCATCACTATAACCCAAGAAGATACATTTTCTGCTTTTTGGTTGTAACTTGTTTCTCTTCTCATCTGGAACATGTGCATAACATTCACATCCAAAAATTCTGAAATGTGAAACAGATGGTTTCTTACCAGTGTAAGCCTCATGAGGTGTTTTTCCCTTGAGAGCCTTTGTGTAGCTCCGATTTAGAATGTAGACTGCAGTATTAACAGCTTCAGCCCAAAAATGGTTAGGCAATCCCTTGCCCTTTAGCATGCATCTTGCCATCTCCACAATGGTACGATTCCTGCGTTCCACAACACCATTCTGCTGAGGTGTGTGAGGCGTCGTCAATTGACGCTTGATCCCTTTGCTCTTGCAAAAGCCTTCAAACTCCTTTGAGTTGAACTCACCACCACCATCTGTTCTAAATTTCTTCACACTTTTCCCTGTTTCATTCTCAACAAGTATTAGCCATTCTTTAAACTTACCAAAAGCTTGAGCCTTATCACGAAGGAAGTACACCCACATCTTCCTACTGTAGTCGTCGACAATCAACATAAAATAAGAAGATCCCCCCAAGGCCTGTGTAGGCATCTTACCACACAAGTCAGCATGCACCAACTCTAGAGGAGCATGTGCTCTATTCTTGCTTTCTTGTGGAAATGCCTTTCTCTGTTGCTTGCCCATCATACAAGCTTCACATGGTTCCTTCAATTCAGTTATTGTAGGTAGGTGAGCAACCATACCTTGCTTTTGCATCTCCTTCAATACTGCAAATCCGATGTGTCCAAACCTTTCATGCCAAAGCTTACTTGTGCCCACTCCAGCGGTGGCTGTAAGAGCACTTAGCTCATACAGGTTGTTCCTTCTTTCTCCTTTGCCAACAATTGTGCCAGCACTATCAATAATTTCTGCACCTGTCTTCTTGAACCTCACTTCATGACCAAGATCAGTTATGGCAGCAACTGATAAGAGATTTCTCCTGATTTCGGGAACATACAACACATTTGAAAGCTTTTTGACTTCACCATTTGCAGCAACAAAAGAAATAGTACCTGTGCCCGCAGCAGGGCATTTAGCATCATTTCCAACCGTCACAGTGATGGATTCTTGTAGAGGCTGCATAGAACTGTATAGACCTTTCTTGTTGGTCATGTGACGGGAGGCCCCACTATCCAACACCCAAGAGTCAGTGGTAGATTCTTCTTGCGCCGAGGAGCACACTTCCTCAATGGTCGCCATGAATAATTCCAACTCTGCTTCAGCCGTATTGGCTGTCTCTTTCCCTTTACTTTTAAGGGTACCATTCTTTTCATCTGCCTTCTTGACACGACAATCTGCAATCGCATGTCCTTTCTTCTTACAGTAGAAGCACTCTCCTTGAAACTTCTTCTTGCCGCCCTTTTTCTTTTTGTCACCATCATTTTTGGTGGAGGAAACACCTTTGCCTTTTGCATTGGCAGAGAATGCAGCATCTCCATTGTTGCTTCCTTCTCGGGCTTTCAGCCTCAACTCCTCCTCCATTAATAATGCACAAAACTCCTCAAAAGTCAAAGCTTGAGGTCTCACCTGAGTATTAAGGGCAGTTACTAGTCCATCAAACTTTTGTGGACAAATCCGAAGACACCTCCGAGCTAGCTCTTCGCTAGTCTTTTGTATCCCAGCGCCAGCCATCTGGTCGCGCAGATTCTTAATCCGAGTGATGAATGCTTCAACCGTCTCTCCTTCAGCAAACTTCTCCGCTGCTAGTTGATTCTCCAAGTTTTGAATCCTTGTTTGGTTTCGTGTTTCATATTGACTCCTTAGTACATTCCAAGCCTCTGACGCTTTGGTTGTATGCTGAATCAGAGTCAAAACACTGTCAGAACAGCTTGTAACTAAGGCACACAATGCATCTGCATTCCTTCGTTTCCAAGCTCGTAGAAGATCTGCATTCGGAGGAATCATCACACTAGGATTTGATGGGTCGGGGATAGGCTGTGGTTCTGCGTCAGTCCCCAGCACAGTCTCCAGAAGCTCATAAGAATCAAGGATAGTTGTAATTTTGAACTTCCACAAGGTGTAGTTTGTACCATCTAACTTGCCTTCGCTGAAGGTTGGTGGACGAATCCTCAGTGTTTGAATAGCCGGTACAGCAGCACCACCTCCTGCACCGCTTCCGGATGCGCCAGAACTGCTTCCCGGAGTCGACATCGTTTCTCTTTGCTGTTGAAGCCTTTGCCTCTTGCACTCTCTCCGATCTCTAGAGCCCCCTGGGCTCTGATACCATGTAAAATATTACACGGCGCAGCGAACAGAATCTGAGAAAGAGATAGAGAGTACACAACAGATAAGAGGAGAATCAGTAAATTCTTTAACTCCAAACAACTGATACAAAGATGGCTCTGTCCACCCGTGCGCTTCCACTGTGTGAAGCTTAGATGGCGATCTAGACAGAAGATAGGTGAAGAGCTTAAGGCTAGCTGGAACAACAACTCTGACTGGGTGAAAGATGAGTGTCAGATGGCTGCGAAGGGGTTTAGCTTTTATAGCCCGCGAAGGTCGTTAGGTCGGCCTGCTGACCGACCTACCATATGAGCCTCCACTAGTCGGCCAGGGAATATTCCAGGGAATATTCCCTTTACCATCGGGCCGGGGGCGCTGCCCCCGGACCCCCGCCAGGGGGGCCGCTGGCCCCCCTGGGACCCCCCAGCCAGGGGCCGCTTCCGCGGCCCCCGGACCCCACAATAGGGGCCCCTTTTAACTGCTCTCTCACTCACTCTCAGCTGGTTGCAAATGAGGATTCCCTTGCCCTTCAAGAACTTATAACCCTACTAAACATTACCCGGATGTTACCAATCACTCTCCTTGCGATTCCTACACATTCAAATGAGCATTTCCTCCATTTCCCACCTCTTTTCCTTGATTTTCTCCTTGTTTTACAGCAGCAAACCCTATGCCTCTCGGGTGCGATTTCCTAATGTTAATCTACTCTAAATGCAACAAAAATCAAAAGCAAAACACTGAACTAATTTCTCCATGTTTTCCAATCATCAAACAACCATAATATCCCAAAGTACTTACCTATTTTGAAGATCAAAAAACACCCAAAGTTCCTACCTATCTCAAGCTCCGTTTCGGGGATGAATACCCTACTTCAATGCTCAATATGAGGCGCACAAGTGCTCAAGCTTGAATCCATTGGTCTCGGCAACGGAACCAAAATGTGGGAGCTTTCGCTCAACCGCCAAGACCCACGGACTGCTTATTGTTTCAAGCGTTCCAAGCGAGCTCTAATGGCTATCTCTCACCTAGCCAACGCACGTTGATCCTACGAGTGTAATGAGCTTACCTTGATGCTTGATCGAGTACCCTCCTTTGTCTTGCACTCCGGTAGCTCCATGATTCTTGATGCTAGCTCAAGCATCCTCAAGCCTTCTCCATCTCCAAGCTCCATCCTCCATAGCCGCGTGCGCAAGAGAAGAGAAGAGAAGAGAAGAGAAGAGAAGAGAAGAGAAGAAGAGGAGATGGTGAAGAGCTTCACTCTCTTGATCCCTCACTCCCACACACACTCACTCCCTCACACTCTCACACTCCCTCTGTCAAGAGCACACACAAGCAAGAAGGAGAGAAGAAGAGAGGAAGAAGAAGACTCTTTTTGCCACACACCAAAGAATGAGCTTCTCATTCACTTTCCAACTTTATATACAAAGCCCTAAATCCTTTTTGGGCGGTCATCCCCTTTTCCCTTTTTTACATGGCCGGCCATAGCCTAGGCCCTTTTTCCCATTTCCCACCATTCTAATTTATCATATTCCTAACTAATGCGTACACTTTGCATAGTAGCAAGCATGGCACTATTTTACAAGGGTTCGGGGGCGCTTCCACATTTTAATGGTGCCCCTTTTACTCTTTTGTTGTCTCAGGGCGACACTGAGACTTTCTGAGGGTCGTGCCCGAACATTTAAATTTTTCAGGGTCTGGTTACCGGTCAAGGCGCCTTTTTCTACTTTTATTCTGTGCCTTTTTTTGCTATTTCCTTTTTTCCATTTTCTGCTCCTCTGTGTTGCGGGAAACACGGTAACATGTTGTCAGTATGTTCTTTGGATATGTATGATGTTATAGCATTGTTTGCTCAACAGGAAGGATTACAATGGGCTGAAGCACTTGTGGAGACAAAGTACAAGACAGTTGACAAAAAGGTGAAACCAATTGCTTTGTCACTTCCACTAAAGAGTGAGGGTATGTATGAAAAAGTGTCAAGGCAGCCAAGCTTATGGGATCCTAAAGATATAGATCATCAGTTTACATTTGAAACATTATAGGAATTGAAAGGTGGTGTAGAAGGGTTTCTTTTGCCTACTAAGAGAGACTGTTTTATGCGGATGTTGGCTAGACATGGGAAGGCATTTGCATTTCAGCCAAGTGAAATAGGTTGTGTGGATCCAAATGTTGTCTCTCCTATGGTCATATTTACTATGCCACATGTACCATGGAACTTGAGGCCTATTCCAATGCCTAAAGCTTACTTGCCAAAGCTGATGGATTTGTTAAGTGAAAAGATTCTCATGAAGATCTTGGAGCCTTCTTCAACCACGTACTCAAATCATTGGTTTACTGTGCCCAAAAAGAATGGGGATTTGAGATTTATTCAAGACATGCAACCGGTCAATAAAGTGACCATAAGAAATGTGGGTGCAGGTCCTGTGGTTGATGAATTTGCAGAGGCTTTTACAGGTAGAGCAATCTATTCTTTGGGTGATCTTTACTTGGGTTATGATCAATTTTAGCTTGCAATTGAAAGCAAGGATATCACAACCATGAAGACTCCTTTGGTGTTAGTACGAATGTGTATTCTCTCACAAGTTGCAACAAACTCAGTGGCACACATAACAAATGCTATGAATAGGGTACTCAGGGATTTTATACCACAATTGACTATGCCCTTCTTGGATGATGTTCCAATCAAAGGGTGTGCAGTGAATGAAAAGAATGAAGAGATGGATGCTCATGGATGCAGACAGTTTGTTGCAAACTATATTGTGGATTGTGAGAGGATTTTGACACATCTAAAAGAGGTGCATTTAACTTTTTCTAGACAAAAGTCTATCTTTGGAGTTGAAGAGGTTTTGATTGTTGGGCATATGTGTGGGCCTTATGGGCGAAGGCCATCACCAGCAAAAATAAATGGGATTGATAGAATGCGAGATGTATGCACGAATGTATCAAAGGTGCGTAGATTCTTGGGTGCATGTGTGTTCTATTTGATATGGATTCCTCACTTTGCACATGTAGGCGATGCTCTTTATAAGCTTCTAAGGAAAGGTCAAAAATTTCATTGGGAAAGGAATGTTGAGATGACAAGCTCAACACATGCGGACATTGATGATGGACCACCTGGTTAGATGGGTCCACACGTCTCCACTTAGCACGTTGATGGTCATTATGACTCTCACATGGCCATTGACTCATTACTTATTATATTCAGGTTGTTACACCCATTTACAGCTGGCATAGTTATAGCGCCAGTCGACTAGTGTAGTCGGTTATGCATTGTTTGACTTAATAGGCCACTTTCCTTTATGTTGTATCTTATCTATACTTTGTGTACATTGTAAAGTGTGAGGAAGAAGAAGAAGAAACTAGCAAGAAAAAGTTTTGGCCTCCATCTCTCTTCTTGTCTCTTGAGTGAGCTTCTCCTTGTGCATTCTATGTGTATTCGACGCAGCATCTTGAGTAAGTCCCCCCACCATGTGATTCTTGACATGGTATCAGAGCGGCGCCACTGAGAGAGGATGATTTCGAAGGCTGAAGTGAAGGAGAAGAAGCAAGGTCTGAGCAAGCAAGCCATGAGTAAGAAGTTCTCCCATTCTTTCACTCTTTCTCTTGGACAGTGCCTGTGGAGGTACCAGAAGTAGGGCAGAGCAAAAATCTCAAATTGCAGTGAGATTTGGTGTGTGCGAAGAGCACTATGTATTTTGGCCATCCGAGGTCATTTCAGGCCCCATTTTAGAGCCGTAAGGTTGCGGACAACAGTTCGAGATACCTTGCAATTTCAGCTGTGTCTGCCGTATTCAGGTGCACAGGTTACAGATTTCAGATCTATAAGTTCAAAGGTGTTTACCAGCGAATAAACACAAGGTTTATCTGCAAACTAGTTGTAGATTGCATGTATTGTTGAGCAGACAGTGAAAAAGGCTGTCTGGTGTATTGCTGTGCACTATAGGTCGAGGATTACAGAAGATTTGCTTGCTATTTGGTATTAGTTTTGTGATAATGGCAGAGAACAGTGGAAACCCCATCATTGAGAAGCTCGACAAGAACAACTACCCTTCATGGAAGTTCCATGTCATGAACTTCCTTATTGGAAAAGGCCTCTACGATTTTGTGTCAGGTGAAGAAAAGGAGCCAGAGGTGAGTGATCCTCCAACTGTAGAAGAGACAAAGGCACGGAAGGAATGGAATGCAAAAGGCAAAAAGGTCATGTATTGGCTCTCTATAGTAATTGGAAATAATATGTTGGGACATATTAGAAATGCAGAGAATTCATATGCAGCTTGGACCATACTTGAAAGCATGTTTTTTGTAAATACAAAGGCACGAAAGATTCAACTCAAGAAAGAGTTGAATACATTGAAGAAAGGGAAGATGTCTATCAATGAGTATGCACTGAAGGTAAGGAGCATTGCAGATGCCTTGGTAGTGATTGATGCAATGCCCGATGATGATGATTTGGTGTCATCTACCTTGGGTGGACTTGACAATGAAAAGGCTCCGGTGGATTGCATACATCAAATCTTTGAACCCTGAATTTTAGCATATTGTAGGAAGAGATAACCCAGTGGGGCAGACATGTTATCTCAAGCACGCTATGAGAATGAAGATGGGATGATGGATGAGGAGGAAGAAGATGAGTTTCTTATGACTGAAAATGATGTTGCAAGAGTGAATTTAGCAATGCAAGGTGTTGCTACAACATTAACAGAAGCTTGGACAATAAAGAGAAGACACTTTAGATGTTTTGTATCTTGTGTAGAAGTGTTTCTGGAAGACAAACATACAGGAGAGTGGTTGAGAATTGGTCAATACCTCAGTACATTAACAAAGAGAGATGGATGGCTAGATAAGAAGTTTAAAAAAATCAAGAGGAAAGCGTATGGGTTTTTTTTAAAAGATGGATACTTATGGAAACATGCTAAAAAAAAAGGGTATGCCATTGTGAGTTTTGGGTGACAGAGCTTCACAAGTAAAAGTAATGCAAGAATTTCATGAAAGCTTGTGGGCTGGTCATAGAGGTGTTTGGGGTACTTTTACAAAGATCAAAGAAAGAAATCGATGGCAAGGTATGTATAAGGATGTTGCTCACTTTGTGAAAACATGTACGACATGTCAAATGTATTCAATTGTGAGACATCGGGATGGATTGCAACCCACATGTCTCTTCATTTTAAGAGGGTGGTGGATTTGGTCACAATGCCTACAGGTCTTTGGAAAATGAGGCATCTTGTGCTTGCTTAATCAAGTGGAAGGGAGAGCTCTATGTACTAAGACGACAAATGTCATAGGTACTTTTCTCTTAGAAGAGATCTTTTGTCGATATGGCTGTGTGGGAAAAATTATAGCAGATAGGGATGAGCTAGATGTAGATGAGGCTCATGATTTCTTTGCATGGTTGGGGATAAAGCTTGCTTTAACATCAGCCTATAACCCTGAAGGAAATGGCAAAAGTGAAAGAGGTCATCCACCTATTGTGAAGGCATTGGCAAAATCATGTGGAGAGAAGGTAAAAGAGTAGCCATGATTGCTCCCTTATGATTTGTGGGCCGACAAAACAACTCATAGTGCTGTTACATGATATATGCATGTAGAATTGATGTATGGCCAAAAACCTATCATGCTGATAGAAGAGATGACAGTCACATAGAGTGTGTTACCTTGGGAGAAGGAGTTGAATCCAGAGGAGTTGTTGGCCTTACGCATTAGACAGTTGGAAAGAAAGTCAGAAGACATAGAGGCAGTAACTACAAAGTTAAGGGCAGCAAGGATACAGAACAAGAAACGGTTTGACAAAAGACATAGATTGAGACCAAGAACCATACAAGATGGGGATTGGGTATTGGTTTATGATAGCAGTTTAGATAACCAGCATAGTGCCATGCGTAAAGTTTCCAAAAGATGGTTTGTGGTAAGACATGTGTTTGATAATGCTACTTATGCATTAAATGAGCTGGATGGGACAGACATCAAACTTCCAATAGCAAGGAAAAGAATCAAATTATTCAAAAGGCGAGAATCTACTACCTATGAGTTCCAGAATTGGAAGAAAATAGTGGTCCTGATACAGGGGCTAGCCAGGAAGATATGGAAGATGAAAAAGTAAAGGATATGGTTGCAGAGGATAAGGACTCAGAATCCGGTGAGAACTAAGATTTTGGCACATACCGGAGGATGTGCAGGTTCGGAGGGGGTGGATGTCATGATATTATGAGGGCACAATGTGAAAAATTATGGGATGCATCATCATCCAACTTCTTTATTGATGTAGAGAGTCAATGTGATCCGAGCCATTAGTACTAGTGTGAGTTGCATGGATTATCCAAAAATACTAGATTTTTGGATAATTTTAGTCTATATTTGATATTATTTATTGTAAAAATCCAAAAATTTTAGAAAAGCTTCTAGATTAGGATGGCATGCAAAAAGCAAGTTGCTTTTTCAGCTAGTTAGGAGATTTTTCATAAAAAAGACAGATGGACAAAATCGTGCACATCACGATCACTGTAAACAGGCTGAAAACTGCAAATTGAATGGAAAGAAGAAGGAGTGATCTGGGAGATCCGTGAGTAGGTGTCCTGTGGTTGTACCCCCCTTTCGGAGCCAACGGAGCTATCAAATTTGGGTTCCAAGCAGCAGATAAGGAGTTGTAATTTTTATGCATGTTTTGTTCTACAAAGAAGCTCCAGGAGATCTAATGCCTGGAGATTGCTTCGGAGTAGTGCGAAGATTCCAGGTTCTTTCAATACATATTGATTAAATTCATTCTGATTTGTTTTTTAGTGTTTACCACTTGATTATTCTCTATCTTCTCTTCCATCTCCTATCTCTACTTTCTTCTACTTCTGATCCCCGGTGGATTCGACCTTTCGACAAAAACCCCTCCGATAGCAACCAATCAAATTGGGTTCTATGCTCAGTTCAAAAGAGAGAGAGAACTATGTGTCCCTGATTCAAGAGTTCCGCAACATCTTTGGTTGGAGCTATGACAAACTTAGGGGTATTCCTCCTAGTCTAGCTATGCATACTATTCCTATAAAGAAAGGTACCAGCCCTGTACATCAGAAAGTAAGGCGTATGCCTTTTAAATTAAGGGACGAGTTGTTCGAGGAACTACAGAAGTTGCAGAAAGCGGATTTGATCTTCCTTATTCAACATACTAAATGGTGCTCACCAGTTGTGATCATGAAGAAGAATAATAATCAGATCCGGCTTTGTGTAGATTTTAGAGAGTTGAATAAGCAAACTATTAAAGATTACTATCCGTTGCTGTTTATTGACCAAATTTTGGATCAACTAGCAGGTAGGGAAATCTATTCGTTTATGGATTGCTTTGCAGGGTATAACCAAATGGTGATTACTGAGCAAGACAAGCTAAAAACGATGTTTATTACTGTCTTTGGTACCTTTGCATACCATGTAATAGCATTTGGGTTATGTAATGCACCAGGTTCATGGCAGAGAACAGCCAAAAAAGCCTTTGGTGACATTTCCCTCGAGGAATTGAAAGTATTCATTGACGATCTTGGGGCAGCCAATGTAAGGGATAGACAGTTAATTATCTTACAGAAGTGTTTTGAGTGTTGCAAAAAATTTTGCATAGCTCTCAACCCACGGAAGTGCGTCTTCGGAGTTCCTTATGGGCTCTTGTTAGGCCATATGGTCAGTTCCGTAGGGATTGCGACTAATCCTGAAAATATCAAGGTCATAGTCGCGATGAGTCCACCGCGTTCTCCAAAGGAAGTGCATAGCTTTATGTCATCCGTAGGGTGTTATCAGAGGTTTATCAATGCCTTGGCAGAAAGAACGTTGCCACTGACGAACATATTGTTCTTTAATTGTCAGTTTTCATGGAGTGATGCTTGCAAAGTATCTTTTGACGATGTAAAGCAGGAGCTTGTCAAAGCACTTGTTTTAAGAGCACCTAAACGGGGTAAAATGTTCTATATATTTTCAGCAGCAACTATGTATACTGTTTGGCCCAAATTTGGGAGAAAAAGTGGTACCATCTGATAGCTTTTGCTAGTGGGAAGTTGGGCATATCGGAAATTAAATACACCTATAAGGGTGGTTTTTTATACGAAGGTGGAAGGGCTTCGATTGTTGTTGAATAAGTTACAGCCCCCTGATCGTTTAGCAAAGTGGTTAATCACTTTGCAAGAGTTTGGAGTTTGATTACGAGATGAGCAAGCCGCCAAAGGGCATTGTCGAGGGTCTTGTGAATTTCAGAGAGCCAAAAGAGGTTATGGCTGAAGGAAGTGACATGGAAACATTTTTTAAGATTGATACATCATCTAATTCCTCCTGGTATGCTGCTATAATGCACTATCTTTCTACGGGAGAGGCTGGAGCTACTCTATCAAAACCTGAGAAGAGGAAGATTAAACAACAGACATTGAAATTTTCCTTGATCGTAGGGACATTATATCGGCAAGGTGTTGATGATATCTATCGCTGATGTGTGATGCCTAATGAGGTCCCTTTTATTTTGGAAGAATGCCATGACTCTGCTTGTGGAGGGCACTTTGCTGGGCGGTTGACAGCACAGAAGGCTTTACGAGCTAGTTATTGGTGGCTGTCCATCTTCTAGGATTCATTTGACTATGTTAAGAGATGTGATACATGCCAAAGACATGACAGTCGAGAGAATAGGAAGCGTCCACTTATGCCTATTATGGCTATCCTTCCATTTGAGAATTGGGGCATCGATTTTGTGGGACCTTTTACCTCATCGTCCACTACTCACAAAAGATACATCATAGTAGCAACTGATTACTTTACAAAGTGGTCAGAGCACGGGCGACGAGGCAGGACAATGCAAAAGAGACTGCTAGTTTCCTACTTGAGCAGATCATCTGCTGCCTTGCTCTCCTTGGGTCATTACACTTAGCTCCCTCCTTTTTACACGCCCGAGTATGGAAAATAAGAGGCTAAAAACCCAATGTGCTAAAAGAAAATATTTGTTGATCAGGCTATAGGAGTCCTCGCCTAGTAGGAGCTCCTAGTTACATTGTCCTTAGTTAGGTAGGTAGTTCAGACCACCACTAAGGATGACCTCTTTGATGGTTCTTGTTAGCTTGGTTGTGTTGGAGCAATTGGTTAGTGACTAGCTTTCAACTTTCTATCAGATTATGCTAGGCCTACTCCTCGTGGATTTCATGCCTTGGTTTTGACAGGGGATAGGGTGAGAGTTATGATGTGTTTTGTTGTGTATCTATTTTGTATCAACTTGATGCTCTTTATGGTTGTGTTTATGTGCAGATTTTTTCGTGGGATTCGACGAACTGAGTCGCCCTATTCCATGGTCACCAATTACAGATGATTTTTTATACTGAGAAGTGCTTAAAAATAGCCAAAAATTCCAAATTTTAGAGGAAAAATAGACTTCGTCAAAGGCGGTGGTGGCAATCAGTACGATTTTAAGCGGCAATGCCTGGAAAAGGCTTAAAAGACCCACTTGACAACAATTGATGAATTTTCATAATTATTTAGCGTGTCAGACAGGACCCTAGGAGATGTGCGGTAGTGGAGGACTTCAAGACAAACACCCTGGATTTTTCAGACTGCGAATTGGGTACCAAATATGGGAGATAGGATGTCCAAGAGGCCAACAACCAAAGGCAAGTGGGAATGGGACTTAATAAGTCCAAAAGTTATGACCTTTGGGGGCTCCCTTTGGGAGCCCCAACCAAAAAAAGGATTTTTTTTGGGGGGGGAGGGCGCCATTGTTTTCGCGTCATGCAGATGAAGGCGCCTTCTTCCCAATCATTGAGAGAGGCTATGGGGGATGTAAGCAACCCCCCCAATCGATCTGATACATGATCTACACTTGATCTTCGCTCCCCATCGCTCCAAACCACACATCAAATGGCTACCTGATTGTGGACATCATATTTCAGCCTTTCTCTCTCCTCCCTCTCTCTCCTACAAGGGACAGTTTCTACGTGTGAAGAAGAAGACTCAAGAGCCACATCTCTAAAATAATTCTAATTTTCTTCCATTTTTATTGATAAGAAATAAGGAAAAATGGAAAATTTGCTTTTTAAAAGGGGTAAAAATAGGAAACGGACGAGAAAAATTATGGAAAATTATGGATGTGTCGGTGAGTGTATAATTAGGATAAAGCATGAGGATTTGCCTCAAGTTATCCCCATTTATATGTTTTTGTGATTATTTACTACTTATTTCGTGTGAAATACGTATGAAATCACCCATTTACTTTGCAACGAGGCAAGACCTTAAATGGTAGGGGAGGAGGAAAGTTTGAGTGCTAAAATATAATATCAAAATCTGATGCATTTGTTGTATTATTCATATAGGATGACGTTAAGTTAAATAAAGGGAAGTACAGCAAGAGTGTAAGGCTCAGTGTCTTCTCTCATCGTAGCAATTATGTGTTAGTGTATGGAAACATGAAAAGAATGGATTTGCATAATGCACGAGGCTGTTTTTTCAATTGTTTGAGCACTTAATCATATACACATTTACATCAAGCATCGTTAAATGGTATCAATTACAAGCTCCTAGATGCATAGCACTTGGTTTCTTTAGGACTTGACCCACGTAGAGAGAGTGAGCAACCTGGCTGTAGGTCTAGACGGTGGGTCCAAGGGGACAGATAAGTGAGAATCAGTGCATCCCTGGAACAATAAATATATTGGCACTAAGAGGGGAGTTTGTTTCGAATGTGTCTATATGTGGATGCAACACATCGATGGGCCAATCCCCAAGATATAGGAGAGCTCCAGTAGGGCCATAGCAATTAGCCGATGGGGTGCCCTTGTGTCTGTGATATGTGGCATTTATTGCCAATATGTGTATAATCCCCCTTTGAGGAGATGAGAAAGGGAACATTCCTTGGATTATAGACTATAAAAGTGTAGTGATTAGTGTTTAGGATAGTGTATCCCTCGACAGATGCTCCTGGCCCACAAGGTCGTGTGGTGGGGTTGTCTATTGAGTGCATGAGGTCCGGCTAGTGTCTTAGCCAGTGCCGGACCATTTTAGATCCCATCACTACATCAGTCCCAAGTGTTCAAAGCCCTCCCATTGTTGAGGAGAAACCACAGATCACAACGCCTAAGGTTGTGGGGCACTATGAGGTTGGAGATCCATCTAGAGCACCTCAACCCTCTCGATTTCAGCCTCATTATCAGCCAAAGACCTACACAAGCTCTAATGGTTAAGATCCACAAGCGAGGATCCATGCTAACTCTAAGCATGAAGAATACACACATGGGTGTGATCCTTTATACAAGTCTTTTTATGTTCGGCCATCTACTCTCACTCCAAGTACTGTTTACCACCATCAAACGGATGGCCAAACCAAGAGGGTTAACTGTTGGGTAGAAGTCTACTTGAGACACTTTTGTCATGACGCTCAATCTTCGTGAGATAATTGGTTACATCTTGCTGCATTTGTTACAAAAATACATATCATATGAGTATTGGGATGGCTCCATTTGAGACACCTATGGATACAAGGTTCAAATTCCTTCAGCCATGTTTCATGAAGAGGTAAATCCACAAGCAAAGAATGAGCTAGAGAGAATGGAGATGATTATGAATCAATGTGAAGAGAATATAAGGAAGGCACAACATGTCATGAAATCCTATGCTGATGATAAGAGAAGTCACATGGAATTTGATGTTGGAGATTGGGTCTTTTTAAAAGTTTGCAAGTCTCATTATGCTTTCCTCAAAGGAGGGCACAACAAGCTGGCTCATAGGTCTTATGGCCCATACTTGGTGTTGGAAAGGATTGGAGAGCTTGCATATAAGCTCCAATTACCTTTTACTACCCGCATACATAATGTCTTTCATGTATCACAATTGAAGAAATATGTTGGGCCAGATGTACGAGTTATTGAAGAGCTTCCACCACTTGATGAAGAAGGGCTTATTGTCTATGAACTTGAGAAAATAATTGGAAAGCATGAAAAGGTTCTTAGGAACCAAAAATTACGGAATTTCTCATCAAATGGAAGAGACTACTTATGGAAGAGTCCACTTGGCAACCCTCTTCATATTTGGATGCTTTTCTGACTCTTGTAGGAAAAATTATGGCAATTTGTGCAGGAACATCTTGCTGTGTAAAAATACTATCATGAATTAAATTTCCTTAACGACATCTAAAAGCATTTCTATGGTATGATCTAATGCCTTGGGTTGTGTACTTCATTTTTATACCTCAAACACTCAATTTGGACACTCCAGTCAAAAGTTATGACAATTTTACAAATTCAGCCCTGTTTGGATAGCAAGCAATTATTTCACTATTCAAGTTCATTATGAGATTTCTTCATGGAAAGTGCTTCAACATACTTATGGATCTTCATCAGCATGATTTTCTTCATTAATGACTTGTCTATCACCCCATTATCTTCAGTTTTGAGGACAAAACCATCTTTGGGAAGGGATGGTTTGTAATGAAGCAAATTAGCCATATTAGTTCACTTACCTTGACCAAAATAAACCATGTAAATATGTTGGCCATGATGGTACTAGGATTTACTACAAAAAGGAAAGAAGTGCTAAAGGGATGTTTTTGACACCTACACTAATTTTTTGAGCTTTTCCATCACTATGTTGGGGTGAGTACCAAGCTTGCTTCTTGTGTCTTGATTTCAGCTTCCATGGCTACGTTGTGCTATGGTATAATGGAAGTTGCCTATGTCATGGCCATGATTGAAGCAATTCATTGTAATAAAGCTAAATTCCACAGCAAGCTTTTAAACTGAAAATACAAGAAATAGACATAAAATGCCAGGAAACCATAGCCAAGGTGGCTTGGCAAGAAATAGTTTTACCAATGTTGATTGAGAATCAAATGATGAGAGGTTGCAGCAATGTATGTACCCCAAGCTATGGTGGCCAAGAATATTCACCCTCTTAGATGGTGGGAGGTTGAGACCTCAAACAAGCAATGTTTGTAAAATGGCAAAAAGATGCTACACATGTTACACCTCCACCTTTTATACTTATCCTAGACTAAAGCATTTATTAAAGCATTTATGCTTTATTACATTCATGTTATTTCCTGTTATTTTCTTAGTTTAGTTCATTAGTTTTCATTTCCATCATATTAGGAGAAATATGGACTCTCTTTTTTGCCCCTTAAGGGGTTTCTCTCACCTCTCTCTCTCTCTAAAAAGAGATTCCAAAATAATATTATAATAAGAGATCTTTTACAATCAAGAAAAATCTCATATTTTTATTTTCAATAGATTTCACCTATTATTTTATTTCCAAACTGTAGGATAATGTCACTTTTTCTTAAAATCCTCATAACTAAAAAAATACAATTCTATTTTCTCTAAAAACAGAGCAAATCATTAATATACAACTCTTTAGTGCCCTCATGACTTTTCAACATTAAAATATATTAGAATCATTCTCATTCTTTATTTTTAAAAGGGTGAAAGTTTAAAAAAATATAAAATGTGTACACACCATATTTTAAGATTATTTTTTACCTAGAGAACTTTTTTACCTGATATTTTCCTTGTACTCTTCTCCTTACCTCTAGAATATGGTTCTATCCTCAAATTCCTATTTGTCTGCCTTTTTTTGTTCCCTCTCAAAGCTCTAGTTTTGTCCCAAATTTTTTGTACTCTTCTCCTTCCCTCCAGAATATGGTTTCTTGCATATAAATTCTTTTGAAGCAGTACTCAGTACTATCTATAACACTCTCTACCCTGCTACAAGCAATCTTAGGAGTGTTTTTTATACCATTTGCTAAAATAAAATAATCTCTATCTACAACACTCTCTACCTTGCTACACACAGTCTCCCTCTTCAATACTATGTTATAAGATATCTTCCTCTTCAACAGTTTATACTACAAGCAATCAAGTGATAATGGAAGTATATTTAATTTTTAAAGCTCTCTGATGTTATTATTATTCATATTTGTTGTTTAATCCTTAAGCATCAATTTATATATATATATATATATATATATATATATATATATATATATATATATATATATATATATATATATATATATATATATATATAGACAGAGAGAGAGAGAGAGAGGGGGGAGGGAGGGAGAAGGGGGGAAAGAGAGAGGGCTGTGTGAGATCAACTAAGAAATAAATGATAGAGTGACAAAGAGTAAATTAGGGCAGAAGGTAAGATGATGTGTGAAAATCGACGAGATAAATGTCATGTAGACTAAGGACTCCGATGAGGAGTACATACTTTTCACTCTATGTATGCACAGTGCTGGCTTTTGGATTCTCTTGCTTCATTTCATGTTACACCATGCCGTTGGTGAGTGAAAATGAGCGACCGAGGACATGATGTTGCGTGAAGTCAAATGGGGTAACACATACAAATATCAAATTTTTTGTCTTTCTAACACTTACTCATAGCGAGAGCCGGATTGATAAGTATGGCTTCATGATGAGAGTGATGTTTGTTAGTTGTTGTGTGAGGCTTCCTGTTAGCAAGAAAGAATAGAATAAAGGGCCTCTACATCTAAAATTGGGTATGAGGCACAAAATATGTATTATGAGCAAGTGTTGAATGCACGAGTTCGAGCTAGTGGAAATATGAAAGGATTTGCAACCAAGAAAATAATGGATCAGAGTTCATGAAGTTTCAAGCTCCCGCAACTCTTCATCAATGCAAGACATCCTGAGATGTATGAGCTGGTATGCTGAAATAACAATTTGAAGTCAAAGAGTGTGTCTTCCCATTTGCAAGTTTGTGCTTTTGGAATAGAGTTGTGTTTGTTGTATAGAGCATGCAGAAATTTAGGACTGCAAATTGTGCAGAGATGTTTTAGGGCAGTAGATCAAGGAATTTGACTTTGAGTTGTTCTGAAGAGTTATAGATTGAAAATAGATCTACAAATTTCCTTTTTAAATCTTGGCAATCCAAGGTTTGGTTAGAAAGTTATGAACTTTTATGTGTAATGCTCTATGAGGCAATTTCTGTGCTCTATGAGGAAATAGGTGAATTTAGCAGCATCTATGTCACCAGCTTGGTTTCCCATGAGATTCGTCATGATTTTCCATTACTATATCAATGTGCAAGATCTATTTTGAGGCAGTAATGGAAGGTCTACAATAGTGAAATTCCTGTAGCCATTGAATTGGCATGAAAATTTGCAGTATAAAGCTTTGGTTACCTGTGTATTTGGATTGTATTTATGTGTGCTCTGAGAAAAGAAGAACTGAGAAGGTCTACAACTGGTTTTTCACTTCTTCAAGCAACCACGCTTTGTGGGGCAGTTTGCTGCGTGGGGTTGCCATCCCTAAAAAATAGGAGTTGTGTGAATCTGAAAGCTCGTGTTGTCAGGGTCTATGCCATGGTTGTTTCAGCATTAGATTCTCTCTAAAAATGGTAATTATGGTCTTGAAGGT
Source organism: Lygodium microphyllum (assembly GCF_053477565.2). Classification (NCBI taxonomy): domain Eukaryota; kingdom Viridiplantae; phylum Streptophyta; class Polypodiopsida; order Schizaeales; family Lygodiaceae; genus Lygodium; species Lygodium microphyllum. The sequence goes on along the minus strand of NC_141151.1, from coordinate 141,745,204 downwards.
TTGAACTACTTAAGTTGTTGAGTTGAAGTCTCAGTGAGAAATGAGTGATCACAAATTTTGGATCATGTGTTTAGTGGTGCTGTCTTGTGGGTTTTGTTGAGGTGAGATCCTCAATCTTTATCCTATGGTGTTGTCTTGGGGATTGTTAGAGGCTGACTACCCAATTCACCTACCATAGATTGGTTCCCCCGCTGAGGATCTCTTGTGTTGAAGTTCTCTTGCTGATCTTATCAGTTGGGAAGTGTAAGGTTTGGAAACCAACCTATATACAAACTCAAGCATGGTGGCTTTTGGATATGAACCCTTCTTTGGTACTGAAAATGGGGATGCTAATCAGTTTATCAAGAGATTGGAGTGGATGGATTACCAAGATCAAAGGGACATTGATGCAAATAAGCTTCAAATGATCAGCATGCTACTTGAAGGTTCTGCAAGATTATGGTGGAACTTGCTCAATAAAGAGACGAGGGAAAATTGGAGCGAAGTCAAAAGTGAGTTCCTTACAAGGTTTGTAACCAAGCAAACTCCTAAGAGTTTATGGAAATCTTTGGAAAATATGTTTCAGGGAGAAAATGAGGAAGTGTCTAAATTTACTGTGAGATTTGAAGCAAAAAGGATAGAAATTGCACAGAGTATGGAGCAACCTCCCATGATGTTTTTGAAAAAGGACAAGTTTGTTTCATTGCTTAAATCCAAAATTAGAGAAAAGATTTCCTTGATACATATGAAGATGTAGTCTCAAAATATCCAAAAAAAAGCAAAGGAAAATACAATTGAGGTCGAATCAATCAAGAGGTATTGTTGTACATGCATTTTTACGGCCTAATCAAGTTGACATGTAGGAAATATAAGACAGCAAGCTCTGAATCTTCATGGGGCATTTGAAAGAGTGGAGAATGGAACTCAACAAGGCCATTATAGAACATGATGATGATGTGATTAATAAATTGCAGGAACAGTTGGCAAATCTGAATTTGAATATGAGAAGGCAACCTCAAATGCAACCTAGATTTAGAGAACCTCCAAGGAATAGATGGGAAAACTTTGAATACTTTAATTGTAGGGAGAGAGATCATATTGCTCTTGATTTCCCTTATCCAAGACGAAAAGGAGGGGAGATGTATCCCATGCCACAAGGGAATGCTAGGCAAGATGCTAGACCTCAACAAAAACAAAGGCCACTTGAACCAGCTAGGCAACAGTTAGAAAGATGGCCTAATGAAGGCACATCGAGTATGAATTTGATCAAAACCAGCATGTCTGATGATGGGGAAAATGCAGATGTTTTTGCTAATAAGAGAGTCAAAGAGAGGGATACTGAAACTGAAACTCAAAAGGGCAGCTAGGATTAAAAAGGGAAAACAGGTTGCAGACGATCCAGAAACTAGCAGGAAAGCTAGACCACAAAGGAAGATTAAAATGGGGGACTTTATTTTGGGAGTCAACCAAGTTCCTTACAACTTTCTTGAGGATTTAAAAGGTAAAAATGCTGATGTTACATATGGTCATCTACTGCAGATGAACTCATCTCTAAGGATGCAATGGCATGGTTTGGTTAGCATTAGGAAAGGAAAAACCGAAACTGGGCATGTTGGAGTGGTATACCTATCAGATGTGAAAGACATTATACCTGTCATGGAATCATGGATACATGGAAGGAAAATTGATCAAGTTTATGTTGATGGTGGTGCGCAAGTTTGTGTAATCACTGAAGAAGCAATGTTGCAAATGCATCTTAAAATGATAGGGAAGCCACTATTTAAGTTTAAAATGGCGAATAGCTCAAAAGTGAAATGTTTGAGAGTCATTGAGAACTTGGAGATCAACATTGGAGGCCAAAGAGCATGTTTGGGTTTCCATGTTATGCCTACAAAACTTGGGGCATATCCTCTCATTTTGGGATGACCGTGGTTAATTAGTATGAGATCCATACAAGACTGGTATAGAGGTCAATTGGAACTCTATCTAGAGAAGCCAATTCATAAGAGGGTGATCTTTGACATGAAAACAAGATCCATCATTCAAAATGGACATGAAAGTGATGTTGGAGGTGATGAAAGTAGTGATTCAGAAAATTCCAGCCTTGATGAGGAAGATAGAGAATGGGAAGCTAGCCTACTCTCTCTAGGGATGTTGATCTCTTCAGATTGTCAATCCAGGATTCAAAAAGAGAGGAAAAAGTGGTAAATATTGCTGCACGAAGTACAAACTTCATACAGGAAACATGTGATCAACAACCTGAAATGAATGTCAGACTGCCTAAGATTATGAATATGCTGGGAAATGACTTGACTAATGATGAAACATATGAATATTTAGCAATTTTTCAAAAATACTTGAAACTATTTGCTACAGAATATCACCAAAAACTGAGGGGTACTAACAACATTATGCACCATATCAAATTGAAAGAAGGGTGTAAACCAGTGGCTCAAAAACTTAGTAGACTTGGTACAATTCAGGAAAATGTACTTAAAGCTGAAATTTAAAAGTTGCTTGAGGCGGGATTTATCTATCATGTTGATAATGCAGAGTAGGTGTCTCTTGTTGTAATCAGACCAAAGAAGAATGGAAAGTGGAGAGTATGTGTTGATTTCAAGCCTCTTAATGCAGCTACTAAGAGGGACTACTATCCTCTTCCGTTTCAGGATGAGATCTTGGATCAAGTGGCTGATCATGAATTTTATAGTGTGTGTGATGGATACTCTTGATATTTCCAAATCAGAATAGTGAAAGAAGATCAGAAGAAAACAGCATTCATTACCCCATGGGGATGCTTCTGTTATAGAGTGATGCCTTTTGGTCTGATGAATGCATATGCTAGCTTTTCAAGATGGGTTAGTTGGGTATTTGCCCCTATCATTGGGAAATTTTTTCGGGTGTTTATGGATGACTTTTGTGTGTACAGCTTAAGGGCATTACACTCTAAAAAATTGATGAAGTTTTTTACAGACTTGATGAGGATGGTGGTTAGTTGAACCCTAATAAATGTAAGATAGCAAGAACTAGAGTGATACTCTTGGGTCATTTAATGTCTGCTAATGGTATTTCACTTGAGCCTAGTAAAGTTGAGGCTTTCCTTCTTATGGCTTTTCCAAAAACTGTAAAAGAGCTGATGAGCTTTGTTCAAAAGTTGAGGTATCTATCAATGTCATTCCATATGCTGAACTGAATATGTATATCCTTTACATAAAGCAACTAAAAGGGATCCTTTAGTTTGTTGAACAGGATGTATTCTTGCAAATTAAATAATAGTTAAGCACTTTGCCAATTCTTATGCCTCCAAACTGGGATGAACCTTTCTTCACTAGTATCAGTGTTGGAAAAAATACAGTGGGAGCCATTTTAATGTAGAAGGGACAAGGGATGTCTTATATGAGGCGGTGTTTTATATAAGCACATCCATTGGAGTGACCGAAAAAGCTTGGATGGAAGAAGAATTGTTGGTATTGGGGGCTAGTATATGCAATTAAAGATGGAAATCATACTTGATTCAAAAACCATTTGTAGTACTTACTGGATCCCAGTTGCTTCCATAGGTTTTGAGATTTGCTGAAAATGTTCCAAGAGTTACTAAGTGGCTGCGGGCTTTGCAAGAATTTGAATTTACATGTTTGAAGGAGGATACTGTAAGAGCTAGCTTAGCTAATTGGTGCACAAATCGGATGCTAGATGCGTACGTAGCAAACGTCGGAAGGTCCCCAAGAACAAAAAAACTCTACTAAAGCTCATAAAACAAGAAAGATTTGCACAACATGAAAAAAAGAGACAAATTGGGTACAATCTCCCCCCATGCCTTGTGTGAGCGCTCCACAAGGCATGTATTTATAAATTTATTCATCTCAAAGCTCAAAAATAGCCCAATTTACAATTAGTATGCTTTTAGCTTTTGTGTTTGCTTTTGTCCAAATAAAGAATAAAGCGATTGGGTGCCCCAAAAGGCCAAATGCAATGTCCAATAATGAAATATTTAAATCGAGTGCCCATGCGTATACAAAATAATAAATATTTATCAAGTGCTTCAATAAATAAGCGTGCCTAAATAAATATTAGTGCCACGCCTTTAATGATAAGGCACACGCCCATCAAAAATAATAATTTCTTCTAGATAATCTAAATACATGCTATCACCTAGTGCTTTTCAATGCCACCACTGCATGCTCTACACATCAGCTGAAGCATTCACAATTTTTAGAAAATAATAAAATTAAACCATCAAAAGTGAATACCTAGCAATCTTCAACTACAAAATAAATAAATAGGTTGGAACTCTATCCTAACCTTAATTTAATACAAGTACACTCTAAACTCATAAACATCCATTAATTTAAATATATATTTTGTGGAATCACCTACTCTAGAATCACCCACGTGCACATTAAATTAGCATGACGTCCGAAAAGGACAGGCATCCCCGTCAACTTCTTGCTCAAGGAATTCACCTTGTGTACGAGCCCTAGTAAATAAATATAGTTTTATGGAATCCATCTCAAAACCTCACGGAATCCACCGTGGTCTCATGGAATCCATCGTGGAATATGCCTCCTAGCATCATATCCCTGGGGTGGGATAGCAATTGTCCTCAATTGCTATTAGCTCAATATGGAGCAAGTAGTGAGGGGTAAGCACTTAGGTCACGGGCGTGCACCCATTAGGCCCCTTCAATGGGAAGATTTTTAAACTTAACCAAATATCTAGAATATCTATGGCTAGTTCTAGTGGTCATGAAGTCACTATCTAGAATAGTTTCAGGCTCAAGGATTTCAATTTCATCTTCTAACAAAGGAGGATTTTCATAGACGGGGTGAACAAGTAATTGGCCTCTAAAAGGTCGTAGCAAACTGATATGAAAAGTATTATGAATTTTCCATTGTTGGTAGTTCTAATTTAAATGCATTGTCATTGATTTTGTGAATGATTTTGAAAGGTCCATAAAATGTAGGGGCTAACTTAACAACAGGGTGTTTCTCAATACTTTGCAATCTTCTCTTTTTAATGCATAACCAAACATAATCATCAACTTTAAAACTCATGGATTTTATTTTCTTGTTAGCTTGTTTAGTGTATGATTACTGGGCTTTCGCAATCATATCTTTAACTTCAGTAAAAATAGTAGTATGCGTATTGGTAATATCTTCAACAACTTTAACTTTGTTTGACAATGATGTAACATGTGTAGGCAATCTATGTCTATAAATGATTTCAAAAGGTGCTTTATGTGTAGCTGTATGTGGTGTATTATTGTATTGAAATAAGTGCAAGTGTGTATCCCGTGTTTGTGGTTTTTAAATTGTATATACAGACAAAAGATCTAGAATTGTATTGTTAGTAGCTTCTGTTTGCCCATTTGTGTCACGATGAAAGGTAGATGAAAAATCAATCTTTGTACCTAATTTAGCAAACAAAGTAGTCCAAAAATTATTGCAAAATCTAGAATCACAATAAAAAATAATAACTTTTGGCAAACCATGGTTAGTGGAAACAATCTTCAAAAAACAATTGTGCAGCTTGAGATGCAATTAATATTTTCTTGCGTGGAAGGAAATATGCTTGTTTGCTAAATTCATCTACAATAGTCCAAATCATATCATGATTAGCTTGGGTGTTAGGCAAACCAGTTATAAATTCCATTGAAATATGTTTCCATGGTCATTCAAGAATTGGTAAATGGATTAACAAACCATATTGCTTACCATGGTGTCGCTTGACTCTTTGACAAATTAAACACTTAGATACAAAGTTAGAAACATCAGATTCCATTTGTGACTAGTAAAAACCTTCGACTAATGTGCATAAAGTAGAAATAATACCTCTATGGGCTTGATACGGGGGACAATGAATTTCGTGCAAACACAAATGATCTAAATGGAACAGTTACACACAACCTTTTCTCATAAAATATAAATCCATCTAAATAAGACAATGAATCAATTGGAATCCACTTATTAGCAACTAATTTAGTCCAATCAGCTTTACAACTAGGGTCTTGGTCATAGGTATCCTTCATAGGGATAAGGAAATCAAAAGATATAGTGGAGATATTATGGATACTTGGTCTTCTACTTAAGGCATCAGCAACAACGCTCTCTTTTCCTGGTTGATATTGGATAATTGGATGGAAACTTAGAATAAAATCAGCCCATTTTATATGTCAATCAGAGATTTGTGGCTGACTAAGGAGATGTTTGATACTTTATTGGTCAGTTTTGATAATGAATTTAGATCCCATTAGATAGTGTTTCCATGTCAAGATTGTGGGAGAGAAGGAAGGAGTCTCACTTGTAGCTTTCTTGCTTGCACAATGGAGAATACACACAAAGATGGAGGCTGAAAATAGTTTTCCTCTTCTCAGTTGTGTAAGCCAAAAGAACTCTAGTACATAGAAATAGAAGAACCCTATATATGGGTCTCAAACCAAACTCAACTAACTAAGGTCGGATACTAACTGAGCCATGAACTAGAGTAGATAAGGATAGCTGTCATCTAGCTATTATTCATGGGTAGTGTACCAACCGCATCTGCAGCTAACAAGTCGGTGACATAAATGCACAACAGTCACCCTAGCATATCACGAGTGGAGCTCGATATGTCAACACTCCCCCTCGAGCTCAATCCCAATTCCCGCATACCAAGCAGGTCTCTGAACTTACGCAGCTTCTCTATGCCCAATGCCTTCGTAAATATGTCAGCTACATGATCCTCTGTGCTGACATAAACTAGATCAATAAGACCTAGTAAAACCCTCTCCCGCACATTGTGATAATGCACCTCAATGTGCTTTGTTCTAGCATGATAGACTGGGTTATTTGCCAAGTGTATAATACTCATGTTGTCACAATAAATGACAACTGGCCCATCTGTAGGTTGATGCATATCATAAAGTAGCTTATGCAACCAAGCTACCTCACATGCAGCCATTGCTGCACCCCTGTACTCAGCCTCTGTGCTCGATAATAGTCATATAAATCAAACTTCCTACCATGCGCCTATACATAGTAGGGTCTTCCAGAAGCTCACCTGCATCTGCGCTCAGCTTCACATTCTGCTCCAAAGGAACTGAAATAGGCTTACAGCCCGTCATCCCATATTTGGACAGCATGTCCAATCCATTCTGCCTCTGCAAGAGCCATATCCCACTTGATGATCTTATCACCTCAATGCCCAAGAAATAACGCAGCTCTCCAAAAATCCTTCATCTCAAAATTCTGCTTCAATAGCATTTTCACATGAATGATATCTTCATCACTATCACCTGTGATAATCAAATCATCAACATAAATGACAAGCAGCATAATACATTTCTCTGTTTTTCTCACATAAAGTGAGAAATCTGCCTTGGAGATCTGAAAGTCAATAGTGACAAGATACTGTCCTATCTTGTCAAACCATGCTCTAGGTGCTTGCTTCAAGCCATACAAGGCTTTCTTCAACCTGCAAACAAACTCAGGATGAACAACATGCACATAACCTGGTGGCTGCTCCATATAGACCTCTTCTTGCAAATCACCATGCAACAAGGTATTCTTTACATCCATCTGATGTAAAGACCATCCCTTTGATGCAGCCATAGCAATGACTGCTCTTACGGTTGCCATCCTTGCAACCGGACTGAATGTTTCTTCATAATCAATGCCATATGTTTGTGCATACCCCTTGACTACTAATCTTGCCTTGTATCTGTTCACAGAACCATCTGCATTGTGCTTCACCTTATAAACCCACTTACAACTAATTGCATTCTTATCTTTAGGCAAAGGTACCAATTCCCATATAGCATTTGCTTCCAAAGCATCCATGGCTTTCTCCGATTTTTCTTTTCCCATGGCTTGCTCAAAAGAAGTGGGTTCTGGTTCATGTATCACTTTGACTATATATGCATAGTGAATGGCTGTAAATCCATCATATTTCAGCCTATCCACAGGATACCTAGCCCTGATAGACCTGCGCAAAGTAGGCTCACTTTCAGGTGCTCTCAAAACATTCATGGTCTTCCTTACTCCAGGTGTAACAACAGAAGGAATACCCAACTCATCACATCAATGCTCTATTCTAAGCCACTAGATTCACCATCCACATAAGAGTGACGTGCATTCACATCAAACATGGACTGATCTACCTTCTCTTTTGTTGAGATATCGAGCTCCACTCGTGATATGCCAGGGTGACCGTTGTGTATTTATGTCACCGACTTGTCAATTGCAGACGCGGTTGGTACACCGCCCATGAATAATAGCTACATAATAGCTATCCTTATCTACTCTAGTTCGTGGCTCAGTTAGTATGCCACCTTAGTTAGTTGAGTTTGGTTTGAGACCCATATATAGGGTTCTTCTATTTCTTTGTATGAGAGTTCTTTTGGCTTACACAACTAAGAAGAGGAAAATTATTTTCAGCCTCCACCCTTGTGTGTATTCCCCCATTGTGCAAGCAAGAAAGCTACAAGTGAGACTCCTTCCTTCTCTCCCACAATCTTGACATGGTATCAGAGCCTTGTTCGTGGTAAGGAGCTCAAGAAAGCAAGCCAAGCTCGCGGTGGCTTGGTAAGAGGAGTAGTGTTGCTTTCATTTTCTGTTTTGGGAGCAGATCTCTGCACGTAGCACAGCCGAAAATTGCAGGAGTGCAGTCTCAGGTTGAGATGCCCTTCGCGGTGAAGCAAGAGGGCAGTATATGCTGCGGGATAAGAGCTTTAGCCCTTGGCGACCCTGTTTTTTTGATTTGAGGCCATTTCGGGGCCTCTTTTGGAGGCGGAAGTTTTCTGCACGCACTCAGGAAAAGGCCCTGTTTTATGCTACGCGACCACTGTTCTACAGGTCGGTGAAAAGTTATTGTAGAAATTGCATCGTATGCTTGTGCGCAGAGACATTGGGAGTTTCAGAATCATCCTTGGTTCCTATTTATGCAAAATCGTCACTAGGAAGTGACTGTGTGGTCAAATACCACTTTTGCCAGTTTTGCAGATTTGCCCTTGTGAGGGTGAAGCTGAGTTTTTGCAGTGACAGAATTTTTCGCAGTGTTCTGTAATGGCGTCTGATTCTCTTTCACAGATTGTAACTGAAAAGCTTGACAAGAACAACTTCCAGGCATGGAAGTTTAGAATGACGAATTTCCTTATGGAAAAATGATATTGGGAATTTGTTGCAGGAAATGAAGAAGAACCAGTTCTTCCTGATGTTCCCAATCAACAGCAAATGCAAGCATTCAAAGCATGGCATGAGAGAGCCAGGAAAGTTATGTACTGGCTGTCTATCAGCATTTCAGACTCTATGATTGTGCATATTCAGGATGCAAGTACGCCAAAGGAGGCATGGGATACTCTGTCAAAGATGTATAGCACAAATACGCAAGCCAAGAAAATGCAGCTCAAGCAAGAGTTGCACAATGTGCAAAGAGAAAATATGAGCATCAATCACTACCACATGAAGGTGAAGAAGATTGCAGATGCACTTGCTTCCATTGGGTCGCCAGTGGAAGATGATGATTTAGTTTCTGTGACCTTGAATGGTCTAGGAAAGGATTATGCACAGTTTCGGACATCCATTTCAGTTCGTGAAAGATTTCCTGATTTTGAGGAGTTGATTGCTCTTCTAATTTCTGAGGAGCAAAGAAATGGTGGTGCATCTTCTTCAGGAGGAACTTCAAAAGAAACTGTCTTCTACTCAAATGCTGGAAGAGGTAGAGGCAGAGGTAGAGGAGGCCGATTTGGAGGCCGTGGTAGAAAACCAGTCCTATGGAGGAGGACGTGGTAACTCTAGAGGCAAGGGGAGCCAAAGAGGCCAAAATGCAAACAGTAATGTTGAATGCTACTATTGTGGTAAAATGGGTCATATGGCTAAATACTGCTATAAAAAGCAAAATGACATCATGAATGGAAAAATGCAACAAGGAAATTATGCATCTTCTAGTAGACAGGGTGATGACAGAAATGAGCATTTGTTTATGGTGTAGCACATGAACAATTCTATGACAAGTGCAGAAGAAAGCAACGATGTGTGGTATGTTGACTCAGGTACATCAAACCACATGACAGGTCATGCAGAATGGATGGAGAATGCAAGAAAAATGGAAAAACCAAGATTTGTGGAGACTGGTGATGATACTGCACATCCAATTGTGCAGATTGGAAAAATTCCTTTGTCTATGCAGGATGGGAAAAAGAAATACCTGTCCGATGTATTTCATGTCCCGAATATCACCAAGAATCTGGTTTCTGTTGGTCAAATGGTTGAACAGGGCTTGCAGGTCAGATTTAATCCTCATGGATGCTTTGTTGAGGATATGAAAAATAAAGGTCGCTTGATAGCAAAAGGAAAGAAGAAGGGCAGAATGTTTACGTTCGATACAGACATGTCTGAATTGAGTGCAGCAATGTTTGCACATGGGACTGGTGTAGTTGCAGATATTGATATCTGGCATAAATGCATTGGTCATGTTAATGTACAGCGACTTAAATCAATGCAGGCCCAAAATATTATTGCAAGATTGCCTAGATTCAAGGTTGCAGAAATGCATAAGGTATGTGAAGCCTGTCAGTTTGGAAAACAGGCAAGGAAACCATTTCCTAGACATGTTCAAGAGAGTAAGAAGCCATTGGAATTAATCCACTCTGATGTGTGGACTACTAAAGCTGCATCTCTTGGAGACTGTCATTATTTTGTTACTTTTATTGATGACTATAGCAGAAAAGTTTGGGTGTATTTTATGAAAAAGAAAAGTGAAGTTTTTGGGCATTTCAAAACTCTTAAAGCTATGGTTGAAAAAGAAACAGGCCTGCAAATAAAATGCCTAAGGTCAGATGGAGGGGGAGAGTACCTCTCAAATGAGTTTGCAAGGTTCTTGCAGGAGCATGGCATAAAGCAGCAATATTCATGCAGTCATACCCCACAGCAAAATGGAATTGCAGAAAGAAAAAACAGACATATTGGAGAGGTGTCTCGTGCCATGCTCAATGAAAAAGACCTGCCAGATTTTTATTGGGCTGAAGCAGTTGCTGCAGCAGTCTACATAATGAACAGGACTCCCACTGCAGTAATACATGGAATGACTCCATAGGAGAGGTATACTGGTAGGAAACCAGATATTTCTCATTTGAAAATTTTTGGTTGCATTGCCTATGTACATGTTCCAGACGAGTTGAGATCCAAGTTGGATCCAAAAGCTGAGAAGTGCATCTTTATTGGTTACTCTCTGCAGCAAAAAGGGTATAGATGCTATAACCCTTCTACTCGTAAGTTTACAGTGAGTAGAGATGTTGTTTTTGATGAGATGAGTAGCTGGTATAAACGAGTAAATGTGATTGATGATGTAGATGCACAAAATGGTAATGCTGCACAGAATTCACAACAGCAGTCACAAAATATTAGTGGACCTGGAGCGTCCTCTAGCAATGGTTCACATTCTTCGCCATGGACAGGCAGATTGAGATCAGGAGAATCTTCTCAAAGTAATGCAGATAGTGGTATGCTGGTATCACGAAAAGGAAAAGAGAAGGTTGATCAGCCCATGTTTGATGTGAATGCAGGTCACTCTTATGTGGATGGTGAATCCAGTGGCTCAGAACAGAGCATTGATGATGAGTTGGGTATTCCTTCTATTGTTACACCTGGAGTAAGGAAGACCAGGGATGTTTTGAGAGCACCTTGGAGTGAACCCACTTTGCGCAGGTCTACCAGAGTTAGGTATCCTGTGGATAGGCTGAAATATGATGGATTTACAGCCATTCACTATGCATATATGGTCAAGGTGATACAGGAACCAGAACCCACTTCTTTTGAGCAAGCCATGGGAAAAGAAAAATGGGAGAAAGCCATGGATGAAGAAATGGATGCCTTGGAAGCAAATGCTACATGGGAATTGGTACCTTTGCATAAAGGTAAGAATGCAATTGGCTGTAAGTGGGTTTATAAGGTGAAGCACAATGCAGATGGTTCTGTGAATAGATACAAGGCAAGATTAGTAGTCAAGGGGTATGCACAAACATATGGCATTGACTATGAAGAAACATTCAGTCCGGTTGCAAGAATAGCAACCGTAAGAGCAGTCATTTCTATGGCTGCATCAAAGGGATGGTCTTTACATCAGATGGATGTAAAGAATGCCTTCTTGCATGGTGATTTGCAAAAAGAGGTCTATATGGAGCAGCCACCAGGTTATGTGCATGCTGTTCATCCTAAGTTTGTTTGCAGGTTGAAGAAAGCTTTGTATGGCTTGAAGCAAGCACCTAAGCATGGTCTGACAAGATAGGACAGTATCTTGTCACTATTGGCTTTCAGATTTCCAAGGTAGATTTCTCACTTTATGTGAGAAAAACAGAGAAAGGTATTATGCTACTTGTCATTTATGTTGATGATTTGATTATGACAGGTGACAGTGATGAAGATATCCTTCATGTGAAAATGCTATTGAAGCAGAAGTTTGAGATGAAGAATTTGGGAGAGCTGCCTTATTTCTTGGGCATTGAGGTGATTAGATCACCAAGTGGGATACAGCTCTTACAGAGGTAGTATGGATTGGACATGCTGTCCAAATATGGGATGACAGGCTGTAAGCCTATTTCAGTTCCTTTGGAGCAGAATGTGAAGCTGAGCGCAGATGCAGGTGAGCTTCTGGAAGACCCTACTATGTACAGACGCATAGTAGGAAGCTTGATTTATATGACTATTACCAGGCCAGATTTGAGCTATGCTGTTGGATTGGTAAGTCAGTTTATGAAGGCTCCAAGGAAATCGCATTTGGATGCGGCTAGACACATACTCAGGTATGTGAAGTCCACATTGTAGTATGGACTATTTTATGAGACTGGGGTTCAGATACAGCTACATGGATACACTGATGCTGATTGGGCTGGTAGTATTTCTGATAGACGATCTACTAGTGGATATGTGTTCTCTTTTGGGAGTGTTGCAGTCACTTGGAGCAGCAAGAAACAGCCTACAGTTGCCTTGTCGAGCACAGAGGCTGAGTACAAGGGTGCAGCAATGGCTGCATGTGAGGTAGCTTGGTTGCATAAGCTACTTTATGATATGCATCAGTCTACAGATGGGCCAGTTGTCATTTATTGTGACAACATGAGTAGTATACACTTGGCAAATAACCTAGTCTATCATGCTAGAACAAAGCACATTGAGGTGCATTATCACTATGTGCGGGAGAGGGTTTTACTAGGTCTTATTGATCTAGTTTATGTCAACACAGAGGATCAGGTAGCTGACATGTTTACGAAGGCATTGGGCGTAGAGAAGCTGTGCAAGTTCAGAGACCTGCTTGGTGTGTAGGAATTGGGATTGAGCTCGAGGGGGAGTGTTGAGATATCGAGCTCCACTCGTGATATGCCAGGGTGACCTTTGTGTATTTATGTCACCGACTTGTCAGTTGCAGACGCGGTTGGTACACCGCCCATGAATAATAGCTACATGATAGCTATCCTTATCTACTCTAGTTCGTGGCTTAGTTAGTATGCCACCTTAGTTAGTTGAGTTTGGTTTGAGACCCATATATAGGGTTCTTCTATTTCTTTGTATGAGAGTTCTTTTGGCTTACACAACTAAGAAGAGGAAAACTGTTTTCAGCCTCCACCCTTGTGTGCATTCCCCCATTGTGCAAGCAAGAAAGCTACAAGTGAGACTCCTTCCTTCTCTCCCACAATCTTGACATCTTTTCCTTTTCGTGATACCTGCATACCACTATCTGCATTGCTTTGAGAAGATTCTCCTGATCTCAATCTGCCTATCCATAGCGAAGAATGTGAACCACTGCTAGAGGACACTCCAGGTCCACTAATATCTTGTGACTGCTGCTGTGAATTCTGTGCAGCATTACCATTTTGTGCATCTACATTATCAATCACATTTACTGGTTTATACCAGCTACTCATCTCATCAAAAACAACATCTCTGCTCACTGTAAACTTACGAGTAGAAGGGTCATAGCATCTATACCCTTTCTGCAAAGAGTAAACAATAAAGATGCACTTCTCAGCTTTTGGTTCCAACTTGGATCTCAACTCATCTGGCATATGAACATAGGCAATGCAACCAAAAATTTTCAAATGAGAAATATCTGGTTTTCTACCAATATACCTCTCCTCTGGAGTCATGCCATGTATTGCTGCAGTGGGAGTCATGTTCATTATGTAGACTGTTGTAGCAACTGCTTCAGCCCAGTAAAAATATGGCAGGTCTTTTTCGTTGAGCATGGCGCGAGATACCTCTCCAATATGCCTGTTTTTTCTTTCTGCAATTCCATTTTGCTATGGGATATGACTACATGAATATTGTTGTTTTATGCCATGCTCTTGCAAGAACCTTGCAAACTCATTTGAGAGGTACTCTCTCCCTCCATCTGACCTTAGGCATTTTATTTTCAGGCCTGTTTCTTTTTTAACCATAGCTTTAAGAGTTTTGAAATGCCCAAAAACTTCACTTTTCTTTTTCATAAAATACATCCAAACTTTTCTGCTATAGTCATCAATAAAAGTGACAAAATAATGACAGCCTCCAATAGATGCAGCTTTAGTAGTCCACACATCAGAGTGGATTAATTCCAATGGCTTCTTACTCTCTTGAACATGTCTAGGAAATGGTTTCCTTGCCTGTTTTCCAAATTGATAGGCTTCACATACCTTATGCATTTCTGTAACCTTGAATTTAGGCAATCCTGCAACAATATTTTGGGCCTGCATTGATTTAAGTCGTTGTACATTAACATGACCAATGCGTTTATGCCAGATATCAATATCTGCAACTACACCGGTCCCATGTGCAAACATTGCTGCACTCAATTCAGGCATGTCTGCATCCAGTGTAAACATTATGTCTTTCTTCTTTCCTTTTGCTATCAAGCGACCTTTATTTTTCATATCCTCAACAAAGCATCCATGAGGATTAAATCTGACCTGCAAGCCCTGCTCAACCATTTGACCAACGGAAACCAGATTCTTGGTGATATTCGGGACATGAAATATATCAGACAGGTATTTCTTTTTCCCATCCTGCATAGACAAAGGAATTTTTCCAATCTACACAATAGGATTTGCAGTATCATCATCAATCTCCACAAATCCTAGTTTTTCCATTTTCCTTGAATCCTGCATCCATTTGGCATGACCTGTCATGTGGTTTGATGCACCTAAGTCAACATACCACACTTTGTTGCTTTCTTCTACACTTGTCACAGAATTGTTCATGTGCAGCACCATAAACAAATGCTCATTTCTGTCATCACCCTATCTACTAGAAGATGCATAATTCCCTTCTTGCAATTTTCCATTCATGATGTCATTCTGCTTTTTATAGTAGTCTTTAGCCCTATGACCCATTTTACCACAGTAGTAGCATTCAACATTGATGTTTGCATTTTGGCCTCTTTGCCATCCACCACGACCTCTTTGGCTCCCCCTGCCTCTAGAGTTACCACGTCCTCCTCCATAGGACTGGTTTTCTTTGAGTTTGCTACATATTCTGATTTCTACCATGGCCTCCAGATCGGCCTTCTCTACCTTTGCCTCTACTTGTTCTAGCATTTGAGTAGAAGACAGCTTCTTTTGAAGTTTCTCCTGAAGAAGATGCACCACCATTTCTCTGCTCCTCAGAAATTAGAAGAGCAATCAACTCCTCAAAATCAGGAAATCTTTCGGGGACGGAAATGGATGTTCGGAACTGTGCATAATCCTTTCCTAGACCATTCAAGGTCACGGACACTAAATCATCATCTTCCACTGGCGACCCAATGGAAGCAAGTGCATCTGCAATCTTCTTCACCTTCATGTGGTAGTCATTGATGCTCATACTTTCTCTTTGCACATTGTGCAACTCTTGCTTGAGCTGCATTTTCCTGGCTTACGTATTTGTGCTATACATTTTTGACAAAGTATCCCATGCCTCCTTTGGCATACTTGCATCCTGAATATGCACAATCATAGAGTCTGAAATACTAATAGACAGCCAGTACATAACTTTTCTGGCTCTCTCATGCCGTCCTTTAAATGCCTGCATTTGCTGTTGATTGGGAACATCAGGAAGAACTGGTTCTTCTTCATTTCCTGCAACAAATTCCCAATATCCTTTTCCCATAAGGAAATTCGTCATTCTAAACTTCCATGCTTGGAAGTTGTTCTTGTCAAGCTTTTTAGTGACAATCTGTGAAAGAGAATCATACGCCATTATAGAACACTGTAAAAAATTCTGTCACTGTAAAAAACACAGCTTCAGCCTCACAAGGGCAAATCTGCAAAACTGACGAAAGTGGTATTTGACCACATAGTCACTTCCTAGTGACGATTTTGCATCAACAGGCAACAAGGATGATTCTGTAACTCCCAATGTCTCTGTGCACAGGCATACGATGTGATTTCTACAGCAACTTTTCACTGACTTGTAGAAGAGTGGTCGCACAGCATAAAACAGGGCATTTTCATGAGTGTGTGCAGAAAACTTCCGCCTCAAAAACAGGCCCCGAAATGGCCTCAAATAAAAAAACAGAGCAACCAAGGACTAAAGCCCTGTCCTGCAGCATATACAAATCAAAAAACAGAGCTCTTGCCTCAAATCAAAAAAGGGCATCTCAATCTGAGACAATGCACTCTTGCACTTTCCGGCTGTGCTACTGCAGAGACTTGCTCCCAAAACAGAAAAATGAAAGCAACACTAGTCCTCTTACTAGAACACCGCAAACTTGGTTTGCTTTCTTGAGCTCCTTACCATGAACAAGGCTCTGATACCATGTCAAGATTGTGGGAGAGAAGGAAGGAGTCTCACTTGTAGCTTTCTTGCTTGCACAATGGGGGAATACACACAAAGGTGGAGGCTGAAAACAATTTTCATCTTCTTAGTTGTGTAAGCCAAAAGAACTCTAGTACATAGAAATAGAAGAACCCTATATATGGGTCTCAAACCAAACTCAACTAACTAAGGTGGCATACTAATTGAGCCACAAACTAGAGTAGATAAGGATAGCTGTCATCTAGCTATAATTCATGGGTGGTGTACCAGCTGCATCTGTAGCTAACAAGTCGGTGACATAAATGCACAACGGTCACACTAGCATATCACAAGTGGAGCTCGATATCTCAACATTCCATTGACCTAAGGCTTATACTACAGCTAAAAATTCCTTATCATAGGTAGAATACTTCAGTTCAGAGGGTTTAAGTTTGCAGCTAGAATAGGCTGTGGGATGTGAATATTGCATAAGGACATCTCCTATTCCTGATCCGTTAGCATCAGTGACTACTAGAAAGAATGGTTGATTAAAATCAGGTAATTGCAAAATAGGTGCATGTGTTAAAGCATATTTCAATGAATCAAAAGACTTTTGTTGATTATCAGACCAATGATATACAACACCTTTCTTTAATAATTTTGTCAAAGGTAATGCAAGCAATGAAAAAATTCTCACAAATTTTCTGTAAAAGCTAGCAAGCCCTAAGAAAGAATGTAACTCATGCACATTTCTAGGATTTGGCCAATTCAAAATTTCTTCCATCTCTTTAGGATAAACTTAAATACCATCAGATGAAACAATATGACCTAAGTATTCTACGTGGGTTTGGAAAAATTCACTCTTTTTAGGGTTAGCATATAATTGATTCTCTTTCAACAATTTGAAAACCAAAGATAAATGTTTATAATGTTCATTCTCATTCTTACCGAAAACCAATATGTCATCAAAGAAAACAATTACACAATGTTGATGCTTCAAAAATATGTGAATCATCATATGATTGAATGTAGCTAGTGCATTAGTCAAATGAAAAGGCATAACAAGAAATTCATAATGACAAAATTGAGTTCTAAATGTAGTTTTGAAAATGTTAGGTGTATCCAATCGTACTTGATAATATCCAGATTTAAGATCTATCTTGCTAAAAATAGTGGCCCCTTGTAGTTTATCCATGAGGTCATCTACCCTAAGGATCGAATATCTATTCTTCACTGTGATCTTGTTTAGGGAACAATAGTCAATGCACATCCTATAGGTATTATTTTTATTATTGACTAACAGGATAGGTGCACCAAAAGGAGAACTACTGGGCCTAATGAGTCCTCGAGTTAACAATTCTTCAACTTGGGCTTGGATTTCTTTCTGTTCAATTTGATTGTCTATAAGGTACTTTACATGGTGGTTGAGAACCTAGGATTAAGTCTATTTTATGATCTTCAGGACATGTAGGTGGTAAACCGGGTGGTAAGTCGATAGCAAAACAATCTTTAAATTGTGAAAGAAATTGTGTATACCTAGGATGCATCTGATTTTCCTTAGCTTCAATTTCATTCACCCATACTAAATATGATTTGCTACATTTTCTTAATGGAGGTTTAGCTTGTGTGTGACTAAGGAATGGAAATTTATCTAAGGTGTGCATTCCATGTAAGGCATACCTAGTAAAGTATCTGAAGTGGTACCAATATCATCATCATCTTCCATGAAATCTGGCATTTCTTCATGGTCTTCATTTTCAGTCGCTCCCAAGTAATTGATGTGAACAATTGGCTTCTTGAATTGGCAATTCACTGCTAAGTGTCTAGGTTGGTGACATTTGTAGCAAACTACAGACTTGGCTTTGGAAACATTATTGATAATGGCTGGGAGTTTAGGTATGTTGGGATTTGGCTAAAGAGAAGGCTTAGGGTTCAGATTTGTGTTTGATGGTAAAGGAAGAGGTCGTGTCTAAGATTTATGGAAAGAAGAAGGAACAAAACAATTTTGATTGAATCTTCAAAAGTTAGAATTGAATTACTTTGCAGCGAAGTTACTATTAGTTGGAAATTGTTATGGTCGCTTCTCTCATCCACGAATTTCGTATTCAGCATCATGGGCTAAAGAAATCGCATCCTCCAATCATTGGCTTGAACATGTTCACCTCCGCATAGAAGTGACCAAGCAAACCGGACATATACTTGCACTTGTGGATCACCTCAGGCACATCTTCAAGCATTCAAAGTTGCAATAAGGCATTCCAGAAACGCTCAGTGTATTTGCAGAATAGGCTCCCAATCTCTTTGTTGTAGAAGATCCTATTGTTTGATTGCTTTTTCATAGAACTGAGGTGGAAGAAAATTGTGTAAATTTTTCTTTTGAAAATCCTTCCAAGTAGTAGGATAATCAATACTCTTGCGGACAACAGTCCACCATAATGATGCTCTGTCCACTAAATGGTTAGTGACACATTTGAGTTTATCTTTCTCAGCATAATGCTCTTCATGGAAATAATCATCAAACTGGCTGATAAAAGCGAGAACAATTTTTCCATCACGTAGCCCATTAAAAGTACGGAATTTAAAATTTCTTTTACTTATCTTGGCTTCTTTCCTAGATTATGCTTGAAGTATCACATCAATCGTATATCATATAACATCTTCGGGTTGCGGTCCATCTTGATCAACAATGGATCGTTGAAGAGTAGCCAGTTGAGCTTGCAAAGTTTGACGTGCTCTTCATTCCTCTTGAAGTTGCATCATAATTACGTCCAATTTTTGCTCCATCGTTGGTTCCAGTAAATTGCCTTCGACCATAAAATCTTCCATGGTTTGATTGGACATCCTGCAAAATCTCAAACAACCTCACACACTTGAAATCTCGTTAGAGGGATGAGTGTAGCGCAAGTTGGGTTTACAAGGCTTGCTTTTTTTTTTCAAATGGCTTTTGCGATCTTTCTTCTTTTGCGGGTACGGTAATTGATGAAGGTCTTCTTCCAATGAATACTTTGTCCGTGTAGACTACGTATAACAATCTGCTTGTTGGAAATTGGCTATGTTAGAGTGCAGGTACGAATAGGGGCTTGCTGAGGCTTTCGAGAGTAGTTCAGGGTAACGGTGTGAATGCTCGCTAAGGAGGAGGTTTAAGTTTGAAATTTTAAAGCCTTAGTAAAGCTTAAAAAGCTTAAGCTTTAGATAAAAAGCTTAAGGCAATCATTTTTTATGGCGATAGGATGGCAGCATGTGTTTAACGACGTCGACATCTTGCAGTACGTCCTCTTGCCATCGACACTAGAATTTGGAGAGATAAGCTTTATTATAAAGCTTATTAAGCTTTATAATCCCACACTTAATCAAATCTTCTCTCTGTTAATAAGACTAGCTTGCAAGGAAGCTTGGGAGGTGGTCCTCCATCAACAGAGAGTGGTCCTTTGCGATCCAACAACACAGCAGGGGGTTCTTCACAGCCATGAACATGCTGGTATTGACAGTTCGTCGTGAAACTGACTGTAGAACCTATTTGTTCCGAGAGCTTTGTCCTCACATGAGATGGTCTAGTGATTGGAAGCCCTTGATCTCAGCTTTGCTCTGATACCATTGGTGCATAAATCGGATGTTGGATGCGTACGTAGCGAGCGTCAGAAGGTCCCCAAGAACAAAAGAACTCTACTAAAGCTCATAAAACCAGAAGGAAGATTTGCATGACATAAAGAAAATAGACAAATTGGGTACAATCTCCCCCCATGCCTTGTGTGAGCGCTCCACAAGGCATGTATTTATAAATTTATTCATCTCAAAGCTCAAAAATAACCCAATTTACAGTTAGAATTCTTTTAGCTTTTGTGTTTGCTTTTGTCCAAATAAAGAATAAAGCAGTTGCGTGCCCCAAAAGTCGGGGTTGTGCCCAAATACAATGTCCAATAATGAAATATTTAAACCGAACACCCATGCGCATACAAAATAATAAATATTTCTCAAGTACTTCAATAAATAAGCATGCTTAAATAAATATTAGTGCCACACCTTTAATGATAAGATACACGCCCATCAAAAATAATAATTTCTTTTAGATAATCTGAATATACGCTATCGCCCAGTGCTTCCCAATGCCACTGCTACTTGCTCTACACATCAATAGAAGCATTCACAGTTGTTAGAAAATAATAAAATTAAACCAATAAAAGTGAATACCTAGCAATCTTTAGCTACAAAATAAATAAATAGGTTGGAACTCTGTCCTAACCTTAATTTAATACAAGTGCGCTCTAAACTCATAAACATCCATTAATTTAAATATGTATTTTGTGGAATCACCTACGTGCACATTAAATTAGCATGACGTCCGAAAAGGACAGGCATCCCCGTCAACTTCTCCCTCAAGGAATTCACCTTGTCTACAAGCCCCAACAAATAAATATAGTTATATGGAATCCACCCTGGAATAAAAAACCTCACTGAATCCATCGTGGTCTCACGGAATCCACCGTGGAATATGCCTCCTAGCATCACTTACATCTTGACTTATAAAGAACCTATTGAAAGTGCAACCGGTTATAAGACAAAAATGGATTCTGCATCCGCAAATTCATGAGGAGATGAAGGATAAAGATGCTACCTTGTTTTTTTATGGCAATTATAGAAGAGTACTGAAAAAGGGGGGATTGGGTTCTGTCATTATGGATACTGAAAATCGAGAAGTCTTTTTTGGAAGTCAAGAGAGTAAAGAGATACAAAGTAACAATGAAGCTAAATATGTGAGTTTACATGCTAGCTTAAAACAGTGTATTCAGCTGGGATACATGAAGATAGTTGCAAAAGGAAATGTTATGTTGATGGTCAAACAGGTTCAAAATGTTTAGAAAGCCAATAAAGATATTTTGAGGGAGTGGTTGTTTAAGATAAAAGGCCTCATGAGGGAGCTGCAAAAATTTGAAATTCGGCATATTGGTAGGGAGAACAATTGTAGAGCTCATGAATTGGTTGAAAATGCTCTTTCCCAATATGTTGCAGCAATGAGGGTGGATAATCCTAGATATGAGGCAGGGAGAGCCTTCATCTAATTAAAGAGTTTCTAAAAATTGGGGAGTTAAGATAATTGGCTGATAAATACAAAAGGTATGCCATTATTAGAAAAGACAGGGTATATGTGCTCATATGTGATCAGTTGTACATGAAGGGGATTGATAATGTACTAAGAAGGGTGCCAATATGTTGCAGCAATGAGGGTGGATAATCCTAGATATGAGGCAGGGAGAGCCTTCATCTAATTAAAGAGTTTCTAAAAATTGGGGAGTTAAGATAATTGGCTGATAAATACAAAAGGTATGCCATTATTAGAAAAGACAGGGTATATGTGCTCATATGTGATCAGTTGTACATGAAGGGGATTGATAATGTACTAAGAAGGGTGCTGGATAGTTCTAAGATTCCTTCTTGTTTATCTTCCCATCATGAGGAAGCATGTGGTGGTCATTTTGGTTTTCAGCTTAGCAAAAGGAAAATTTTGCTAGCAGGACTTACTTGGCCTAGTTCAAGTGCTGACGTTGCTCACTGGAGTAAAAGTTATCATGCTTGCCAATCATATGCAAAAAAGGCACTTACTTGCTACAAGATTTAGATGGGACTATTCACAACAATAGAATCAATGGTTTCCATCTAAAGAAATATATATGCAGAATCTTGTAAATAAAGAGGATGTAGGTAATGTACATACTATACATAAAGTAGGTTGCTTCCAGTTTACTATTTGGGGCAGATTCAGTTTTCATAAATCTGGTGTTGATTATATGGTTGTAAATGATAGATAGAATATTCAAAGTGTACTTTGACACCTACTAAAGTTCTCTGTCAAGTTTGGTGTTGATCAAAGCAAGAATGTGAGATTTATGGTCTCTGGAAGGTCGATGTCTGAAGTAGAATGCATGCAGGAATTTAGGACTATAGACTGTGCAGAGCTGTTTCAGGGCAGCAGATCAAGGAATTTAACTTTGAGTTGTTCTAAAGAGTTATAGACTATAAAGAGAGCTACAAATTTAATTTTGAAGCTTGGGGATTCGAGATCTAGCTAGAGACTTATAAACTGTTATATGCAGTGCTCTATGAAGCAAATTTTCAAGAAAAGGAGTTTGTCTTTGTCAGATGTTTTTGAATCTTTTAATAAAGGTTTGTTCACACTCAGTGTTCCAAACTAGGGGGTGGCTAATCATGGTGAGTGAAATGAAAATGAGCAACTGAGGGCATGATGCTGTGTGAAGTCAAATGGGGTAACACATGCAAATATCATTTTTTTGTCTTTCTAACACTTACTCCTAGCGGGAGTCAGATTGATAAATGGAAATCCCAAGTGGTAAAATACATATTTGACACATGGTTGAGATCTTTCAGTTTTGAGACACATTCCTCATGCAAGAAGATAAGAAAATGCTTTCTCGTTTCTAATTTTGAGTCCCTAAGTGGAATTTTGCATGGCAAGGTGCATGTTTGCCATCTAACAATTAAGGGGAAGCAAGGGGCAGCTTAGTAAAATAGGGAAAAAAGCAAAAGCGTGAGCAGTTTTTTTTTTGGGAAAAAGAGAAAAGATGTGTTTGCCACAAGACTATCGATGAGAGAGAGAGAGAGAGAGAGAGAGAGAGAGAAGGGAAGAAGAAGAAGAATCTTGTAGGCTAAAGAAGGGAGAAATCTGAATATCAGAAGAAGAAGATAAACAAATTGTTAAAAGAAAGAGAATATGAAGCTGAAGTAAGTGTCTTGTTTTCTTCTACTGCTTTGTGGAGCAGAGAGTTTGCATATTAGTTCTGGTGTATGGATATGAGTGAAAGACAACAGAGGGCTATTCTTCTTCATGATGAGAGTGATGTTTGTTATTAGTTGTTGCATGAGGCTTCCTGTCAACAGAGAATATTGGCGATCCGAGGTCTAATTAGAAAGTTCTGAACTATTTTGTGTAATGCTCTATGAGGCAATTTCTATGCTCTATGAGGAAACATGTGAACTTAGTAGCATCTACATCACTAGCTTGGTTTCCCATGAAAGTCATCATGATTTTCCATTGCTATATCAGTGCGAGCTCTTTTTTGAGGCCGTAATGGAAGGTCTACAATAGTGAAATGCTTGTAGTTGTTGAATTGGCATGAAAATTTGCCGTATAAAGCATTGGTCACCTGTGTATTTGGATTGTATTTATGTGTGCTCTGAGAAAAGAAGAATTGAGAAGGTCTACAACTGGTTTTTCACTTCTTCAGGCAACCACGCTTTGTGGGGCAATTTGCTGCGTGGGGTTGCCATCCCTAAAAAATAGGAGTTGTGTGAATCTGAAAGCTCGTGTTGTCAGGGTCTATGCCATGGTTGTTTCAGCATTAGATTCTCTCTAAAAATGGTAATTATGGTCTTGAAGGTTTGAACTGCTTAAGTTGTTGAGTTGAAGTCTCAGTGAGAAATGAGTGATCACAAATTTTGGATCATGTGTTCAGTGGTGCTGTCTTGTGGGTTTTGTTGAGGTGAGATCCTCAATCTTTATCCTATGGTGTTGTGTTGGGGGTTGTTAGAGGCTGACTACCCAATTCACCTACCACTGTGAGTGGTTCCACTCCTACCACACTGTCTCTGGTTCAATTCGCTTGGGTGATGAGAGGTCACTTGCTATAGTTAGCCTTGGGGATGTATGGCTGCAATTCTCTACTAGTAGTACTTTTTAATTAGAGGATGTATGTCATATGCCTGCCCTTATATGCAATCTTATGTCTACAGGGGAGCTTGATGATGCTGGGTTTCATGTTTCATTTGGGGATTCTGCTTGGAAAATTCACGCATGGTAGACTTGTGCTTGCTAGAAGTGCCAAGGTTGGCAGTCTCTATCCTGTTATAGTTGATGGATCCTCTGTTGACCATGTTTTCTCTGTGGGTTACATCCCACATGTATCTCTTTGGAATGCCCCTTTGGGCCATATGTCTTTGAAGGGAATGAAAATGCTTTCTGGTTTGCAGTACTTACCGCCCCTTGACTATGCATGTTTTGATCCATGTGAGCATTGTCTTTATGGTAGACAGACTAGGACAATGCATAAGAAGTCTGGTAGGACATGCATGAGTGAGCCCTTGGGATTGGTACATTCGGATGTCTATGGGCCCATGCCATGTGAGTCTATGGGTGATGCAAAGTATTTTGTCACGTTCATTGACAATTTTTCACGGAAAGTCTAGGCTTATCCCATTAAGCTTAAATCTGATGTCTTGGCTGTGTTTTAGAGATGGCTTGCATTGGTTGAGAACCAGATTGGCTGAAATTCATTAGGATTGACAATGGGGAAGAATATGTGTCATGTGCCTTTGAGCAGCTATGTGATGAGAGAGGTATTAAGCATCTGTTGACTGCCCCCTATACCCCACCCCAAAATGGTTTGGCTGAGCGGATGAATAGAACCATCCAGGAGTGTTTATACAGTATGCTTAGCCATGTAGGCCTACCAAAGAGCTTTTGGGTTGAGGCAGTTAGTACATCTATGCGTATCATAAATAGATCACCTTCCAATGGTTTGGATTTCCAAGTTGTAGAGGAGGTATGGATGTCTTATGTGCATCTACGTGTCTTTGGATGTGAGGCATTCTACCATGTGCCCAAGGACAAGTGTAGTAAGCTAGATCCTAAGAGTGTCAAATGAATTTTCCTTGGCTATGGAGATGCAGGTGAGATGTGTTGCCGCCTCTAGGATCCGCAAGTGCAAAAAGTCATTCGCAGCCATGATGTAATCTTCCATGAAGACAAGATGCATATGTAGCCTGAGAAGGTGGTAGAGATATGCAAGGTTATATTCTAAGAGGAGCCACATGCTCCAGTACAAACTGCACAACCAATTGGACAGCCAACAGCAATAGTTGGTATACATGGCTAGTGTGTTGGACACAATGTTGGACATGCAACAAAGCCTATAGTGAGATGGTGGTCTACTAGAGATAGATGTCCACCTGATAGATTTGAGCCCTCAATGCATTATGTCTTTGTTATATATACAGGAGAGCCTCTCACCTATGATGAGGCTATGCATAAGGGTGGCAGTCACTCTTGGGAGAGGGCTATGTAGTTTGAGATGGACTCCCTGCATAAGAATATGACTTGGGATTTGGTTGCATTGCCTAAGGGAAAGAAGTTTTTGCCATACAAATGAGTGTACAAGCTGAAAAGTACCCCTAGGCACCCCAAGTTAGCTTTTAAGGAAAGACTTGTTGCTAGGGGCTTTAAACAGGAGCATGGAGTTGAATTTGACGAATTCTTTTCTCCTATGGTCAAGATGACCACCCTACACTTGGTTTTGGCCTTAGTCTCACAGCTTGACTTGGACATATATCAAATGGGTGTCAAGACTGCATTCTTGCATGGGGATTTGCATGATGAGATATACATGGAGCAGCCTAAGGGCTTTGCAAAGTCACAGGGCTACAGCAGGAGTGTTATGGATCTGTGTCTTTACACAAAGAAAGTCTGTGATGGCTCATTGCTTATTTTGGTACTTTATGTGGATGATATACTAATAGTAGGGAAAGCTCATGATGAGCTGGATGCTCTTAAATCTCAACTGAAGAAGAGCTTTGAGATGAAGGATTTGGGATAAGCCTCTCACATTCTTGGTATGTGCATTAAGCATGACAGGCATCAAGGACTACTCTACCTCTCACAAAGGGAGTACATTCATAAAGTCCTTGTGCATTTTCTCATGCAAGACATGAAGCCTATTGGTTGTCCATTGCCTTCTTATGTGAAGGTTTCACAGGCTAATTGTCTGCAAACAAATGAGCAGAGGGCCAAGATGGCCAAGATCCCTTATGCATTAACCGTGGGCAGTTTGATGTATGCCATGATAGCCACTCGTCCAAATATTGCATTTGCAGTTGGTGTTGAGGCAGGCTATATGGCTACACGTGGCAAGAAACATTGGGATGTCGTGAAGGGTATCATGAGGTACCTGAAGGGCAGAGTAGATATGTGTATTTGCTATGGCAGCTAGGATACATGAGTTGTGGGGTACACAGACTCCAATTATGCAGGACGTGTAGATAGTAGAAAGTCCACTTCTAGCTATGTATTCACCTATGTTGGAGGTGATGTCTCTTGGATGTTTAGGGTTCAGAAGTGTATGGCTCTCTCTACCATTGAGGCCGAGTATATTGCAACCACTGAGGCTTGCAAGGAGGCCATATGGTTGGGCTGTTTGGTTCATGACCTTGGAATTTATGCTATACCTACACTACATTCGGATTCTATGAGTATTATTCAATTAGGCTAGAATCTAGTTTTCCATGCGAAGACAAAACACATTGAGGTGAGATATCACTTCATACGTGGAGTCGTGAAGGACAGGTCTGTTGACCTTGTCAAGATCTCCACTGACAAAAATCTTGCAGATACACTCACGAAAAGCCTCACTACTGAGCGCTTTGCCTTCCTCAGGAGGTTGATGGACGTTGGATGAGATGATGTTTTTCCTCATTTAGTTGTACACGTGTACATTGTATTGTCTTTTCTTTTTTCTTTTCACTCCTCACTGGGGCAAATCCACCTTTAAGTGGGAGGTTGTTGGGGTAAAGGTGCCTTTGCCTAGCCGCACGTGTATTACCACACTAACAGTACCCGCCACTGCACACTGCTGGTGGCGAGCGCCCATCACTATCACTTTATTCTTTATTCTTTTAGTGACATTTTGAATAAAGGAAGGCCTAGTCACACATTGTGACTATTGGAGTTCCCATTTCTCATCTTTCTCTTTCTTACTCTCGCTCTCCCGCCATAGCTCTCCAAGTGCAAGCTTCGATCATTCTCACATTTCACTAATTTACCCTTTCCAAGAAAGGACGATGATGATGCACCTTATCAACAAGCACTAGTTGTGTAGCTTGAACAGAACTTAGATGGTTCCTATTATGTGATGTTCCTAGATGCATCCTCAGAAGATGAGTCCTTGAGTCAAGAGATAGTTAACTCTCTCACAAAATTTTCAATTCAAAATAGCCATGATACCATTTTAGCATCCCAAAGAGCTAGGTGAGCCATGATAGAAGAAAGCAAGCACTTGTAGTGAAGCATTAGACAAGGAGACCACTCCCTTGAAGGAGTCAGATCTATACCTAGAAGTAGTCTATGGGACCCTTATCCATGAAGTGGATAGTGAAAAACAACTAACTTTTGTAGATGCAGATGGCACTAAACATCACACCTGAAGGTGGGTACTAGTCTTCTAGAAGAGAGCTATCAATCTTGCATGATCTACTAAAGGAGAACTTGGATGTGTTTGCATGGTCATATAAAGATCTAAAGGAAATTGATCCTACAGTGTGTTAGCATCACATTGACCTAGAGTCTGATGCCAAGCTATAGAAAGCAAAGACAAAAGCACATAAATCCCAATTACTCAGCCCTGGTGAAAGCAGAGTCATTGAAGCTCTTAAAAGAGAAAAATAAAGGAATAATAAACACTATTATGAGAGAAATGAAAAAATTTCTATTATAACAAGCCTCATTCCAAGAAAAGGTGGCAAATACCCTTGGACCAAGAAAAGGTGGCAAATACCCTTGGACGGCAAGCTCGATGTGAAAAAGGTGGCTATAATCCATAGTCCAAAATAGTTGACTCCTTAGTGGAAATTCCCAGGATGCAATTTCAAAGCCACCTCCCTTGGTGTGTCATATCCTTTGCTTTGATAATTGCGTCTGACCCCCACAGTAGATGACATCTCCTACTTGCAATGCAAGTTTCTAATCTATTGATGGATGTCTTTGTGGATATGTGTCTTCATCGGCCAATACTATTTGATATCATCGACAAGACGAAGCCGCTCTTCATCGTCAATCCCTTGAGTGATGTGCACTTTCATCCTAAACAAATGGGGGTGTGAGTATGGGTTGCCCTCCTATATCTATCAATAGAGCGTGAGACAGAGAAGGGGCTGCACGTGAGACAAAGGAGGGTTGAGCATTACTGATTTTCCCTTCAACCAACTCTGAGAGGTGAGGATTGAGTGATATTATGACACTGACATCAAGTACATTTCCATTTTTCTATATACACATGGGACGGACCTCTACCATCACCACCAAATATGTCATTTGTTCTTTGCACTCTACTACAAGGCTTTTTGGCATGCCTTCTTGCACCTATGCCAGATGGGTTGGGATGCACTAATGCACTCCACTACAAGGCTTTTTGGCATGCCTTCTTGCACCTATGCCAGATGGGTTGGGATGCACTAATGCATCATCAATTGTGTATACTGGCATACTCCCTCTGCACCATTCCTCTTGTCGATTTCTCAACCGAGTGTAAGATATGGGTTCACCTCCATTCCTCTCTATGTGACGTGAGCCATGGGATGAGAGACAGATCTATCATTCTCACTTGAGTGCCTATTGAGTTGAGTACTTCATTCTTCATTATGATTTCATTAACCATAACTTAATGGACATGTGATGTGGCAAGTTGTGGTACCTCCTACGGACGACTCTAACCCCAGCACGTCGACGATGGTCCACCTCAACCATTTGAATGGGTCCCGTGTTTCTATTACTATCTCTTCTATATATATATATATATATATATCTATGTATGTATGTATGTATGTATGTATGTATGTATGTATGTATGTATGTATGTATGTATGTATGTATGTATGTATGTATGTATGTATGTATGTATGTGTGTGTGTGTGTATGTATGTATGTATGTATATATATTAAGTGTGGAGATGCAAGGGTTCGGTTCATGGTCACATACTAGGCCACTACTAATTAGATAAACTAGTATGTTTAGGTTTTAAGTGTGGGGGCACATCCCTATGCATCTCATCTACATATATTTATGAACAACCCACTATCTAATCTTTAAACAATACAACATTTTATCTATGCCCTATTAAGCTTCTTCACCCAACCACCCTGTCTTACCTTGTCATTGGGGTCTTTCCTTGCCCTTTCGCATGTTTTCTCATTTTACTATTTTTCCATGTGAATGCATCCTGCATTCACTAGAATTGAAATGTGAACCCTATTTGTTTCTTCAAACTCGACACTTTTCCTTTTTACTACCTTCTGTTCTAAGCAATAGTTCCTCAATTCTTAATTTTTGAAGGATTTTATGTGAATTGAATGTGTTTTCATACGAACATATCTTTCTCGTCACAAAATTGCAGTTTGATATGATAGCCCTGATCTTTCCCTTCTCTGGGATAATTTTCATTTTTACAACCTGTTTGTTAAATGCATGGATTCTCCATTATTCATTTTTCATATTTGTGAGTATTCTCTCACATGATTTTTGCTATTTTTCCATGTGAACATGCTCTCTTCTCATCAGAATGGTGTCTTGCTTAGATATCCTTGAGACACTTGTCGAACCAAACATTTTTCTTTTTTCTTCCTTCTATTTTGGCACATGGATTTTGTGTTATTAATTTTTTATTGTGTTCTCATATGTATTTTTGACCTTTTTCCATGCGAACATCTCTTTCTTACACTGAAGCCGTGTTTTGACATGATAATCTCGCCATACACCTCTCCCCTGACACTTTTTCTTTTTTTTTACACTCTATTTTGATGGATGGATCTTCTCGAATTAATTTTCATTCTACTTTTCAAATGTGTGTTTTTGTCATTTTTTCCACATAAACGCTCTTGTTTCTCACTGGATCTGTGTTTTGATTTGATAACCCTACCTATCTTGTCAAACCGAACGTTTTTCCTTTCCCTTGCACTCCATTCCAACAAATGGCTTTTCCATTATTCATTTTCGATCCCATTTTCAAGCATATTTTTAACAATTTTTCCATATGAATGCCTTTTTTTCATGCCAAATGTATCGTTTGGTTATCTATCATATTCCCCCCATCATCTTGCCCATTTTTCTTTGTTTTTTGCATGTATCCAATGCTTGGATCCTTTCAAATTAATTTTTTTTGTGAATTGTTTGTATTATTGTTTTGCGTGTCTGCGCAAATGCCTAGTTTTCACCTTGAAATGCATGCAGTTAGGTCCGACATATTGTGACCGACGCACCCATACTCCCTTTTTGCTCACCCTCGATGCCACAAATTTTTTTGCCTCGCTCTATGGTTGTGCACGGGATGGGGGAGGGGGGGAAAAGAAGTTTAAATTTTTCTTTTTCCAACATTTTGTATTAAAAAACACCCCCACCATCCCACCCATTTGGTTCTTCTCTCCCCCTTTTCTTCTTCTTCTTCTTCTTCTTCTTCTTCTTCGTCTTCTTCTTCTTTCTCTATCTCTATCTCTCTCCTCTTTCTTATTTCTCTCTCCCCATCTCCCATCCCTCCTTGCACCTCCCTCCCCCCTTCCCCTTCCTCTCTCCTGTTTGCTGCCCTTTCTCCCTCACTGACCCTCCCTAGTGCCATCACCACCACGTTCTCCTGAGATGGTTGTTGCTGCTAAATGCCCCGTTGCCACAGCATTGATTGCCCCACCCACCACCATGCTCGCCTTCCCCCCCCCCCCCCCCCCTCCAGCTTCTTCTCCCTCCCCCCTATCCTCCCCACCCACCCAACCTACCCGCCCCACCACCCCCATCCTACCCCTACTCCCCCACCCAACTCGCCCACCCATTCCACCACCCAAACCCCCCACCCCCGATTTACTCAACAAATATGCAACCACCACCACTAACTCCATCCTTGAGAGACCCCCTATCGCCCAGCTTCCTATGTGTGCGGGTGTTTTTTATGTTCTTTTATGAGACGTTTGCGCAGCATCAGTCTTTTCTTGCCATGCGGATGTGTTGTTTAAGCTATCGTCCACACACAAGGATGCACATGGGATCTCAGTCGTGCCGAGGCATTGCTATTGTTCACATGTAGCAACGTAGCAGATCTCAATATGCACCTTTTCTCTAATTCTAAATTGTTGAAAAAACAAAAATACTAAAAGCATCTAAATACACTATAAAAATTTAAATCAAATCTGGAAAAAAATAAAAAAACCCCAATATTCACTAAAAATATTCTCCTAAATATAAGCTAAAATTTGTAAATAAATAATAGAAAAAATAAACAAAATAGTAAAGTATTTAAAAATCTATTAAAAATCTCCAAAAATTTAAAAAATACCCTACATTTTGAAAAAAAATCTAAAAATTTTCCATAACCTATTCTCCACCTTTTGATTTGCTATTGCACAAAAATAAGTCTAACAACCAATAAAATTAAATAAAAAGTAGAAAAAAATCTTTCAAAATCCAAAATATTAAGAAAAGTGGTATTTTTTGTATTTTTCCCTCATGCAATACATTTTTAGCTTGGTGGAATTATCTTTTGAATTGCTTCATGGCTATGGCTTTCTCTCCACGAGTGGATTTTTGTGTGTTGATTTAAATTAGGGTGCATTCACACACCCTACATGTATTAGAATTTTATTTTATTTGTGGTACACCACAAATCACATTTAATTGTTAAAAGGAATTAGCTAATCACCTTTTTCATGAGCATCTGCACTTAGCACACTATTTTAAATAAAATAAAATAAACCCATCTTTCACATTGCACGCACTTTATGCATTAAACATGCACATTTTTAATTTGTAATAAAATGAACCAACTATACACGTTGGCAAAAAAGTGCTCCATATACATTAATTGGTCAAAAATGAATATGCATTTAGAGACCTATGGTATTGAGATCAAAGTTTGGGGTTTTTTTAATGCACCATAGTAGATAATAATATTTCTTAAAGAATTAAATGAACTGCGATTTTCTTTTAAATGTTAATCACTTGATTAAAAATTTTCCCATTGTTAATGATTGGTAAAATTCACCTACCATTAAATCTAAATCCATATTTATTACACATCTATCATTTGAACAATGAATGCAATACGTGGAAATGAGGGTGATGTAGTCTATTACTCCGTTCATGTTGTCAAGTTTCAGTCTGTGGTCTTGGTTCAGTTGTGTCAAGTGTGGTGTAGTTTGTGGGTTTTTTTTTTTTGCTTTGAAGGCCATGCTAATGTAGTTTGGGCTACAATGTGCATATATTTTTTTATTTTCTTTTTTACGGGGATGAGGGTGCTTGTTTGCTTGTTTTTCACGAAGCTATCAGTCGCATGTGTGGGTAGGTCATGCCGAATTTTTTTCTAGGATGTGGTTTACTTGGGGTGGTCTTTTGTGTTGTGGACGAACTAATCCTTTGTCAAGATCTTATTGTTTTACTATTTTGCAAGACTCCTTTGTGTCTATTTGTGTGGTGTGTGTTTTGTTCTTATCTGAATGGCACCTCGAACTCCTCCCCCAGTCCAATATGTTCATTTGTTTAGTCTCACAACTATTCTCGATTGTCAAAATCAAACCTTATTACTAAGGTCAACCTATCCCATTTTGTGGCTCTCTCATTGCCACTCATTCCCAATGATCCTACCTTATGTGATGAATTCTTAACCCCTTATAGCAAGAAGTCGAGTTCTATTTGTGGGACCACTATTTTGGTGACACCTTGAGGATTGGGGAATGCTTTGTCTCTTCCCTATTGTGGGGAACCCTTTCTAGCAACCACTAGCTCTATTCCAATGCTAACACTATGAAGCTCTTATTGAGACATACCAAAGACTTATTGGATGCTAAACGGGTCATCACTGCATTTGGAATCTGTGTTTCAATGATCTCTAATCCTTTTTGTAAATAATTGTATCAATTCCTTCAAGACTACCAAGATTCCATCTAATTATATATCCAAGGAATTATTCACTACTTCTAGAATGGTGCTTAAGGGCATAACCATTGATTGGAGTTCCTATCTCCTTGCCAAAATGGATCAACACTTTATCAAGGTTACTAGGGATAATGTGACTAAAGTCACAATATATGGTTCTTACTTATATGTTTTCTTAACATACTTTGCCCCTACGAAGGAAATTCCACCACTCCTTGAAAATCCTCCAATGATTCCCCATCCTTCTACTGAAAATTTTGAACCTATCCATGAAGATCATGATTTCCCTTCTCCTATGGTCATTCAGAGAAAGTACTTAAAGTGTGTGGCTGAAATAGTTCTTGCTTCAATTCCTCCAATGTCACACTACAAGATATAGGCCTTATACCGACATTTAAAGCGACGAAAATGCAAATAACAAAATTTTCCCCCATCGTCGCAAAAAGCGTTGTTATTGGTGACGCCATAGAACAGTCGATATTACCGTCGATATCAGCGTCGGTATTGGTATCGGTATCAGCGTCGCAACGCCAATACCGACGTTGATAGCGACGGTTCGCAATGTACATAACGACGCCAATAACGACGTGAGTAGTAAAATTTGTGACGCTACTAACAACGGTAATAGGGAAAAAAATTTGGTGGCAGGGTAGCAAGTTGCCCTGCCACATATAGCACTGTGTGCTTTATGAGAGCCATACAAAATAGTTTTTGCACTACTGTGTACAATGCGCTTGCAAACAAAAACAATGTATACTGAAATCATAAAACTGATACATTAAATAAATACATGATCGCATAAAAAGCGATTGGTACAATCATGACAGGATATCACTAATACATAGAAAATGTCTACATAGATCAAGTGACTCAAAAATAAAGGTGTGTGAGCTCCAGGGATCCAAGGGCGAGCTACGCATCCTCGTCCTCGGAAAGCTCATCTCGCCGTAAAGGAGCATCGAACGGACTCTGCAGAAAAAGAAACAACACATCAGTCCACCATACAATAATGCACTCAAATATCTCATGGTAACTACGGACAAGAAAGATGAGTGACTTACAGGCCCGCCGCGTCTATACAATCGGTCGATCAATGCAGAGAAACCGTGCCTCTCTGCATATCGAGTCTCAAGGCCAGTCGGATCGCAATTTGTAATGGAGTGCTATAAAGAAAACAAAATGCTAACTGTTAAAAACATGATTGTTAGTACAAAGAATATTTCAAAAAAATAAACAAGCAAAACAAAAGAAAAACTTACAAAGTCCTCCAAATATGTCCTGTGGCCACCACTCCCAAGATGATGGACCATTCCGGCCTCGAGTCATGCCCTCGCCGCCTCGCGATGCTGACTCCAACGTCCTGGAGAATCTGTAGCCTCCTCCCTCAGTCGGTGCCAGTCGTCTGCATCTAACCACTCAGGCTTTGCAGCCCCACTCTTGATTGCCTTGCATGCATCAAATCATCTATGTGACATGTATGCACGCATGCAATCCATCATCCAGCCTGTAGAGAATCTATCTACTGCGATTGGCACCGAAAACTCCTCATGTAAGGATGCTACTATGTAGTCCTTGCTCCCCTCCAGTATGTTCTTCCAATGATCCAAGACATTGTGCCGAAAAACTTGTTGGCACAACTCTCTCATGCGAGCCATCACCCTCCTCCCCTCATCATTCATGATGATGGATCCTAACCTACTATCGACTAGATATCCATAACCCCCTGGAGTCTGTCTAAGATGGGTCCTCTTCCATCTGCGTCCACGCTCCTGGGCATATCCAGGAGACCCCTATGCATCCGGTGTACCGACAGGGGTAATATCTCTCAAAGTGGCACCCACAAGGGTGCCACCTCTGCTGACAACTGCGCAAAAGTCGGAGTAACTAGAGTAGACGTCCCCACAGGTGTGACAAATCATGGAGGTGATGCAGCTCCAACTGAATGACGAGACGGAGACACCACGTCCGTGTCTTCACAATATCCACCATAGCCTAAGGCACGCTCCCTGGAAGGGCCATGAGAGTGAGGAGTCGCACATGTATCCCATGTTGACCGTGGGCTCACTACCTTTGTATCTCTGCAGCATCCCCCTGATCCTGATGCACTCCCTCCCTCTGGCCCAAATCGTGAGCGTCGAGCTCGTCTGCTCAAAGCTGACTGCTCGAAGCTGAAGCATCTTATCACACTGAAGCAGATCTAGCAGAGCGCCCTCACGAAGACCGAGACAGCTCCTGGTCTGCCACCTCTCTGAATATGGCGATCTGGCCTGGAGACATGCATGCGAAGATGTCCTATAACTCCTCATCGCTCATCCCTCGACTCATCGTGAAAATGTCACCTGCACAGACAAAAAATGATGTTAGAATAATCAATTTAAATCATACAAAGCATAGTAATATAAATCATTAAAAAAAATCTCACTTAAAATGCATATCTTATGTACCCTTATAAGCGATTGGTCAACAAATTGAGTAACTGGATGCTCCAAG
The DNA here is from genome assembly GCF_053477565.2 of Lygodium microphyllum. Classification (NCBI taxonomy): domain Eukaryota; kingdom Viridiplantae; phylum Streptophyta; class Polypodiopsida; order Schizaeales; family Lygodiaceae; genus Lygodium; species Lygodium microphyllum. The sequence continues at coordinate 141,709,332 of NC_141151.1, read as the reverse complement.
TATGAAGTATCCTATGGTCCCATGTTAATCTCCTGACACAACTCCGCATACACTAGAAGGTCGATAGATATGTCACCACAAAAGAATGAGTCTGCCTCGTTCTCAAAGAATTCTTGGACTCTTGTATTTCCATCATTGTTAGCCAATGCTAGCTCCAAGCTTTCAACGGCCTCCACCCCTTGCAATATCGACCCCTCTATTTGCATATTATCTTCATCTATGCTCGGAACATTGCTTTGATCATATACTCTCGCACTTCAGGGAGTTGAAGGTATAACATACCACCATCGAGGTTGTCAGGGGTTTGGATAGAAGATTACCTGTTCACAAACACGTACAAGAGAGTTCAAACCATTGTGACATAAACCATGTTGTAATACAATTAGCAAGCAAATGAGTCCATGCACTTGTTCACAATGGGCCGGCAACACACAGGTGTCGCGCAAATCCGTTCATTTTTTTTCGGAATTTATTTTGAGAAATCCAGATGGACCTCGTTGAACTGTTGCTCCAGCTCCTCCAAGTACCACTTTGAACCACTGCACATCGAATAGTATCATGGAGAAGCTACGGTAATCCACCGTAACAATACTTTGCAAGTTCCCAAAATACTCCATCTCATCCACAACCGTGTTTGGATCTGTTGCTCGTCGCCGGCTCTCTTGCTCGAACCTTGCCATGACACCACAGTCCATTGTGGAGCGCATTTTGTCAATACACTCCACGTGAAAATGCCGTCCGCGCGACCACGCTCCACTATATATTTTGTACTATACATTGAAATACTCAAATTAGATGTCTTATATAAAATTTAGATACGACAGATTCTAAACCCCTCATCACCTTTAGACTACATCCCCTCGAGAATTCCCACTCCTCCATTGAGACCTCTGTCCCTTCGCGAGACGCTACGGTCAAGGCTCCATGCAACCATTGTGTTGACATAAACCGCGGCATCTCCTCCATGCCTTCGGGATATCGAATCGATCGATGACGCATACTACGTCGGAATTCAGCTCGCTCTTCCTCTCGATCTTGCCTAGCGATCTGGTACTTGGCGAGCCAGGTCTCCATAGAGGCATGGTGCAACATACAAAAGCGATTCACCTTCTCTTCCATTGAGACATCCATTCTTTTTCTACCCCATTTCTAACCACCACATCTCCAGTCAGTCTATCATCGTCCTTCAGCGACCATAGCATTTCATTGTCTAGTTCCACCGTTGGTAGCCATTGTAAAATATGCACTAGCGCCTCAGACACCAACCAACCTTCGGCCATGCTACCTTCTGGCCGAGCTCGTTGTCGCACAAAGCCTTTTAGGGTTTTCATGAAGCGCTCCAAGAAGAACATCCATAGCGTATGGACAGGTCCAGCAATCTCCACTTCATCCACAAGATGCACAAGAAGGTGGATTTGTATCGTGAGCATGCTGGTGGGTAGGTATTTCTCAAAGAGACAAACCGTCTCCAGTGCTCCCTGCCTTGCGGATTCAATAGAGGACGTCTTAAACTCCTTCTATGAGATCCGTTGCACCAAATATGACAACCTGTAAATGGCCCCGCGTATTTCTGGAGTAAGACATCCTGTGATCGCGATCGGTAGTACAAACTGCCACAAATGAGAAAGCATTATGAATAATGGCTACATTCCAAATAGAAAAATTTCCACACTAATTACAATCCATTCGTAGTACAAACTTGACATATCTTATGCCAGTCATGGGATTTTAGCCCTGATAAATTGGTCGTCCTTAGAAAATGCGGACCTGAGAGAATGCATCATACTCGTCGGAGTGCGAATAGACTTGATTACTTTCTTCACAATGCGCTCTTCTTTAGTGGACAAAACCCAAGGAGCGCAAGGAAGCTGCACGCAACCATCAGCACTCGACTGCGGCCAAAGCGCCTCCATCTTACCTATCTCCTTCAAATCCATTTGTGCCCCTATAATGTCTCTCTTTCCTATGATATGGTCCTATAACAAGCTGCCCACATTCTTGAAAATATGCATGGGATCCAATAAGTGGTTGACCTGTAAGTGGGTCCAATATGGCAACTCGTAGAAAACTGAGAACCGCCGCATTCCATTTGGATGTGATTTCGTGTGGACCATTCTCAACTCGTACCAGCTGCGGCGTTCATATGTGTTGGAGGTCATCCAAGGAAACCTTCCCTGAGTTCATGATCCTCTGGCAAGAAAGCAGCGTGTCCTTGATATACCATCTTCTTCATAGTTCGTGACCTTCAGGAGTCTAATTGTGGCCCGCACAATGGACATGCATGATAACCTGAGGTAACCAAACCTGTTCCAACACCACGACCTAGTGAATACTTGGTTGAACGAGATAAAATATAGATATTACTAGCGAGAACAGAGGCCTGCTCACCTGAGCACTCTCCCAATCTCGAAAAGTCATACATCGTCCACATGAGAATGGCTCGAATATTGGCTGACCTTCGACCATCATGCCTGCTCATATCTTGCATGGTGATCCCCTCCTCCCACAAAATCTTAAGCTCATCAACTAATGAACAAAGTAGAAAGCCATGGAGGGATATTGTAGTTGACAAGGACTATAGGCCACACACTGTAAGAAGTTGAGCGCAGACCGAATGGGTTCACGCCATCCATTGCAAGACCGAGCCGAAGATTCCTTGGCTCTCAGGCAAAGCCTGGGAAGGTTGAGTCAATGTGGCTCCATGTGCGCGAATCCGTTGATATTCGTTGAACTCCATCCGTGGACCTATTCTGCGCATGCCACGTTGTCAAGCTCGCCATATCGGACGTATGAAACATGTGGTTTATGCGGGGGATGAGCGAAAAGTGTCTGAGAACTTTTTAAGGGATGGTTTGCCCTTGCAAGTCCTGTCGATACCTGTGAGCACCACACTTTGGACATGTCTCCATAGTCTCGTATTCTCCTCGAAACAGTATGCAATCGTTGATACATGCATGGATGTTATTGTCTATCATACCAAGCTTCTGTAAAACATGACGTGCATCATCATGAGACTCAGGCATGGTATTTGTAGGTGGTAATATATGATATTTCAATAACCTGAAAAAAAAATCATAAAACACCTTGAAAAAGCACAAATGTTTGTAATAATAGTGCCGAAAAAAAAATCAATGAAGCATATGTACAAGGTACCTGAACAACTCGATCACACTTATATCGCTCCACCTGTATTTTGCTTACACACTTAAGAGTGCAAGCAGTGTCTTCAGCCGAGATACTCGACACCCATCATATAACGGTATGGATGCTTCCTCTCTAAGCGGATTAGAAGTCTCGACATCCATGGGAATCAATGCATCGATCATTGCCTCCATCTCACGCTCTAAGATTGTAGGTAGGTCTGGAAGGTTGCATATCTCCTCTAGCATTGATGGTATAGATTGGCCTAGTGAGTGGTGGATTGGCTCCTACACTCCATCCATCACATGCCCACGTACTCTTCTAATTGGCCGCAAAGGATGCACTCCCCCTTGAGACGAGACATCACCTCCCTGGATAGAAAATTTGCTAGCAAGACCCAATCTTATTGTATATGGTATTCAATTAGCTTGCAAGTACAACGCATGATTGATATTAACTTCAAATTACCATTTGCTGAAAATCCACAATCGTCTGATCAATGATCTCTGATTGAAACTCGCCAAATCGTCGTACATGTTCTATAGACAATCAGCATTTTCGTCGTCTAATTGCCAACTTGCATTGAGAGCAAGGACATGGGACATGCTGATTAAGATACGCCTCGCGATCTTGAACAACATGACCTTCTTTGTTTTCCATTTTGTCTAGTTACAACAAACAATTTGTTTTTGTTATCATTCTTTTCTTTTCTTAGATTGTTATTCTCTCCTTCCATCTCTCTCTTTTCTATGACCTAACATATAGTATCATAGAACACTAGTATTTAGTACCTAGTACTCAGCACCTAGCACATAATATTTCGTTTTCTCTCTTCCTCTCCCTCTCTCATTTCATCTCCCTCCCTCGCCCTCACCCTCTCTTTCTCTCTTTCCCTATTAGGTTTAATTATAATTCTCTTTTTATCTCTCCTCTCTCTCTCTCTCATTTTCTTTTCCTCTCTCCTCTCCCTCCCTCGCCCTCACCCTCTCTTTCCCTATTAGGTTTAATGATATTTCTCTTTTTCTCTCTCCTCTCTCTCTCTCTCTCATTTCCTTTTCTCTCTCCTCTCCCTCTCATTCCTCTCCCTCCCTTGCCCTCTCTCATTCCTTTTTCTCTCTCCTCTCCCTCTCTCATTTCCTCTCCCTCCCTTGCCCTCACCCTCTCTTTCTCTCTTTCCCTATAAGGTTTAATGGTTTTTCTCTCTTTTTCTCTCTCCTCTCTCTCATTTTTCTCTCTCCTCTCCCTCTCTCATTTCGTTTTTTCTCTTCCTCTCCCTCTCTCATTTCATTTTCTCTCTCTCTCTCTCCTCTCTCTCTCTCTCATTTTTTCTTCTCTCTCCTCTTCCTCTCTCATTTACCTTTCTCTCTTTCTCTCCCTCTCTCATTTCCTATCCCTTCTTCACCCTGACCCTTTCTTTTTCTCTTTCTCTATTATTTTTAATAATTTTTTCTCTTTTTCTCTCTCCTCTCCCTCTCTCATTTTTTTCTCTCTTCCTTTCCCTCTCTCATTTCGTCTCCCTCCCTCGCCCTCACCCTCACCCATACCCTCTCTTGCTCTATTTTCCTATTATGTTTAACATCTTATCTCTTTTTCTCTCTCCTCTCATTCTCTCTCTTTTTCTCTCTCCTCTCCCTCTCTCGTTTCCTTTTGCTCTCTTCCTCTCCTTCTCTCATTTCTTCTCCCTCCCTCTCCCTCTCTCATTTCCCTATTATGTTTTTGTCTCTCCCCCCTCTCCCTCTCCCTCTCTCATTCCCTCTCCCTCTCCCTCTCCATCTCCCTCTCTCATTTTCTCTCTCTTCCTCCCCCTCCCTCTCTCATTTCCTCTCCCCCTCCCTCTCCCTCTCTTTAATTTCCCTCTCTTTTTCCTTCTCCCTCTCCCTCATTTCTTCTTCCTTTCTCATTACATACAAATTATACAAAAAATAAATAAAAAAGAGAGAGAATACACTCTCCCTCTCTCCCTCTCTCTCTTCCTCTCTTTCTCTCTCATTTCCTCCCCCTCCCTCTCCCTCTCTTTAATTTCACTCTATTTCTCCCTCTCCCTCTCCCTCATTTCTTCTCCCTCTCATATTATATACAAATTATACAAAAATTAAATAAATAAGAGAGAGAATACACTCTTCCTCTCTCTCGTTCTCTCATTTCATTCCCCTCCCTCTTCCATTTCCTCCCTCTCACTCTCCCTGCCTCCCCCTCTCCCTCCCTCCCCCATTTCCTCCCTCTCCCTCTCTTTCTCTCTCATTTCCTCTCCCTCTCTTTCTCTCTCATTTCCTCTCCCTCTCTCAATATATATACACAAATTATAAAAGCAAAAGGGAGAGGGAGAGAGAGAATGCACTCTCCCTCCCTCTCCCTCTCTCATTTCCTCCCTCTCCCTCTCCCTCTCTCTCTCCCTCTCCCTCTCTTTCTCTTTCTCTTTCTCTCCCTCTCTCATTTCCTCCTCCTCCCTCTCCCTGTCTTTCTCTTTCTCTTTCTCTTTCTCTTTCTCTTTCTCTCTCATTTCCTCTCCTAAACAAGCAAAAGAGAAAGAGAATTAAACTCTAAACAAGCAAAAGAAGGAGAGAATGGACTCACCGATGAGATATGGCAAGGGTTTGGCGGCTCCTCTTCATAATGAAGGCTCCTCCTCTCCTTCGCGAACGACAGCGGCGGCGGTGGTGGTGGTGGCAAGCCTTCTTTCTCTCCCTCTCTCATGACGGTCGCTCTCTCTCTCGCTCTCCCTCTCAAAACGATCAACGAAAATGTGCAGAATGAACCCACGCTCGGTTTTGGCCTATTTTTTTTCCCTGTGGGGCGTCGCTATTTACGTCACTACCTGCGATGCAAATAGCGACGCCGCTACCTACGTCGCTACCCGCTGTCACTATAGGTTTAAATCCTTGTAGTGTCAATCTCTACTACATCAAGCAGTATTCTTCTTGCATGCCTTACATCTACCAATTTATTTAGGGCACGTAGAGGGGGACGTTATCTTGCAAGTTGTTCTTTATGTTAGAAATTTAGAGTTGCAAATGGATGAGAATTTTCAAACCTATTCTTCCAAAGTGGATGTGTGTCCTAAGGTTTCTTGGAATTCCATGATAGAGTCTATGGTATTGAATCAGAGACAATTGAAAGCTTCTGCACCATTACAAAACACTAACTAATTGAGGGATGATCTTTTAGCCTATGTTTCTAAACAATCCCCTTTTGATGCCTCCTTCCTTGGAGCTTACAATCACTGGTCTGTTTTAGGTCCATCAATTCCTTTCCTTGTTTATTATCAAATGATGGCCCACAGATTTGATTCTTATTTATCCATACTTCAATCAACTCCCCATGTTATTTCTCCTCTTCTTTTCCAACCACAAGGTACTCCCCAAATTCCTATCTTTACTCATGGTCCATTCATCGTGGATCGTGTTTTCTCCCCTGTTCCTCCTTGTCCTCCATTGTCTACCACAATCCTTTCTACTTTTTCAGTGTATTTTTTAACTCCTTTCTTATTTGATTTAGTTAAATTACATGAGTCTCCATCTTTAACCATTTCTTCCTTTTACAATTTTTCCTATCCCTCACTTCATTGATTGTGAATCAAAACAAGAGTGGCTACTAACTAATTGAGGGGGACTAGAAATAAAAGATCGGTAGACTGATTCATGGACTCAAATTAATTGCCTTGTGATTCCAAGAGATTGGCAGACTCCTATCCAAGATTATTAGAATTATTTGCATTTTTTTCTAGATTTATCATCAATCTACTGATCCTTCAATTAGATTATTTTCTCATTTTTCTTGGTACCTCACATACATGCATCGTTATTCTCATAATGATTAGAATCTAGTACCAAAGTTGTATATTAATGTTAATGCGAATGTTGATTCCTGTCAGTTGGATATCTTTTATTTCCATGCTCTTTGTCTTCCGAGCAGATATCTTGTCCTTATGGAGGGGATGTGTTGTTTGCAATTCTTTTAAAATCCTCCCAAGATATTTGTGGACAAATCCCTTTCCATGGATAGGTTTCGAAATCATTTGGCCTTTAAAAGAGAACATCTTCATTGATGATTTCTTTATGGATGTAAATGGTGGACTGAGTTTTAATGGAATCGTTTTTCATTCTTCCTTATGGGGATGTCATTCATACTTCTATGTGTTATGTTTCTGTGTGTGGATGTGTTTGATTTGTATTCTTTTGGAGATATGGTTTGAGAAAGCAAAAAATATTTGAAGATGATGATTTGTGGATATGGTTAGAGCTTCAAAGACTTGCAAAGGAATAGAAGAATATCTTATATCCTTTACTAATTTTTTTGGTTATATTTTACAAGCTAAGAATTGGTTTATGCTTCAATGTATTTTCCTTTCGTCAATCTTTTTGATAGATCCATGGTCTCTTAGAGATTGATAGAGTTAAGGTTGAATCATGGATACTGATTAATCAAAGTTTGAAACAAAAGTATTGAGCTAGTTTTTGGGCTTAGTATTCTTCCTTGTTTCAAGGTCACGAGGACGCTCCTTGATTAAGTGTGGAGATATGTTGAAGGCTGAATTGTCTTGTTTTTTTGGGCTGATTTTTGTTATTTTTGTGAGTTGAATGGTTGATTTTAGGGATTCATTGATTGATTTTGGATGTGTTGGAAGTGTTTTGGAGTGTTTTTGGATGGGTTGAGTAGTTTTGAGAAGCTCATGATGGTTTTTGGTTGAGATATGATGTTTTGATAGGATGTGTAAGTTTGGTTTCCATAGGGTTTATTTTGCCTCTATTTTGATTTGTTTTCTTTTTGTTTGTGAGGTTAAGATTGTGAATGAGTCTTTTGAGGAATGATTGAGAGTGTTTTAGATGTTTTTTGATGGTTTGAAGAGGTTTTGGTTTGAGTTGTATGGTTTTTATGCCTTGTGTAGACCTTCTGTAGTGTTCTATAGAGCTTCTGTATCTGTTCTCTGCAAGCCTCTATTTGCTTCTATATGTGTTCTTATGGATGGACCTTTAGCTTGGGAAATGTTTTCTAATATTGGAAGAGGAAGAATAAAAGCTCAAGATAGCTTGAAGAAGTTGAAGAAAATGTGAAGTGAAGACTATAGTGACAATGACAGTAATGAGCTTCCAAGGGACATTGTAATGGCTTTCGTGGCTCTTCATATTAGGCATACCACTCTTGGGAGGGATATCCATGACCAATAGAGGATTATTTAAAATTATTCTTGGTTATTCCAATGTACATAGGTAAGTGTGAAACAAAATTCTAAAATATCGTGTTCTTTCAAGCTCCACTGTGGACACAAAAGTCAAACTAGTTCAGAGTCATGAAGTATGAAAAGGATTAAATGAGAGGGGGGCTTATTGAGGTTAAAAGGTTACTTATAATTTTTAGAAGGCTAATTGAAGTAGCCTACAACTATGAGTTACTGTCGAAATACTATGCAAGCCTCCTCTCCATGTTGTCACTAAGATCGAATCACACCAAAACATACTTGCTTCCTTTTTTATGAATTCCAAAGCTCAAGGCTCTCTTTTATCCAAAGCACAAAGCAATCTTCTTCTTTTTCTTTGTCAAACAACCATAAACCCATTGCTTCAATTGACAAGTATCATGTATACTTCTTCACAAGCTACACTTATTCTTTCAACACGTAGGCCCCCTAGATAAGTAGATGCGAGCTTAAGCAACTCCTGAGCTTCTAATATCAAATACATAGTTCAATTTGAGACCAAAAGCAACCAAACCATTGTTGTAATCCATTATTTGTAGCCTTCTCCTGAATGTATCCAATTCAATAATAATGCCCCAAAATCTAAGCCACAATAGTTCTAACAATCTATGAACTTTTTTTGAGTAGATTGGTTGAAGATTTGTACCTAATTTAATGGTGGACAAAAAGCTTTGAATATGATGTAGACCTCAATTTGTCACACTCCTCAATTTGATTCTTCACTCCCACACTCCCACTTCAATACCAATTGAACGAAATCAATTTATATGTGCAATAGAGGGGAGATGGCACAAGATATGGAGGCTCAATCCATTCTCTTATTCTTCATCTTCATTCTTCTCACACACATTGAGTATCTCATTGCAAAGTGGATAAATACTTTGACTTTAGGACACTTAACACGTAGCCTCTTTTTCATTTCATACAAATGTTGGATATGACTTGATCTATGTCATATTTTTCAACATATGGGTACCTCCTCTACCTTTCATTTAACACTCTTGCACCAAATCTAATTGCATATCTATTCCCTTCCTCATCATCTTGCCAAATTTCCTAATGAATACCAATCAAGCTAGTATCCACTTTAATGATAATAGGGTTTCCATTTGAATAATCAATCTTCCTTAATGTTTGTGTAGAATTCAACAATCTCTTTAGTTTCTTCATGGATTTGGTGTGCTTTATGTCCCATTGAAATTTCCATCCCTTTCGTAATAAGTGATACAAATCATTAGCCACATGTGCAAAATGTAGCATACAAGACACACACCCTTAAGACTTCTAACCTTTGAAATGCTATAACAAGCATCCTATATCCTATCAATCCCATTTACTTTCTTTGGTGAAGGCTACCTACCACATAGGGCCCGCACATATGACCCACAATCAATACCTCTTCAACTCCAAACATAAACTTTTGGCCTAAAAGAATAAAATGGACTTCCTCTAAGAGAACCAAAAATCTTTTCAGAGTCAGCTATATGATTAGCAACAAATTCTCTACAATCAAGCTCATTCAGCTCTTCAATCCTCTCATCCTTTGCACAACCCTTTATTGGTACATCATCTAAGTATCGAATAATTGACTATGATATGTGATCCCTTAATAAGACCTTGTTCATCGTATTCATCATATGTGCCATGGAGTTTGTTACACCTTGAGAAAGAGTACACCTCCATACCAATCCCAAGCGTGTCTTCATGTTAGTGATATCCCTACTCTCCCATTGCTAACTAGAATTGATAACATCTTGAGTAAAAATCTCCCAAAGAATAAATTGATCTACCAACAAATGCCTCAACAAGCTCATTGACTACAGGACCTATACCAACATTTTTAATTGTCACTTTGTTGACTAGCTATATGTCTTGGATAAATCTCAACCCATCATTATTCTTGGGTATAATGAACTATCTATTTGAGTATGGCACTGATGGTGGCTCCAATATCTTCATTTGTATCTTCTCATTTATCAACTCTATTATTTTAGGCCAATAACCCATAACACGAAAATCAACCTAAATTCCATGGAACATGCAAAATGGTAAATAGTTGGTTGAAACATAAATGCCTTCTCATGTTTGGCTAACATTTGTTGAAAACATTCCCTTGTTGTAAGCAAAAGAAATGCATTCCAACTCATTTTTGGCTCTTCCAGTGTTTTAGCAGTAAATTTATGCCCAATGCCCTTTAGATCTCTCAAACTTGGCTATTTAGACACCAACTCATACATCTCATCACTATCGGGTGGTAGTGACATATCAACCAACTTGATCTTTTTGTTTACAGTCTTGTATTTTGTTTCCATGATTGCATTAGCCCCTTCCTTTAGCCATAAACCTTCCTACTGAGAAAACTCTTCTATGACTTGGAACATGTCTAAAGAGCAAACCTATAACACACTATTTTCAGCAATATTTTTAGAATTTACCACTACTAAAATTTTAACCATAATATCTACAAAGTAGTCAATAAACCATACTTTTAAAGCTCTTTTTCATCTTTACATATGTATACTCTTTTAGCCATGCACATAGAATCCATCCTCAAACATCCAGAGTTGATTGTTATAAACTCAGTAAAACCAACATAAAGTACGTCTTTTCCTACATTAGGAGGTGAGATCTTCCTTCGATTAGCACTACTATAGCACCACGTTACATCAATGCCTGTTAAAAACCCACTTCCTTAAATTTCTTTGTATTTGGAGGCCATGGATAATCCCTTAACATGTCTCTATTTCTCAAGTGATTGATAGAGATAGTGAAAAATTGAACATCCCTTTTACAATCTTTACTTTTGACTCTAGCATTGATATGGCTATTCCTTTTATCTTTTTCATAATCAATCTTTATGCACCCTGCAATTTGGGCTCTTCTTCCATCTGTACCATAGCATTTGTACATCACTAAGAAAGTATTGTTTTCTCTTTATAGTGGTAATAATTTCATCATGAAATTCACACTTTGAAATATGAAGCACCTTCCCAAGAGTAAATTCCACCTTATTATTGAGAATACACTCTATACTTTCTTTATATCCATTGCAATCTCAATATCAGACTATAGCTTGTAATCCAATTGTTTACCCTTTTTCTTTCCATATTGTTTCTCATATTATTTATTTTCTTGAGATACATCATCCATTACATTCTCAAGAGTAGGTTGAATTGAAGCCTTAGACTGCTTAAACACCATATTAGAGAATTTGGGAATTTTCCAAGTCCCAATTTTAAACAAGTGATAAATATTTGACCATGTGGCTAAATCTTGATCCATATTTGAAAGTGGGATTTGGGAAGGTAGCTTATATAGCATTTATGGTTCTCTTTACCTTTAAGTAAGGCAATAAGATTTGACCACATGGTCAAATAGTAAAGGTATTGGGGGTTCCCAAACTGCATGGAAATTCCCAAATTCCCTAATATAGTATTCTTAGGATTTTTACATGTCATTATTTTTTAAGTCCCTATTATATCTTCATTCCTCTTTCTCTTATCTTCCACAATTACATTTGTATTTTGCAACTTAGCCAAATAAGCATACATAGAAGGAATCAACAACAAGTCTTATCTTGTCATGTCATGAATGCTTGTACCCACATTGGTTAATTCACTCCATAATACTTTACCCTTTTTAGCTATATGCATTGCATGAGACCATATCTTAGCTTTCTAACCAACGATTACATTCCAAGGGACTTTCTCTATTTGCAATCCAAATTTGGTAGCATACATTGCTGTGTATGCATTTTGGGCAATCATATTATCCAATAATTTTTACATTCCTCTTTTCCAAAAGTTCAAAGTAAGAGGAACACTAATTTCTTTCAAATGAATTTTTCCATCCTTCCAAAAGATTAAATCTCTTTCTAATGCATCATGGTACATGCCACAATCATGCCTTTCATGCTTATGACTATCACACCATATGTTCTAGATCACACTTCCCCTTCACTAAGTCATCCATGACATCCTCTTTTATTGTAAATACAGTATGTACAACCATAGGTATAAGTGTCTTAACTACAAATTCTATTGCCTTGCCAAAGGTGGTAGGCAAAGTCCCAATATGCAATATGGCTCTTCTTCTTTGTTTCTTCACAAGTGCATTAACAACCTCTTTTACATTATACAATGTGTTTTAAGCCCCATTTTCATTGTTTGATCTTCTAGAAGATCTTTGAAACTCTCCTATAAAGTGTGATCCACCACCTACAAAAATATCTCAAACCTCTATTCCTCTAGAGCATGTTGCTCTACTACATCTAATTGATCATATCTGCTTTCAAATTCACATAGCAACTCAGTGGCCTATAAGTCCTTTGTTGGGATTTGTTATCCACTCTCGGAACATTCTAGAGTAACCAAATTAGCATCCTCTATGTAAAACTCTTCTCTTAAAGCCTTGCTAAATTCATCCTAATTTGGATCCTTCATATACAATTCAGTAATGTGTGCTTTTAACTCATACATGGGTGAGCCGTTAACTTTATGAAAGCTATGCAATTCTAAAAAATTCAGTTTCATTGCATATAGATGCAAGTAAGCCAAAACATTACAGCCACTAAATAGTTTCAATTCATTTTCTACAACTTACAAAGACTTAACCACTATAGATTCCAATTCTGTGTGAGCTTGCATCTATTTTTGCTATTGCAATTTTTGTCGCTCAGATTGCAAATACATATTAAAAACCTAAATCAACTACTTCATCTCATCGCCCACTCTTGTAGAAGAATCGGAACATGATGCATCACCATATTGTACCCTTCTCACAACTTTCACATTAGGTAAGTCAAAGGCCTTAACTGCGGAGGTTTGAGATAGAAGAATGCAAAGAGTATGACTTGAAAAGAGTAAGAAAAGAGAAGTTTGAATCAATTTAAGAATTTAAAAATTTTGGTTGAAGCTATCACAAAGCCCTTTGATTTATATGATGCACAACAAAGAAATTCCAACACATGCACTCAATGTAGAAGCATAATGCCTTGTGTTGGGACAATTGTCCAAAATCTCTCAGACAATAACTCAAAGATAACCTTGTTGTACGGTAGCACACTACTCTATATAGGCTTTGTGCAACCATAAAAGCTTCAAAACTCATACCCAAACCAAGAAAATTTGTAGGATATAGTAGCTACCATCAATTAGGCATGATATCAAGGGACGACAAATGAAGAAACCTATGAAATCCCCATATGGGCCTTAATACATGAGTTTTGTGCTACCCCAAAATCACCCTAGAGTGGGATTTTCATATACTTGAAGCATCTACTTGTTGTAGATAAGCATATGCATCAAGTGTTGAACCTATGATCATGACAACAATATGCACCTTGAGTATTCTATTTTACTGTGTTTCTCATAGCTAAAAAATCATGACAACAATATTTAACCAAAATATCCTATTTTATTGTGTTTCTCACAAGAACTTATGACTATAATACTCAGCCTGAGTATCCAATTTTATTGTGCTTCTCATAGCTCATATGAGCCACACGATCCCTACTTTGTTGCCCCAATCAATACCTTCAAGATCCAAAAATATCCATCCCTCTTTCTTCCTTCCAAAAGCTTTAGCTTGCAAGAGTTTTATCATTTCTTCTCTCCTCGTTTTTTGCTAAATCCTTTAGGCGTGTTTGCACTTTTTTCTCCACATTAAATGATGCCCCTCTTCTCCTCATTTTTCTCCACTTTTCCTCTCCCACACAAATTCCATAAGTTCCCACTTATCCCCTACACAAGTTTACATGCATTCTACTTGTTGGTTATGAATTTACTTGACTTTTTATTCTCCTTTTGAGAATGGATAAATATGTTTTAAAATCCACATAGTCAATTTTAATAAAACAAATGAAAATTATTTGAGATAGAGAAACATGAACAACAAGACATGCACACACTCACTGTGTGTGTGTGTGTGTGTGTGTGTGTGTGTGTGTGTGTGTGTGTGTGTGTGTGTGTGTGTGTGTGTGTGTGTGTGTGTGTGTGTGTGTGTGTGTGTGTGTGTGTGTGTGTGTGTGTGTGCACGCGCGCGTGCACATGCACATGCACGTGGGTGCGCGCATGTGTGTGTGTGTGTGTGCGCGCGCGTGCACGCGTGCACATGTGCATGCACGTGGGTGCACGCATGTGTGTGTGTGTGTGTGTGTGTGTGTGTGTGTGTGTGTGTGTGTGTGTGTGTGTGTGTGTGTGTGTGTGTGTGTGTGTGTGTGTGTGTGTGTGTTTTGGAACTCTTGTAATTTTCACTTTTAAATAGTTAAAAAGTGGAGCCTGAATAACATGTTCATAAGTATCTCAAAGTCTTTTTGCATGACCTATTATTGGAAAGCACTTTGCAAATGGAATCTACTAAGCTATAATTGAGCATAAAATTTGAACTAATCATTTTTTAAGTTATGATGAGAATAGAATTTTGACCATAACTCCCAAAAGTTTTAAAAGACTTTCAAATTCACCAATCTCTCTCTCTCTCTCTCTCTCTCTCTCTCTCTCTCTCTCTCGTTTAGGGCACCTAGCTTCTAGTTGCATTATTGCCCCATCTATCTCCATGGAAAGAAACACATGATCATGATCATGATCATCCACATAGATGAGAAGGGAAATGAAAAAACTATAATTTTCCTCATGGACTCCTTAGTAAATGATTATACATAGCAAGAATAAGGAAGACCATTTGTAGCATGTCTATAATGTGCCCGCCTATCGGCTGTTCCAGGCACGTTTTTAGCAGTCCATCGAGATACAAATCTAAGTAATACCGCCCAACACTCCCATGGAATGTCACGGGCTTTGTCACCTAGGGTTTCCCACAACAAAATGTTTATGGCCGCGATCCCAGTAGGATCGACCTGAAACTAGGGTTCCTAGTGGTCAATGTCTCCTGACAACATTCTAGCATCGAGTCTTGGACATCCTACTTTACGCAAAGATACCCAAGCCGAAGCAGATCCGAGAATGGGAAATGATAGGGATGCATCGCTCAACCTCTCTGCCCGTAGGGCATAGTCCCATTCCGGTCCCCTAAAATGGCATGAATTAGGGTTCTAACCTAACAATACCTAAAAGTCAAATGTTAATAAAACCTTGTGAGAAGCCTCCTAGTTCTCTGGGACCACCCTGCCATAGGACAAACCCGTCGAGGGTTCCACCCACCCGCTTCCCTCAATAGGCATTCTTTAGTTATTTAATTAGGTCCTATCACATTTATGTGTGACATTTAAAATCAACTTCCTTAATTAAGCCTTTTAGGGAACAGGATTCATTCGCATAATTTATGGCACAGACATAAATACAGAGCACGTGATCCTTTGACAAACAAGTTCAAACAAATTCCTTAACTTATCTTCACGTTAACCTTTGTTCCTTGCCCATACAGGAGAAATTATGTATCCCTTCTGTCCAACAGAAGTACCCGGTCCAAATCACATGGCACCATAATTTCCATCCATTATCTAGAATAGGATCTTCCAATGCCATAGGCGTTGGGGTCACAGCAGTCTTCAACTCTATTCTGGACTAGGCAAGGGGTGTCTCCACCTGACCCCAAGTGGCCTAGGAGAGAGACACTGATGCCAGGAGGCATATTTCACGGTGGATTCCGTGCCACGGTGGATTCCGTGAGGTTTTACGGTGGATTCCGTAAACTTAGATGGCCGGGGCTCATACACAAAGTGGATTCTTTGTGCGAGAAGTTGATGGGGACGCCTGTCCTTTTCGGGTGTTTCATTAATTTAGTGTGTACATGGGTGATTCCATAGCGGGTGATTCCGCAAAATGCATATTAAATTAATAAACGTTTATGAGTTTAGAGTGCGCACTCGTAATAAATTAAGGTTAGGATTTATTTCTAACCAGTTGATTTATTTATGTAGCTGAAGACTGCTAGGTATTCACTTTTGTCGGTTTAATTGTATTATTTTACTAACGATTGTGAATGCTTCAGTTGATGTGTAGAGATAGCAGCAGTGGCGGAGGAAAGCATTGGAGTCTAGCGAGTATTCGACCTATGGATTATATTTTGATAGGCACCACGCCTATATTTTGTCATGACTATTGAGGCATCGATTATTTATTATTATTTTGTATGCGCCTATGCGCACGGATATGTTATTTCTATTTGGACATTGAGATTGGGCATGCCAGACTCCATGGGCACCGTCCATTAGCTTTATTTCCTATTTTTGTAAAAGGCAAACTCAAAAGCTAAAAGCTTGTCATATTTTTGTAAATTGGGCTATTATTGAGCATGAAGATGGAAATATACATAAAATACATGCTTTGTGAAGCGCTCACACAAGGCATGGGGGGAGATTGAACCCAATTGGTCTCTTGCTTCTTGTCGTTCATGCTTTTACATTGTTTTTTGTGCAAAAAGGTAGAGTTCATTGTTCTTGGGGACCTTCCAGGATTCACTACGTGAGCATACTGCGACCGATCTGCGCACCAGTGTTATCAGAGCGGAGCTGAGATCAAGAGCTTCCAATCGCTACCCATCTCGTGCGAAGGCGGAGCTCCTGGAACGATCGGGCTCTACAGTCAATCTCGTCGCGAACCGTCGATATAGACAGACTTCTGGCGATCAAGAACCCCTGTTTCTACTCTCAGATCACGAAGGACCAGGCTGTACAGGCGGAGGACCACGCAATCATCTCCTTCACCAAAGTCGTGGATATACTGTGAGAAAACTTCATATCTCTTCTCTCTCTCAAGTTTAAACTTGACTTAAGCTTTAGAAGAAGCTTAATTACTTCAGAAATTCATCACGAGGTATAAGAGGGCCTTCCGAAAATTCCGCGTCGTCAAGAAAACGCCCTCCCCCCACGATTTGCGCCGTGCTGCTCCATTAAGCTTATTTCCATAAGCTTAAGCTATTAAGCTTAAGACACTAAGCTTTCATCAAGTCATACAAGACAATCAAGTTAACAAACTCCGGGTCCTGCACTCCAGAAATCAAGTCCTGCAAGTCAACTGTGATCAAGTTCTGCAAGTTCACTAAGTCGGCCTAAGTTCTGCAAGTCTGCAACTCTGCAAGTCGGCTAAGTCTGCAACTCTACAAGTCAGACTACTCAACTGGAGTCAGAACTGACTTGTGCTCAAAACTCCTAGAAGGGTTGTTCCTGTGCAGAAACTCCAAACTGCAAAGTTGTTCGTGGCAAGGTATTCTACCCACACGCAAGTTCGCTGAAGTATTTTCAGCATACGAAGAAGGAAATATCGCAGATTTTTCGAAAATTGAGAAAGAAATACCCAAAAACACATAGCCTTGTAACCCCGAATTTGAGCTACGCTCATCCCGCTAACCTGATTTTGAGTGAGAAAGGTCTTTTGAGTTTTACAGGATGATAGAACCACATATGAATGATCCTATGGCTGAAGACGACCTACCTGAGCCTACCATGGAATAAAAGTTGGACCTAATCATGATGCAATTGGAAGAAGAACGAAGGGCTAGGCAAGTATTACAAGCGTAATTGACAAAATTACAAAGAGCGTCTACCGACAAAGAAGAACCTCAAGCTGAAGATTTGATTCGACGTACCATCGACGCCACTCTTGAAGCTCAAAACATTCGCAAGGAATCAAAGATAAGTAAACGAAGTTTCAAATTTCGCACTTTCAATGGCATACGAGAAGGAAAGACTATTTTATCATTCATTAGTCAGTTTAATGACTATTTCCATGAGGAAACCTATCCAGAAAAAGATAAAATCAAGTGTGTTACTAATCATTTGGTAGACAGAGCATCACTTTGGTGGACTGTAGTACGCAAGAGCATAGAATGTCCTGCTACTTGGGAAGATTTCAAGAAGAAGTTCATGCAGAATTTCCTTCCACCGCAATTTCATGAGAAGGCTATCAAGCAATGGGATCTACTTCAACAACGGGATCGTGAACCTATTCCTCAGTATACAGAGCATTTTTGGAATGCACTCCTACAGCTACGCATGCTTGAAGACGTACCAGAGACAACACATAAGCGGAAGTATATGTCTGGACTTCTTGGACATTACTACGCTGAAGTGAACATGTTCAAGCCTGCTACCCTTGAAGACGCCATTTCACTAGCTCATGACACTAAAGATAAGTTACGCGGTAGAGACAGACAACCACAGCAATTCCAAGCCAATGGTAATTATGGATCTAAACAATTCAATTCCAATTTTAGAAGGTTTAATCCAGGTCGTTTCTCTTCACCATCTTTCCGCAAGAATTGGCCTAAACCACCTGCATTACCATCCAATGTCAATCCAAATCCTAAGCCTATTCCACAAGTAAATCCAAATGTACCCAGACTTCTAGCCATTGCAAATAATGTAACCAAAGCCAAGCCAATAGTATGCTATAAATGTCACCAGCATGGACATCTCGCAACAAATTGTCATTCAAAGAAGCCACCAGCTCATATCAACTATCTTGGAGCCATGGACGAAGACGAACATGAGGATATGCCTAATTTCACTGAAGATGAGGATGACACTACTACTACTTCCGACACTTTACCAGGTATGCCTACTCCACATTCATTATTGACTATGAAATGTTTGGTGCATGGAAAGGAAAAGACTATCTTGCATGATGACGGTAGTACTCATGATTTTATTTCAGCAAAATTGGTAAAGGAATTGAAATTACAGACTGTACCTGCGCATTATCGCATAAAAGCTGCATTTTTAGGCACTAGGTATAATGGTACACAAGAAGTACAAGATTTAGAGATTCAAATTGGTTCATACACTGAAAGAAGAAATTTCTTAGTTGTTCCATTACAGTCGAGTGACATTATTTTAGGAATGCCTTGGCGACACCAGCATAATCCAGATATAGATTATTCCACACACACAATGAATATTAATTTTCAAGGAAAATCTATTACAATATATGGTATGCATGCATCTAATGTTTTTCCACTGCTTTCGCATACTCAAGCAAAACGTGCATTATGCAAGAGTAGTAAATCATATCTCATTTGGGTGAATGAATTGCAAGCAAAGGAAAATCATATGCACCCTAGGCATAAGGAATTTCTTGCATATTTTAAGGATTGTTTTGCAGAAGACCTACCACCAGGTTTACCTCCTTCACGTCCAGAAGACCATAAGATTGATTTGATCCCTGGCACACAACCACCTTACAAAGCACCATATAGGCACAATCAGATAGAGCAAAAAGAAATCCAGAGTCAAGTTGAAGAATTACTAAATAGAGGTTTAATTCGACCTAGCAGTTCTCCATTCGACGCACCTTTACTTTCAGTCAAGAAAAAGAATAATACCTATCGTATGTGTATTGACTACCGAGCTTTAAATAAGATCACTGTAAAGAATAGGTATCCTATAGCTAGAGTTGATGACCTTATGGACAAACTACAAGGATCTTCTATATTTAGTAAAATTGACCTTAAGTCTGGATATCATCAGGTGAGACTAGATAAATCTGACATTTTTAAGACTGCATTCAGAACACAGTTTGGCCATTACGAATTCTTAGTCATGCCATTCGGATTGACTAATGCACCTGCCACTTTTAGTAGAATGATGAACTGTATCTTTCTGAAATATCAGTACTGTGTGATTGTTTTCTTTGATGATATTTTGGTGTTTAGTCAAAATGAGAAAGAGCATTATGAGCATTTGTCATTAGTTTTTCAATTATTGAAAGAAAATCAATTGTTTGCAAATCCTGAAAAAAAGTGAATTCTTTAAGACAAAAATTGAGTATTTAGGTCATATTGTATCATCTGAAGGAATTAAAGTTGATCCTAAGAAAATTGATGCAATATTGCATTGGCATGTTCCTAAAAACGTGCATGAGCTACGCTCATTCCTTGGTCTTGCTAGTTTCTATAGGAAGTTTGTACGTAATTTTTCATTACTTGCTTTACCATTAACCAAACTTCTCAAGAAAGGAATTTTTTATCAATGGACCGAAAATCAACAGAAATCCTTTGACTTACTGAAACATGCATTAACCAATGCCCCTATTTTACAGTTTCCTGACTTTAATACACCATTCTTTCTAGTTGTGACTGATGCTAGCGGATCAGGAATAGGAGCCGTACTAATGCAAGACAATCATCCAATAGCATATTCTAGTTATAAGCTGAAACCCTCTGAGCTGAAATATTCCACATATGACAAAGAACTATTAGCAGTTGTACAAGCATTAAGACAGTGGAAACACTACTTAATGGGTTCAGAATTCATGATAAAGACCGACCAGCAAAGCATTAGACATTTACTTAGCCAACCCCAAATCTCTGACCGTCATATCAAATGAGCTTCCTTTATTCAAAGTTTTCATCCTATCATTCAATACCAACCTAGAAAAGAAAATGTAGTTGCCGATGCATTGAGTAGAAGACCTGCAATTCATAATATTTCTGTCATATCTTTTGATTCTTTGATTGCTATGAAAGATACCTATCACGAGGATATTACTTTTCATTCTGATTGGAACAAATTAGTTCAAAATAATTTCATTCCTGTTGATTCATTGTCATATAATGATGGATTTATGTTTTATGAAAAGAGACTGTGTGTTACTATTCCATTCCGATCTTTTGTTTTGAATGAAATTCATTGTCCCCCATATCAAGGTCATAGAGGTATCATATCTACATTACGTATGTTAACTGAAGATTTTTATTGGCCGCATATGGATGCAGATGTATCTAATTTCGTTTCTGAATGTTTGATTTGTCAAAGAGTAAAGAGACATCATGGTAAACAGTATGGATTACTAATGCCTTTGTCTATTCCATCTAAACCTTGGGAACAAATTTCTATGGATTTCATTACTGGTTTACCAAATACTAAATCTAACCATGATATGATTTGGACAGTTGTAGATAGATTTAGTAAGCAAGCATATTTCATTCCATGTAAGAAAACTTTAACAGCATCACAAGCAGCACAATTATTTTTGAAAACTGTTTTTACTAACCATGGATTGCCAAAAGTGATTATTTCAGATCGTGATTCTAGATTCTGTAACAATTTTTGGATTACACTGTTTGCTAATTTAGGCACAAAGATTGATTTCTCATCTGCATTTCATCCAGAAACTAATGGACAAACAGAAGCCACAAACAACACTAGATCTTTTACGTGCATATACTATCTCTAAACCTCAGACATGGGACACTCATTTGCATTTATTACAGTTTGCATATAACAATACACCGCACACATCTACAAAGAAAGCACCTTTTGAAGTCATTTATGGATATAGATTATCTACACCTGTTGCATCTTTGTCTAATAGAATTCAGAGTGCTGATGATATTGCTAGTATGCATAACAGTATTTTTAATGAGGTTAAAGATATGATTGCTAAAGCCCAACAATCATATACCAAACAAGCCAACAAGAAAAGACAAGCCATGAATTTCAAAGTTGATGATTATGTTTGACTGAGAATAGAAAAACGTGGACTGCAAAGTGTAGATAGACATCCAGTTGTCAAACTAGCTCCTAGATTCTATGGACCCTTTAGAATCATTCATAAAATTAATGATAATGCATTCAAGTTAGAATTACCATCTCATTGGAAAATTCACAATACATTTCACATTAGTTTATTGAGACCATTTAGAGGCCAATTACCTGTCCACCCTGTTTATGAAAATCCACCTTTATTAGAGGAAGAGACTGAAATACTTGAACCAGAAGCTATCATAAACACTGACTTTATGACCACTAGAACTGGCCGAAGGTATTCTAGATATCTAGTAAAATTTAAGAACCATCCTGTAGAGGAAGCACAATGGATGCACGCTAGAGACTTAAATGCTTTCCCCACTCTATTAGCTCCACATTGAGCTAATAGCAATTGAGGTCAATTGCTATCCCACCCCGAGGGTATGATGCCAAGAGGCATATTCCACGGTGGATTCCGTGCCACGGTGGATTCCGTGAGGTTTTACGGTGGATTCCGTAAACTTAGATGACCGGGGCTCATACACAAAGTGGATTCTTTGTGCGAGAAGTTGATGGGGACGCCTGTCCTTTTCGGGCGTTTCATTAATTTAGTGTGTACGTGGGTGATTCCATAGCGGGTGATTTCGCAAAATGCATATTAAATTAATAAACGTTTATGAGTTTAGAGTGCGCACTCGTAATAAATTAAGGTTAGGATTTATTTCTAACCAGTTGATTTATTTATGTAGCTGAAGACTGCTAGGTATTCACTTTTGTCGGTTTAATTGTATTATTTTACTAACGATTGTGAATGCTTCAGTTGATGTGTAGAGATAGCAGCAGTGGCGGAGGAAAGCATTGGAGTCTAGCGAGTATTCGACCTATGGATTATATTTTGATAGGTGCCACGCCTATATTTTGTCATGACTATTGAGGCATCGATTATTTATTATTATTTTGTATGCGCCTATGCGCACAGATATGTTATTTCTATTTGGACATTGAGATTGGGCGTGCCAGACTCCACGGGCACCGTCCATTAGCTTTATTTCCTATTTTTGTAAAAGGCAAACTCAAAAGCGAAAAGCTTGTCATATTTTTGTAAATTGGGCTATTATTGAGCATGAAGATGGAAATATACATAAAATACATGCTTTGTGAAGCGCTCACACAAGGCATGGGGGGAGATTGAACCCAATTGGTCTCTTCTTCTTGTCGTTCATGCTTTTACATTGTTTTTTGTGCAAAAAGGTAGAGTTCATTGTTCTTGGGGACCTTCCGGGATTCACTACGTGAGCATACTGCGACCGATCTGCGCACCAGACACAAATTCCGTGGTTGGCCTTTCCACCACTCGACCTTCGGCCCCTAAATCGAGCAGTGCCCTTCTCGAGTTGAAATGCGGTGTGACCTTGGAGATGATCCAACCGTGCAAAATATCCTTCCTTAATTAATCCAATGAAGAACCAAGCACAAACAAGGCATTCAACCCTAATATCATTGTCCAAGAAAAAATTCATTTATTCCCATGGCAACTTGTCATCTCAAACCCTGGCCATGTATTTACCATCAAACACAAGCACTTGGAATAATCATCCAAATCACATCCCAACAATCAATTTAATGCAAAAATCATTTAGAATTATGTTAGGTGAATCAACAAAACAATGATATCCTTTTCCAACATTGCAGGAGTAGGGTTAAACCATCCTTGTGCGGCATAGTACGGGTCTAATGCATCTCACGCGGAAATCAAAGCAAGCATCCGTAAATTTGGGAATGCATTACTTACAAATGGCACTATAGTTGGATTGGCAATGACATCCTCACCCGAGGCTTCATTGTGGATTATGGGATTTTCTCCCGCACTCAATATCCTTTGCTTTGGGGCCATTCCTAATCTTCCTAGGTGCAACCTTTGCACAGTTTTTAGCAATCTCTTGCCCGAGAGATGGGAGAAACAATTTGGGGAAGTCAACTTGTGGGGTAAGGAATACACTAAGAAAAAGAAAAGCGCATGCGGCCACCCTCTAGGGAGGGGAAGAGAAGGGAACCTTTTGGGGGGGTTCTCTCTCTCTCTCTCTCTCTCTCTCTCTCTCTCTCTCTCTCCTCTGTTACACACATTCTCTCTCCCTCTTCTTCTTTTCCTTCTTCTTCTCTCTCTTCTCACCCTCTCTCTCTTTCCCCCCCTCTCTCTCTCTCTCTCTCTCTCTCTCTCTCTCTCTCTCTCTCTCTCTCTACTTGTGCAGCAGTAGGTCGAGGCCCTCCTCCTTTTCTTATGATTGGGGCAGGGGGTAGTGCAGGGAGTCCGCTGCAACGTACTAGTTGAGGTGGCTTGGAGGGGTGGTAGGCCCGTGGCCTCCCCCTTGTCAATGTCATCATCATACTCGTAATCATCATCGTGATCCTCGTCGACTCCTCCTTCTCGTCATTGCCTACGTCACCTCTCCTCAATCGTCGTCATGTCATCCTCCACTTTCTCTTCTTCCCCCCTCGTCATCTTGTCAACGACGACAAGGGGGAGGGGATTTAAAAAATTCGATTATTTTATCTTGAAAATTAGGGGGGGTTCCTATGCCTTGCAGGCGGGGAATATTACAATGTCACAGAAGTATTTGACACATTAAGAAAGTGTGTGATCTCAAGCTCAACATGAGCTAACATTCACATACTTGGATAACCATTTTTGCATTCATATCACTCACATGGTTGATACTTGTATCCCCATATTATTCCAGTAATACTTTGCATCTATACATCTGTTAGTCCACCTACCTAAGTTATGAGACATTAATCTAGTCATTTTTCTACTTAGAGTGTTCACACTATGGACCACTTGTATATTATGTATGTTGTACCATGTCTTATTCTTGGTAAACTATTATAGTGGAAAAGAAGAAGGAAAAGAAAGACCGTGGTTTTTAACTTCCTATCCTATGGACCTTCTCTGTATGTCTTGCCAGAGCTTAAGCTCCCCCCCCCCCCCCCCAATCTTTTCATGGTATCAGAGTGGTGTTTAGGTAGTAAGGAGTTGTGAGCCATGAGCACAAGAGTTTGCAAGGAAGCCCTACTATGGAGTACATCTGTTGACATCTCTCTCATACAATCTCCAACTAATGAGCCATCTTCACATGCTTGGAGTGCTCAAGGGATTATAGTCTACACCTGTGCAATCAAATTTGCATTTTAGGTGTGTTTCAACCTTCATTTGGCAATTAGATACTTTTCAAGTGTGAATCTAATAAGGTACACAAACTCTACAACCCTCATCATTTCACAAATAGGTTGCAAGTCTTGGATGTTGCAAGCAATATGCGGATACTATTAGACATTACGAGTGTAGCTAAAGGTATGATTATGTAGTAAGTTTAGTATAGGTGACAATTTTCTTGAATTAGTAAGTTGTTGATTAAAAGCTAATTGTTTGGGTTTCATTACATAATGTATAAGGGATTTAATCATATTATTAGTGGCAAGCTTTAAAAGCATAACTTCCATACTTGAAATCTTAAATTGACAAAATTTCCTTATGGAAATATATTATTGAAACTATGTTGAAGGAGATAATGCTCAGGCTCCAGAGTTACCGAAGGAAAATGCCATGCCTGAGCAGGCCAAGGCATTTAAGAAATGGAACTAGGATGCTTGGAAAGTTATATATTGGCTTTCTATTATTAGATATGCTCAATGTGTCACCCTCATAAGAAGACACCAATGATCCATGGTGCTCTAAGTGTAGTAAGGGCCCCATTATGAGGAGAAGCCATGTGTAAGTACAGGGTCCTGACTTGTATCTCAAATGAGCTCTATGTGATTGGATATGGAAAAAATGTGGCCTTTGTGGATCTAGCCTTTGGGTTAGATAGAATAGTTATGTTGGTTACAACTCCAAGTACAATGCATCAAGTTGTGGGTGTGGGAGTTAATAGGGATTCCCATTTTACGGTCCGGGGGGCACAAAATTAGTCCCCCTTTGGTTGGGGGTTTCGGGGGCACCAACAGGCCCCTTGACGAGGTTTGGGAACAATGCCCTCATCTCAATGGTAGAGGAAATATTCCCTAGAGTATTCCTTGGCTAACTAGGGAAGGTTCATAATATGGTCTAACATGCCAACTAGACTAACTTCCCAGTCTGTGTTCTTCTAGGTACCCTTAAGCTCTTCACCTCTATCATCTCTCAGGATCACCATCTAAGCTTCATAGTGGAAGCACATGGGTGGACAGAGCTATCTTTGTATTAGTTCATTGTTTGAGATTAAACTGGTTTCTAGTCTTCTTATATTTGTTGTGTGTTCTCTAGTCCTTGCTTGGATTCTGTCTACCCCACAGTGCCATGTAATTTCTACATCTGTTAGTGTTTCCAACCATATGATTGGGCATATATAGGATGCACACAAGTCTACATAACCATGGAATAACATAGTTAAACTGTTTGATACAAATATCAATTTATCTCAAAAAATGTCAAGCGTGGAAATCTATCTATTAATGACTACACATTGAAGGTTAATAGCATTGTTGAAGCTCTGGTGCCTATTAAAGTGTAGGTTGATTATGAGGATATAGTGGCTAACTGCTTGGCGGGCTTAGGTGAGGAGTACAAATAGTTCAGAACTACCATTAATATAAGAGACACCATCCCTAATTTTGTAAATATAATTAAAAGAGAAAAACTTGGGTCTTATTGTATCTTTGTTGCAAAGTAAGAATAGTTCAGAACAAGTATGCTACTCTAACACAAGTAGAGGTAGAGGTCATGGTGGTAGAGGCCGTGTGGTGACCATTATAAGTAAAATCATGGACAATCTCATGACTCACATGAGCAATCATATACAGGTGTGGAGCCCCAAGAGGATACCAAGAAATACATGGAATCCATTGTAATAAATTCTATCTTGTATCATCAACAAGGATTTTCTTCATAGTTTAATTAACCACAAGAAGAAAAACAACACCAATCTTCACACAACATCATATAACAATTCTCTCACATATTTATCACAACAAAACTTCAACACATTCTTCATATTATTCATACAAACCATCAAAGAACCACAATGATACAAAAGAAATATCAACTTTGAATGGGAATCATCATATAGTATTCATCTTTCATCATCTTTATAATCTTCACAATCTCTCTCTTGTAGATACAATGTTTCTCATAGAAAATTGACTATCTCTCCTACTCTATCTGTCTCATGTTTTCTCTCTGTCAATATTACATTGGAATAATGAAGGATAACACTCCATAATCCCTCTTTGTTCATGGATACCCCTCGCAAGAGGTATGTTTGATATGAAGGGTCCCCAAAGCCACTAGAGTGTCCTTTCATAGCTCAATAGTGGCAATGTTACTTCAAACTTTACTTGAGTCTTTAGTAGCTACTTCTTCCACTTCTTTGAGCTATTTTGAACTTGTATTTATCTCTTCCCAAAACTAGAGAGCTTTCCCAAGCTACACATTCATTCCATAGAACACTAACAGAGGCCTATAGAGGATCTACAGAAGCTCTATAGAAGCTCAATAGAAGATCTACATTACCATATAGATCATCAAAAAGCATTCAGCTCAACTAAAACCATCAAGAATCATTCAATAAGCTTCCAAACACCCTTAAACTCCATCAATTATCATTCCAACCTCTCATATAGAAAGAAATTAGAACAAAACATTAGCTAAACTAAACCAATCAAACCTATTAGAGGCACTCAATAGAACCTTTCAACGCATCATATCACCACAAAAAAACATAATGAGCTTCTCAAACCTATTCAACCTTATCCAAAACTCTCTCAAACAATTCCAAACCAATCAATAATTATTCAAATCATATAGAAATCACCCAAAATTTCAACAAAAAGAATAAAAAACATAGTCATATCAACCCTCAACATATCCCCACACTTAATCAGGGAGCATTCTCGTAACATTAGAAAAAGAGAATAAAAGTTCAAAATAATAGCTCATCAATTTATCTTCAAATATCCAATCATCAATCAAGAAGGGCTCTAGTTTCATCTTCAAAAAAGAAAACCGGTATGAGAGTTTCTTCATCTGCATCCATCCATCTATTATCACTATAAATCTCCAAAAAGATGTCTTATCAAATAGTTTGAATATCCAATCATGACCCCATCATACAAATAATACACACAATACAAACACTAAATACAAAACAGCCATCCAAATGGCATTTCAAAAGAGAGATATAACATTATAAATCATAAAAATATATCCAAGGATATTAATGAAGGTGATTCCTCTTAAAAGCTTGGTGGTTTTGGAAACAATCCATGGATAGAGATTCATCTACAAAAGTCTTAGGAGGATTTTGAAAATTTTGCAAGTAACACATCCTCTCCACCAATACAAGATACTGGCTAGGCAAACAAAGGGCATGAAAGTACAGAATATCCAATTATTAGATATCAATATCCACATTCACATTCAAACACAAATTCAAAATTGACTTCTCATTATTATGCAAATATTGGTGTATGTAGGCAAGATACCAAGCAAAGTGAGTAGTTAGTCTCACTAAAGGATGTGAAGATTGAGAATACATTTGAGTAAAGTACAAATAATTGCAAAAATCTTGGTAGGCAGTTATCCATTCCCCTAGAATTAGTGGTAATCCATTTTAGTGAGGAGATACAAACTCCAATCAATAGTGATACCGTTCAGGCGAGAAGCTATAAATAAATCATTTGAAAGATAATTAGAAGGGGTTTTGGTAGGCATGAACCTGTCCTGAAGGAACTGGCACAATTGTTTCCAAAAAGGGTTAGAAATCGTGGACATAGTAACTCCTGAAGTAGTAATGACCCACTTAGGATCCAAGACCTCTGTGGTCTACTTTTGCAAAAGCTTCAAAATGTCCTCATTTGAGAAAAGTTGATGGGCATCAAGAAAAGGTTTTCCATGATAGGGTAAAGAAAGAGCTTTTCCCAGGCTCTTAGGTGACATGAGGATAATTGTGTCACGAACAAATCAGACCTCTTGTTATAAGAAGTTAAAAATTGATCACACATGTCAGGATCATTAGGGACAAGTGGCAGTGGAAAAGCCACAAATTTGGATAACCCCGCCTTAGAAATAAGGTTCGATTCTAACAATTGTGAATAATCATGAGAAACGAATGGAACATATTGGATTGGGGGAGGAGTATGAGGCGCCATTCATATGGATCACACACACCACACACACATTGACAATCACAAGGAATGCTTGAAAAATAGCATAATAGCAATGGATAAGATATCGATAAAAGAAATGACTCACATGGACACGGCTGACTAACCATCCCAAGCGATCCATATCCTAAAAAATTTCAGCATGACCTCTCCACTTATGCGATCGAAAGCTTCGTGAAGTGCAAACATATAGGCACCCAATATCCTCGTATCAAGCAATCCAAATAAAATATAATCAAGTCACACCGTCTCCCTGACTCAAATCAACATGACGAAAGAAAATTGGACTAAACTAAGCCACAACACACTAATAACCAGACCACACCTGACTAAGACTATCAACAAGGGGACTAAGATTGACAACCACGTCACCCACCCCACAAAGCGCTTCATTTAGAGGGGAAATTGTTATGTGAGAGAAAGAAAAATTTTAATTCAGTTTAAATTTTAATAATTAATTAACAATGGGCGAGTTTTATTAAGTGATACACCTTACCAAGACAATGATGGTTCATTTTATCCATTAATTAACAATTATTAAGTTTCATGGTGCTTTAATGTTTCTCGAACATCATTTTTGACTCAAGGCCTCTAAATGCATGTTCATTTCTATAAATTGAATGTGTATGGAGAGCTTTTATGTTTAGCACGTGCATTTGTGACGACAGGTTCATTTTATTACAAATTAATAATTTGTGTTTAGCACGTGAATGACTAGTTCATTTTAATTAAATTATATGTGTGTATAACATGAATGTGCGTGAAAAATGTGATCAATTGGTTTCTTTTAGCAATTAGTTGTGATGTTTGGTGCATCAAAAAGGAAAATAGGGGAAGGATCAAGACCACGATGCAATCTAAAATACACTCCAATTAGCTAAAAATTTTACATCGGGAGGGAAAATACCACCGCTGCATGTATTATTCGATTTATTTATTTTTTCTATATTTTTTAAAAATTTTATTTGGATATGTTGGATTTGGGCATTTTAAAAATAATATATGTGTTATTTAATTAGTAAGACAAATGTAAAAATTGATCATGGAAATTTGATAGAATTTTTTCAAAATTTTAATTAATTCTAAAGCTATTTTTGTTAATTTTTATAAAAAGATTAATAGAACTTTTTTCCTTTATTTTTAATTTATATTTTTCAGCTAATATGCATTATAAAAAAATTATGGTTTTTTTTATTTTAATGTTTTGAGTGTTTTTCACAATTTAAAATTATAGGAATGCATATATCTGGGAATGGAGTGCGTGTTGACTACGTATGAACCAACAACAATCCTACTACCGTAGGAACAAGACTACACGTGCATCCGCACGTATGAAGACCACTTAAACAACACATGAACACACCGCACACGAATACAACAATCATGAACAAAGCATCGATGCACAGGAGAAAATGAGAAACTCTCACATTGCAACAATGCGAGAGTGTCGAAAGACGAGGGGAGGGGGAAGAAAATATTTTTCATGTTGTGAATCTTACAACATCTCGTCCCCAACAAGGAGCCGACAGCTACTACCCTGACTACTACCTCGAAGACTACTACCAAGAAGGCTTCCCTGAAGACCAATACCTCTACAATGAATACCCTCTTGAGGAAGGTGGATACTACTACCTTGGAGATGTTCCCATAGACTACCACACCCAGAAGGAGAATACATCTACACCGACTATCCCTATCACGAAGAATACCAATCCAAAGGAGTTCAAGGAGA
The DNA here is from genome assembly GCF_053477565.2 of Lygodium microphyllum. Taxonomy (NCBI): domain Eukaryota; kingdom Viridiplantae; phylum Streptophyta; class Polypodiopsida; order Schizaeales; family Lygodiaceae; genus Lygodium; species Lygodium microphyllum. The sequence goes on along the minus strand of NC_141151.1, from coordinate 141,678,642 downwards.
AGAAGAGATGATGGAATATTATGTGAAGGGAGAAGGATGGAAAATAGATGTGGGTTCAAAGGTAGAAAATATTATGATGGAGTTAGGATACGAAAAAGAAGATGAAGCAAGGAGGACATGTCAGAAGGATGAACCATTGCACCCATAGGTTGTAGCCAAGATGAAAGAAGAACCAATGCTCAAAGAAGAGAAGGGGGAGGATGAGCTTGATCCTTATCTTGGAACACCTCCACTCATTCAAATTGAGGGTGAGGCGAGGTCGGTGCCCTCTTGTGAGGCACGGGATGCCTTTCATGAAGAGGAAGATGCAAAAGTAGATGAGGATATAGAATTAGAATATGAAAATGGAAGGGTGAAAACACTTGGGACACAGGGCATCTGCTACATGGAGCCAATACTTCTACTTCAGATGATGATATAGGTGAAGAAAAAGAAACGTTAGGGGAGTTTTGAGGTCTCGAAAATGCCTTTTAGGATGTGGAGAGAGAGAGTGCTCTAGACCAATAGGAGCAAAGCCTTCGTAACAGAACTTCTATTTTAAAAAAATTAAAAAATAATTTTACAAAAATATATAAATATAATAATATTACGAATTTGTATTTTTGTTATCTATTTTTAGTCTCTTATATTCGTGATTATGATATTTTTTGCATTAATGGCATAGAATCTCGGCTATTTTTATTTAATGATATATCTAGATTAATGATAATGACTGATGTCATCTAAATTCAAATTAGTGAAAAGCATGGCACTCAGTTTTTTCCCTCCTTTCTTTTATTCCTCTATTGTTTTTCCCTCCGTTGTGGTAGCTTAGTCCTCTCTCTCTCTCTCTCTCTCTCTCTCTCTCTCTCTCTCTCTCTCTCTCTCTCTCTCTCTCTCTCTCTCTCCTACCATGGATACAGAAATTCGACCTTCAACAAGGCGTCCAAGCTCCCAAATCACATCCATATCAGTGTTTAACTCATTCCAAACTGATGGAAGATGGATTCCTACTATCATTAGCAAAGGTAGTTGGATCACCATGCAACAAGCAAAACGTGGAAAAAGGCAAAGACATGAGAGCTCATTTATCTTTGCTTGGAAGGGCAGAATCCAAGATTTTAAGCTTGGAGCAAATAAAGATAGCATCAAAGAGGTACTAGTGTAACATGTGTTCATGCATAGAGAGCTGTGTTTGGAACCTGGATCTTCAAAGCTTCCAATGCATAGACCAAATTGTAAGAATTTGATTCTTAAAGTTTTTCCTTTCTTATACATCGTTTAGGTTTTTCTATTATAATATTTGTTTGTCTTGTAGATGTCTATCCCTCTAATCTTGAGGAATGGCAAACAGTGGAGTCTATTGTTGATGTTATTGATGTTATACATGGTTCAATTGGAGAAGAAATGTATAGAGGCAGAAAGAAGACAGAGCTTGTAGAGAATGGAATATTCTTTTATGACCATTCTTATGTTATTCCTATGCGGCGTTGCCAATGGGGATCAATAAACCTCCTTCCTTTGCCAGATTTTTCAAGCTTTGAGTGGCCTTTGCCAAGTCCAGCTACTAGTGAGGGATATAGATGTAAGATATTTTCTGAGATCTAGAAAGCATTAAAATCTAATATCTCAAGTAGGCTAAGCAAAGTTACTTTGTTTATGCCTATTAATATATTTATTGATTTCTTCTCTAATATGGAGATAAGAATAACAAAAACCATGCTTTTAGTGAAGAGACTAACATATGATCATGTCATACAATTTGTTGATGAAGGATGGGATACAAGGACATAAGGAAAAATTATATGTAAGATAGATCAAGACTCTATAGCTTGTAAATATATGATTGCTATTCAAAATTTTATCCTTAGCTTTTACTATAGTCGATGGCATTTTGTTGGTAGTAGTCTAGTTGCTTTAGACCAGAATCTTGATGATTTCAGCAAAGATCCTATAGTGGATCTTGATATTTGGTTCAACGAGGATATTATTGCAACCTTAAAGATCAGAAAATCATGTACGCTACATCAAGTGAGGATGGATTTACAAAATGAAGACATTGAACTATCATGCTCCTTTGTATTCCAACTTGACAAGAAACGAGTAAGTTTTCACATCATATTATATCTACTTAGATGTATATCAAGATCTCACTTCCTAACTAACTAACATTTAATTTATTTTTTGCAGATGTCGAAAAGGAGAGAAAAGAATATACACTGCAAGGACATTCAAGAAAAGATATCTTTACTGTCAATATAAAATATATGTACAAATTTTGTAGCAAATGTCTATCTGCCATCTCTATGAGATATACAAGGGCTAAAGGGAAAATTTCTATATATGAAGGCTTACAATGCGATATAGCAAAGCTATTTCTTTTTTCAAGAACTATCCTTTTTAGGAGTCCTTTTGCCTTTCTTTGATGCCTTGGGTATAGAAGGTGTGGGTAAAGGTGTTGAAGCTGTGGCTTCATGTTTACCGCAGCACAGAGGAGCAAGAAATGGAAAAAGAGAAAAAGAAAAGGCGCCTTAAATGGCAACTAGACCTGGGAAAACATTAAATGCACGGGCACGATCCTCAAGAAGTCTTGGAGTCACCCAAGGAGAGTAAAAGAATGAAAAGTGCACCATTGAGTGTGAAAACACTTCCAGAACCTTGTAAAAGAGCGCCAGGCTCACTCCTGTGCAAAGTGTATGCATTAGTTGGGGATAGGATAGACTAGAACGGTGGGAAATGAGGAAATGGGCCTAGGCTAATGGCCGGCCATGTAAAAAAGGGGGATGACCGCCCATGGAAATTAGGGCATGTATATAAAGTTGGAATGTGAATGGGAAGCTCATTCTTGTGTGTGGCAAAAGCTTCTTCTTCTTCTTCTCTTGTTCCTTGCCTTCTTACTTGTGCTTGAGAGAGGGATTGAGAGAGTGTGAGGGAGTGAGGGAGTGATTGTGTGAGAGTGAGGGATCTTGGAGAAGAAGCTCTCCATCTTCTCTCTTCATCTTCTCCTCCTCTCTTCTCTTCTCTTGTCTCGTGCATAGCTATGGAGGATGAAGCTCATGGGAGAGGGATTGAGGTTGCTTGAGCTTGTCTCAAGGATCGTGGAGCTACCGGTGTGCAAGAAAGAGGAGGGTACTCGATCAAGCATCAAGGTAAGCTCACTACACCCGTAAGGTAGGCATTGCGCGTCGCCTATGTGAGAGGTAGCCATGGTTGCTCGGTTCGAAACACTTGAGCAATAAGTGGTCCGTAGGTCTCGGGGTAGAGCTTGAAGTTCCCCTCCATTTTGGTTTCGTTTCCAGGACCAACGGAATCGAGGCTTGAGCGTCGCGCACATCAGATCGAGCATGGCAGTAGGGTTTGCAGCCTGAACCAGTGCTCGGGATAACTAGGAGATTTAGGAGGTTTTAATTCGTGGAACATGTAAGTATTTGGGTTTTTTGGAAGCATTAGATTAGGACTACTATTCTGCATTTCTGTTTTTCATATTGCCTGCACTAGATTAAGGTTAGATTAGGGTAAGAAAAGAGAAAACACAGGTTCTGGTTGCTGCTGTAAACAGGAAAACAAGGGCCTAGATTCAAGTTTTTGGATGAAACAGGGACTGGGGACTGGCTGTAAGGTTCTGCAGTGCTGGGAAAGGACCTTAAGAGGCTTGGGAGGAGAGTACAGACCTCATTTCTTTAGTTGGCTTTGTGAGAGAGAGAGAGAGAGAGAGACAACTTCTGGTTCACAGGATGAGGAAACGCGACCCCGATTCTAGGCGCATTCGATTCGTGCTGCTTCAGGTGAGTCCAGTGTGTTCCATTAGTGCTCTAATCAGTTGTGGGAAGTCTGTGATGATTGAGTGCAGCAGGCATTAGGAAGGATTCAAACGCGTCAGAATCGCGCCCGTCGCCGACGCAGTCGGACCAACCTGCAGTGGTCCGATTCCCAGAATCGGACCACCCGAGTCTGGAGTCGGACCATCCGACTCCCTAAATTGGACCGTCCGACTAAGAGAGAGTCGGACCAGACTGGTCCGATTGCCAGAATCGGACCAACCCGATCGGACGTGCCATGTGGCACTCAGACTGCCCATTAGAATCGGACCATCATCGTCAAACCATTGGGGCTAGACTCGGGCCAGTCCATAGTCGGACCACTTCAAAAGTAGGACCATCCTCCTGGTCCGATTCCCAGAATCGGACCACCAGGGTCGGACGATTCCCAGAATCGAGCCAACGCCGTCTGACCATTAGAGTCGAACCAAACTGGTCCCATTGCCAGGATCGGACCGTCCGACTCCCAGAGTCGGACCAGCCCTGTCCGATTTCCAGAATCGGACCATCTTGCCATAACAAAAAGATAATGATCTTTTGCTGACCTTGCCACAGACTTGACCCCAGGACGCAACCTTGAACACCCCCAAGACCTAGTTCGACCATTAGGACCACAGAGACTAATCGAACTTAGGGTACGGAAAGACCATAGGATAGCCGGGAATCGAGTTGAAAACTCAAATTAGGCTAAGAACGTGGGTAGAAACAAGGTGGAGTTTGCATTAAACGCTTTCTGCATCGGCATTTCACTTTTGTGCTCCACTAACACTTTTGTGCTCCACTAAATCTGCACAGCAAGAAAAGAGAAGAGCCTGTTTTCGCACCAAGCACCACAAAAGCACTAAGCACAACATGTGAGTAAGGATCACCGCTGCTTTCAAATAACAAGGAACACATTTGGATACCTAATAACATTAAGGAACCCACTAGTAGGAGAAGACCCCAAGACTTAGACAGGTGCCTGAGCGCCCTACTAGTAGTACCTGGAGAAAACACAAAGACACGGGAAGCAACAAGATAGAGGAGTGGAAGCTGCCGGAGCTGATTGGATTCATCGATAATCTCGTGGAGCTGGAAGCAGAAATGATATCGGGAACAAGAGGCGACCAAGGGGAAGACCAATTAGACTTAGGAGAATTTCCAACTTCGGTCCAGGAACTGGTCCACGAAAAAAAAATCTACTCACCAGGACCGTGATCCAAGGTAGACCTATAGAGGAAGTAGTGGCTAACCTGGAAGAAGAGAGAAGAGCTATCAAGAGAGCGCTGGAAGGCATAATTGCCTACAACCATGAGCAAAGGGCTAGAAGGCTGCAGCAAGATGTGGATATGTACGAGGCTAGATACTAGACCTAGCTAGGGCAGCCAAGTCCGGACCGAACGTAGAGACGGAACGGGCAATAGAGGCTGGCATGACATTGAGTGAACTAGTGGCAAAGCGACTCATGAACAATACATCTGTGGAACAGAGTGCTACTGCCCTAGCCACCGCGTTACTGTCAGGATTGGGAGTTACGCAAGGGGCTAAAGGGCAGGCTAGAATCCCCATAGTAGCAAAACAACTAGCTCGATACGAACCTAGCAGTGACCCGTACAGCTTCATGGAGCAGTTCGAGCAAGTATGTGAGGCGAATGGTCTTACTGACTCGGCGCAGCAAGCTCAAGCCTTCGGCATGTGCTTAGGCCACAAGGGGAAGACCTGGTACTCTAGTCTGGATGACGCAGAACGTATAAACTTCGCTCGCCTTAAGGGCCTCTTCATCAAGAGGTTTTCGGAGGTAGGGTATTTGGATAACCTCATTGTTAGGTTGATGAATATCAGTCAAAGGGAGAAGGAGGACGTTAGGGATTACGTTACTCAGGTGCATAGCCTCTACAAGAGAATCCCTGCCAATGAGCGACCTACCGAGAGGGCCGTATCCACAGTATTCATGAACGGGATTCAGAGCGAGGAGCTCTACAAGGCTTTGGCCAGTAACTCCACCTTACAACGAGACGTGCTAGCTCGAGTCTTCGAGGAGGCAATACGCGTAGATGATCAACTTAGGAAATGCACCATGAGGGCTACCAACTGAGATAGTACAAGCCAGAGGGACCCTGAGAGATCAACCACCTTAGGGGAAAAAGCAACTGCTAGCACGCAAGACAAGGGAAAGAGTGTAGACCACGACCAAGGGATGGTAGAGATGAGAATGGAGATTGAGCAGTTGCAAGAGCTCATTAGAAAGCCTGTGAGATCGCATGTACAATGTGTGTACTACGGTGGCAATCACCTCCCAGTGGAGTGCCAAGATCCTAGATCTCGACCGTGCTCAAACTGCGGTAGATTCAGGCATGATGCAGCACATTGCAGAATGCCGAGGAGATTCCCATACACACAGCAGTACAACCCTCCATACTTAGGTAATAGGCCACCTAATTTCTTTGGTAGGGGAGCCCAATTAGCTCTTCTAGCACCAACTGACCCAAGACCTGCCATGCCTAGGCTGGAGATGAACCCAACTGGTATACCCAGGCCACCAGGGCCTTTTGTGGCTCACCCACCTAGCGATGCTTCTGTTCACTTTGTGGAGGAGCCTAATGAGGAAGAGGCATATGTCAATTGTATCCTACGACGAGGAGGGCAACCCAGTCCTGATGGACTATCGGCCAGTGCCAGTGATGGCTTTAGGAAGAGGACGAGGCAGAGGCTTTGGAGGGCCTAGCCAGGATCCAGTTACATGCTGGACTTGCGGCCACCCAGACCACGTTTCATCATGCTGCCCGGAGCGAGAACAAGCTAACAAAGATAAAGCGGATCTTCGATGCACAGAGTGTGGAATCACACATCTGTTTCCTGACTGTCCTAGGCAGAAGCCATCAACGAGCGATACCAACATGCCATCGGTGCCTTTGGGGCTCTTTGGAGTTGAAACTTTCGGTAGTGAGGATACGCCCATCCCACTACATGCTATGACGCGAGCTCAAACAAAAGAAGCAGGCATCTCCTTGCCAGGGCCAAGTAACCTTGATGCAACCTCAATAGGGAAGAAAAGTCGGAGGAGACGGAAAAAGAGAGTCGATGCAAAGATAACCCTTAAAACCAAGGAAATGACTACGCTAGTAACGGGAAAGAAGGTCACAGACGCAGAGGCAGAGACCTCGGCTCCTAAGACAGCAGAGCTAGGGAGTGCCAAGGTAGGGGAATATCCCCACCCCAAACGACAACTCGAAGCTATAGCCAAGGTTAAGGAGTGGGTCAAGGACGCCCAAAAGCACCTCGAAGATGTTGAACCCATATTGGAAGACCCTATGGACGATTTCTCCAGTGTTAGCACACCAGTCTCACCCTCAAAACCACAGGCTGGGAGCATACTTGCACCACTAGGAGCGACTCAGCAGCAAGGCCGGGGGGGAGCTTACCAGGGCAGACAGAATGCATGGCCTAGAACTGCTAGCCTCGGAGGAAGACAAGGGTCCAATAGCCTCCTCACAACTTTGCTGTCCACTCCAGTAACTCTAAGCTTGGAGGATCTGCTTAGGCAAAATCACTCCTTGTGGCAAGAGTTAAAAGACTTGATTGAGGGACACGCAGGACTTGTGGGTGCTGATCCGCAAGATCGTGATGCAGTTACACGGATCCCAAGTCTAACTCTACACTCAGATCCTAAGTCTTTGCACATCAATGCTTTTTGGGAAGGCACTGAAATGCACGCAGTTTTGCCCGTCCTAGCCTTAGGAGACATGACTCGAAAAGGAATTGTAGACACAGGCACCGGTGTTAGTGTGCTAAACCATGCGGTCCTAGAGGCATGGGGAAACCCTCCTGTAGAGACTGCTAGATTCAATGTCACGCTAGCAAATGGAATGAGGGTAAGACCATTTGGGGTCTTAAAGAATTGGCCGGTAAAGATTGCCAGTGTGCAATTTTTGGTAAATTTCATTGTCATGAAGGGAGTGGATTACGACATACTATTAGGCCGACCTTGGATGAGGAATGCACGAGTCATAGAGGATTGGGATAATGGATTGATTTTCCTCGGGAACAGAACTAGTGCAGTGAGGGTAGAGATGGACACTTGGACAACGACACCTGTCAACCTAGCTGCCATCTCGGTTATGCTAAAAGGTGATACTCAAACGACCAAACCTTATGGATTGCTCACTAGATATATTCCTTGCCCTGAGGATGAGAGGGATTGGATGCACGTTTTGGCAACCATTGACCTACCATTCTCGGATGAGGAAGGACCACATCAGCAGGCTGCTAAAGCCACAATCATGCCGACTGAGGAGCCAGTTGTCCCGCTCTGCATGATGGCAGGAAGCTCACTCAACCCAGGCAAACCAGCCTCGTCCCGCATCCCCAACAACAAATTAGAGCTTCAGGAAATCGTAGAGTATCTTACCGATAAATTGAATGGCAATTTGGCTGCTAACTTAAAGCCTCTACGTGACCTTTTAGCTAAATCAGAATGGAAATGGACCAAGATCCACAACGTGAACTTGTTATATAACTGGGCTTTAGTTACTGACGACAAGGAGAGTGAAGAGGGAAGCTTAGGGGATGATGAGCAGTCAGAAGGACAGGACCCGGATGATGAGGAGTATGGGGACTGCCACTCTACAGGAGAAGAGAGTGAAGAAGAGGTAGACACAATAGAATACGACACAGAGGGAAAAGCGATAGAGCAAATCAGGGCAGACTTAAGGCCTAGGAAAGAAGGGATCAGTCGGAACAAGAAAGGAGTCATGCTAATGGAGTGTGACAGATCCTGGCTAGAACGAATAGAAGTCATGGATTACGAGCAAGCCGGAGTAGCACATCCATGGGTAATTCCAGTACTCAAGACAGATTCACCTACGGAACTACGAACCCCTAGGGAAACACCTTCTTCAAGTGAGGGATGCGAGTTCAACTCAGAGTCGGAAGTTAGCACTGAGAGTGATCCCGATATACCGCAACCCTCTAAGGTCAAACGCACCAAGGGAGACTTGCCAGTCCACCTGAGGCACAGGAGGCTAAAAGAGGAGGCCAAGAAGCAAGCAAGGGACTCAGAAGCGGAAAGGCAGAGGAAACCACAAGATCTACCCAAACGGTTTACAAAATTTAAAAAGGGTGACAGAGTGGTGGTCCTGTTAGGTGCAAAAAGACAAGGTCAGACTAGTGAACCGATCGAGGGACCCGCCAAAGTCAAAGAGGTTAACTTGGCTGGGAAAGGCAAAAAACCAAGACCAGTGTTCGTTGCAGATGACTTGGGGGAGGAGGAAGAGACCAAACTTGTTGCGCTCCTGCAAGAGTACGTTGATGTGTTTGCCTGGACATTGGACGAACTTAAGGGAGTCGACCCCAGGGTCGTGACTCATAACATCCCAATGGTTCCAAATGCAGTGCCAACAAAACAACGACCTTACCCCATGAATCCCAAGCACGCCCATGCAGTGAAGAAGGATATTGATAAACTCATGAGGGCAGGTTTCATATATGAGATCGAGCACACGGACTGGGTATCATCTATTGTGATAGTCATGAAGAAAAATGAAAAAATCCGAGTGTGTGTAAATTACAAAAAGGTGAATGCCACTACGAAAAGGGATAATTATCCTTTACCTTACACCGAGCACATGCTGGAGAGGGTAGCAGGGAAGGAAGCCTATAGTTTTCTAGATGGTTTCTCGAGTTACAATTAAGTGCAAGTGCACCCCGATGACAGGCACAAGACTGCCTTTGCCACAGAATGGGGCATATTGGCCTACATTGTCATGCCTTTTGGGCTAATGAATGCACCTACAACTTTCCAACGCCTAATGTGCACTATCTTTAAGGACATGCTTAGGCATGAATTGGAAGTGTTCGCAGACGACCTATGTTTACACTCTAGTTGGGCTGAACACTTGGAGAAATTGAGAGCTGTCTTTGAAAGGTGTAGGCTGTACCACCTCTCGCTAAACCCCTTGAAGTGCTATTCTGGGTAAAACACGGATGCATCTTAGGGCACGTAGTGTCAAGGAACGGCATTGCTATTGACTTTTCCAAAGTCAAAGTCATTGTTGACCTACCGCCACCCGACAACTACAAGGGAGTTCAGTGCTTCTTGGGACACACTGGATATTATCGACGATTTGTGCTAAATTATGCATTAATAGCTAGACCTCTGTACAAGCTATTGATAGTATTTGAGTGGACGGAGGAATGCCAATGTGCATATGAGGAGTTGAAAAAGGCTCTTACGACTGCACCAATCTTGCGAGCCCCAGACTGGAACGTAACGTTCCATGTGCACATAGACGCCTCTAAGTTCGCTATTGGAGCCGTGCTATGCCAGCCTGGTGAGCATAACTTGGATTACCGGTGAGTTTTGCCAGCAGGCAACTCACAGAAACCGAGATGAACTATTCCACGACGGAAAGGGAGGGGTTGGCCATGGTATTTGCGGTAAAGAAATTTAGGCATTACCTGTTGGCCACTCCCTTTGTCTTCTTTATTGACCATCAAGCCCTACTCTATCTTGTGAACAAGCCTTGCGCTACGGGGCGCATAGCTAGATGGTTACTCCTTTTACTGGAGTTTGACTTCTCAGTGGTTGTACGCAAAGGAAAGCAGCACTACATGGCTGACCACATGTCCCGCATACTACCCACAGGAGCAGCCGTTGGACAAGGCGTGCCTGACGATTTGCTGGACGCCCATCTTTTTAACTTGTCTAGTGAACAAGAGTTATTTAGAGCGGATCTGACGCCGTATTGGGCCGATGACATAGTGCAAGTGCTAGAAAATGGACTACCAGAGTGACCCATTGAGAAGGCTAGGCTGAAGAGACTTATCTTGAAAATTCAGCCATACCAACTGATAGATGGCCAACTCTACAAGCTGGGACAAGATGGTTTATTGCGCAGATGTGTATGTGAACACGAGATGCATGACGCATTGAACGAAGCACGTGGCGGAATCGCTAGAGGACACTTTAGCGGGGACACAACAGCCCGAAAGGTGCTACAATCCCAGCTATGGTGGCCCACCCTATTCCACGATGCAGCTAAATTTGTAAAGCACTGCGATGAGTGTCAAAGAACCAAAGTGCCTGTGCGAAAGGACAAGATGGAGTTGACCCCTGTCATAGCCCGACAACCTTTCGAAAAATGGGGCATCAATTTTATTGGACCTGTCAGTCCTGCAACACAATATTCCCAAGCTCGATACATCATTGTGGCGATAGACTATCTAACGAAATGGCCAGAGGCATGAGCCACGAGGAAGAACGATGCTAGGACCACTGCAAAGTTCCTGTGGGAGAAGGTCATTTCATGGTTTGGCTGTCCAATCGAACTTGTAAGCGACCAAGGCACACACTTCATTAATGAAGTGATTGCCCACTTGCTCTCTACCTTCCTAATAATTCATCGGAAGTCCTCTCCCTATTATCCTCAGGCTAATGGCCAAGCCGAATCCACAAATAAAATCCTAGTCAATGTGCTTATAAAAGTCGTGTCTACTTCGAGAAGTGACTAGGACAACAAGTTAATGGCGGCCTTGTGGGCCTATCGCACAGCTTATAAAACGGCTGTAGGACAGACGCCCTTTAGGCTGACTTACAAAACTGAAGCCATTTCGCCCTTAGAATTTTTCATCCCTAGTTTGAGGCTAGCAGTCCAGGAGCGTTGGGAGGGAAGAGAGGCTTGGACCAACCTCTTAGTGGAACTCGAGCGCTTAACGGAGACCCGACTCCTCGCCACTCACTCTCTGATTTGTGAAAAGGCTCGACAAAAGATGTGGTTTGACAAGCATGTCAAGCAGCGAGACTTCGAACAAGGGGACCTTGTCCTGCTGTACTCAGTAAAAGGGCATAAACAGAAGATGAAGTTTCGAGGGCTAGGGCCTTTCAGAGTACGCATGATCAGTAGGACCGGGAATGTCAAGTTGGAGACACTTGACGGTGAGAGAATAGGCTTTTTTAATGAAAGCCGCATTAAGAAGTACTATCCTCCTTCACATCCATTACATGAGCCACCCATGCTACAACCCCCACTAAACGTCCGCATGGCTACTGTAACTGACCTTACAGATCAAGACGAAGAAGCACTGCACCAACGTACTTGCGGATCACAGTTGCAACACGAGCAGTGTATTCTTTCAAAGCCTTGATTGATGAAGGTGCTGACTACAACATCTTAACGCATGACCATTGGACACGCATTGGTCAACCGCAACTACAGCCCACTAATGCTAAACTCACCCCGTTTGGGGATACCACTTACCCACTCCTAGGGAAGTGCAAGGTGGTCATTTCCATCAAGTCTGAAAGTTTACCAGCCTTCTTCCATGTGTTACCTGACAATAAAGGAGCTGGTAATGTGTCGCTATTGGGTCACACTTTCAAGAAGAAAACCAACTGTAATGTGGATTACAACCTAAATCGCATACATCTTGCCATCAACAATGTGCGCATAGTGACGACTTTCAGCAAGGGCTGTCTTAATTCCCCCACCTTTACGAAGCCACCGGTAGAAACCCCTACGACCACGCTTCAGCACGAGTCTGAACAGAAGGAAACTACGACCTCGTGCCAGGCTCTCGACCACAGGCCCAAACCCACCAAGGGCGCTCACAAGGCCGAAGAGTCCAAGTTTCTATGGGTGCCGAAACGGCAAAAACCACATCCAAGTGGACCACCCAAGTATGATCCTAAACATCAAAATTATCAACCGTCCCAACCCAAGAGGTAGTCTAGGCACTGTCGCCGTAGACACACAACCACGCTGCGCTAGATTCCCAAAGATCTCTTGCGGGCGCAAGGATACTACAAGGGAAATCCCTGGATTTGGGTGCCTAAAAGTGGCCAGCTACGAAGCCCATCTACAAGCAATCTCACCCCAATGAGAAAGGCTTGCACAAAAGGCAGCCAGCACATAGTCAGCAGGCCCTGGCCATCTGTGGCTAGCAAGCCTCAGCTCATCTATCGGCCAAAGCACATGCCACAGGCCTTAAACCTACCTAATCTAGAGAACTTACAAACCACTATGACTGTTCACTCAGAACCTAGCACAACCCCCATGCCTCCGAAGCCTCCTGCAGCATCTCAAAATGCTTCAGAGTGCAAGGCCCAACCCGTGACACCGATGAGGAAGTCACAACTATCCAGTCCAGTCGCACCACCCCTGCCAGAGAGTCTTAAACCTTCATACGCAATACGACCTTTCCTCTCTTTGGCTAAGGACCTTGCCGCGACTTCTGGGGATGACTTAATAACCTGCATTAAAATGTTAGATGAAACTTTCACTACATTTGCTAGAAGCTACGAGAGGCTAGACCTAGGCCTTCTTGACGAAATGCTTGCTTCGGATGTTCATGCATTACCATGCACTTGGGAGGAATACGAACTTATGACCACTAAAGTCCCCAAAATTGCTGCCGAACTAATAGTAAACGACGAAATCTCGAAGGATCAATCTGCCCTCAGAAGACTTATCACTTCGTATCGTAAGCCTCCTCGTTCTGCCCCTGAACTGGAGTTACAAAAGCTCACGCAGATGGCAAGCTCACCTTCCATGTTCTTGCAGCAATGGTTTATGCTAAGGATCCAATGGGAGAAAGTATAATGACCAATGCTGAGCAACGCAGGGTAGTTAAAACTATTGAATATGACCCCACTTATGTGGCACCTATCTGGTTTAGGGTCTTGGACATCACCCGTAATCAGCATTTGGACGACCATATGCTCGGCCATCCCTACATTGACCAATTCCTCACCGAAGAGGAATTACATGTTGCCAGTCGCCTCAATACTGGAGATCTCTTCCATGACGTTTTGACCTACATTTCCCAAGTCTCCATCCAACCATCTACTCTGGATTGTCATGCCCAACTCGAATGCAATCCAAGCTTCTATGATTGGCTATTGGTTCGGTAAGTCAACCCACGCGAAACAGCGCTTACCTCGTCCTTCCTGTGCTAATCCTAGGAAGGATTCTTTGAAAGATCCCCAACGGAGGGGGGAGCAAGGTGAGCAAGAGCAGAGCAAAAATGAAAAGTTATGTTATCTAGCTAGCAGATTGTTATAATTAAGAAAGTTTCTATGGAAGAACACTGCAGAGTAAAATAATAGCAATGGTCAAGCCTCTAAGCAAGTGTACCCATTTTGGGCACATATATGTTCTCTCAAATTAAGTTCTGATTTGAAATAAGCCAATTGTTAGGCATTAATGTTGGCATGGTGTGTTGACAGGCCACCACCATGGCAAGACAGGACAAAGGAGGCAAACTCCCATTCTCTGAAGAGGAAATGACCAAATTCGGCATCAGCATCGAGACACGCGGATTCAGTCAGTTCACTTTCAAGCACACACTGAATCTGGACGAGACCATCCTGGAGGAACCCGCGATCAAAGACTTGGTCGACAGATGCCACCTCCACAAGTACGTGGAGAAGGTGGGGCAGGCTGTGGATTACAGCATGTGTGTTGATTTCCTGAGGAACTTCGACAAGAGCCGGAACTATGGCATTGTCACAGTAAGGACAGGGGAGCAAGAAAAAAGAATCGAAGTGCCCCTCAATGCAACAATCATAGAAAAGGCCCTGGGGCTTGTGCCAAAGAAAGAGAGAAGGCCGAGACGAGATGTTTACACCATGCTGGGGGTCAAGAAAGAAGCAGTCCATACTGTGGATGGAATCAGCTTGGCTGACATCCCGGACCCAGTGGTGAAATTACAAGCAAAGATGATCCATACCCTCTTCTCGGGCCAACGTTACAATGTGCTGATAAACAGGATCGGGGTTCCACTATTGGAAAGCATAGCAACAAGAGTCCCTAAAGAAATAGACTGGAATGGATTCGTACAGAAGACCATTCAAAGTTTAGATGCCATCCTCACTCCGGCGAAAGCACCAGCAGCAGCCAGGAGGAGAATCCCCTGCCTCAACCACGCGCTCCGCAAGGAAGAAACCTGCGTCAAAGGCAGCTACAATCAGATATGGGGGGCATCCTGACAGCCATCATAGACGAAGCAATAAAGAATGAGGGCGTCATGGAGGAGGAAGCTGTGCATCAAAGCCCACCTCACCATGAGGGAGGGGAATCAAGCGAAAGAACAGTAAGCGACAAGGGAGAGCAGGAGGTGCCGCTTCCACAAGCAAGCAAACCCGAAGAACAAAGCAAAGGTGATAAGAAACAGAAGGAGAAGAAAGAGAAATTAAGTAAGGAAGAAAGAGCTGACATCAAAAGGGCTCAAAAAGAGTCTCGAAGGGCTGAGGCAAAAAGGAGGAGGAAAGAGGAGGAGGAGCTTTCCAGGATAAGAGAGGAGTCGAAGAAGGCAAAAGAGGACAGGAAAAGAAGGGCGGAGGAAGAAGCCGAGGAGCAGCGACTAAAGGAACTGGCTGAACTGGCGGAAGCTACACAAAGATCGGTGGAAGAGACC
This sequence comes from Lygodium microphyllum, assembly GCF_053477565.2. Taxonomy (NCBI): domain Eukaryota; kingdom Viridiplantae; phylum Streptophyta; class Polypodiopsida; order Schizaeales; family Lygodiaceae; genus Lygodium; species Lygodium microphyllum. Next base: position 141,663,454 of record NC_141151.1, on the reverse strand, counting down.
CATGGGGGCAGAGAAATCGAACCCGCAAGCCCTAGCCATAAAGCTGAAGCCAGCGCAAGTGTGGAAGCAGCACCGGTGTTCGTAGGCAAGGGCAAGTCCCTCCTACATCCACTCCCTCCCTCCTTTGTGCCGACAACAGCTGAAACTACGACCACAACTACTGCACAACCCACGCCTCTCCTCGACACGACACAGCTCATGACCATGGTGCATATGCTCGTGAGCAAGGTGGCCAAAATCATCCCTGAAACTAGATTGAAAAGGCCCACTGCCACAGATGCAGAGTCACAGCAAGACCCCAAACGACAAAGGCTGGAGGCATCGACCACCACGCCCAATACTCCCATACATGCCGCAGACTATGACACATATGTGGCCGAGTTACTGACACAACTGGACAAGGCAAAAGAAGAGAAGAAGGTGGCCCTGTTGGAACTAGAGAAAGAAAAGGAGACGTCAGTGACCCTCAGGCTAGAGGTTTTAAGGTAGGAAGCTGACAGACGGAGAGAGATAAAGACCCTGTAGGACCAGCTAGCAGAAAAAACGAAGGAAGCCCAAACCAATGAAAGCCGCCTTAGGCAAAGGCTGGAGGATAAGAAGCAGAGCCTAGTGGCAGAACAAAGGAATCTAAAACTACTGATGCAGCAATACAATGATCTACAGCAAAGGGTTGCCCAAGTGAAAAAGCTCTACGGGGAGGTTCAGGAAGGCAAAGCCACTGTTCCACAAGAACATGCCGCGGAGCCCCAGTCATGGCAGGAGCAAGAAGAACAGAACAAGATAATAAGGGAAATCGAATTCCTAAAAAACGAAGGGCCGGGAGTCTCAGCAGCTGAAGCAAAGAGGCTACAGGATGAAGTGCAGAGATTGCAAGAAGCGCTGCAGACCTCCCAAGAAGATGTCGAAGCCCTCATGGCCATGACCTTTAATCAAAAAAGGATACTCCTTGCTGAAATCCAAAGCCAGGAGCAATTGGTGCAGGAGAAATCAGAAATTCGGGCCGAGGCACACCACAGGCTCAGCATTGTCGATCAAGCAAGAGGGATCGCTGAAGAACAGCTCGCTCAGAAACTAAGAGAAAGAAACCAGTTATGGTTTTTATCAAATGAGCAGCAATAGGTAGTAACCACCCTGGCAAGCCAGCTAGAGGAACAAAGGCAAAAGATGGAGGAGAGAGCCATGGAGTGGAAAGGGAAAAACTTTGACAGGGTCAGGGACTTAACTGAATGCCTGGCGATGGCAGAATGTGAAAGAATGCTGGCCGAAGCTAGGGTTGAGGCTGCAGAGATAACCACAAAGACCCAGTGACAGGCCTTTCTCAACACGGTGCTCCACGTGACGCAAGCCGAGGGCGATGATACAGTGGAACAGGTAAAAAGAAAGTTGGAGCTAAGCACCCGGGCTCTAAGATACGGTCTTCAAGAGTGGGAGCTTCCAACAAGTACAGGAATAACTAAAGAGCAACAATTCTACTACCTGCGCTGTACGGGCCTTTCCACTATGGAGCTCAAGGAGTTAGGATTTCAGGAGCAGAAGCAGCCACCGCCACCACCACCAGTCATTCCTCCCGTGGTTGAGCAAAATGTCGAAGAGGGCCCGGACTTCGAGCAAGATGATGATGAAGAGCCACAAAGGATGCCGAGTCCGCCTCAACCCGAGATCCCACAGGAGGGACCTGCCGATGCCGAGCTACCTGAACACATAATTGCAGCAAGTAGAAGGAGGCAAGAGTTAGCGGAGGAGGCCCAACTCCGAGCACGCATACTTCCACGACAACTCCCTGAGGAGCCCATGCCACTGAGAAATGATACACATCCTATAGATTGGCCCCAAGAGTTGGTCATCTGGCGCTAGAGAGAGCTACATAAGAGGCCATTTGATCTTTCATTCGCTTTGCCACACTCCCTAGACCGGGCCCTGCCTTTAGGAGTCGTATCCAAGATCAAAGATCTAGCTAACGAACTCGCAAACAGATGGATGGAAGAAAGAAGCATGATAATGACTAGGTGGAGACAAGAGCCACGAGAGTACTGGGAAGACAAGGTCAATCTGGTTTCCAAATCCGTCCAAGGCTACGAGGCACAGCCAAATGGCAAAGAAGGATTTGGGACACCAATTTTGATGCCTGGACCGCATTTTGTAGCTCCCTCCCCGAAGAGCGTAACGATCCCATGTACATGCCCTACCCCCGTAGGCATGGAGTGGACTACGATAGAGATTTACATGGGGATTATGACTTCTCAAAAATCTACAATGCAAATGCTAGAAGCCCGGAGGAGTGCTTAGTATTTAGGGTAGAAGATATACTTCCCTCCATAAATCGTTTTCTTGTAGATTTCTCTTCATGCCCCGATCCCGCATTCTTAACCACTTGTAATTTCCTCCGACTTCTCAAATTCCTGCTACTCCAGAAACCTGCAGCAGAGGAAGCCCATCTCCCTCCACTCTTTTTTTATCTTAACTAGGAATAGATAGTAGAGCCATGATGAGGTTGATGATGCGCGCTACTCTCCTCCATGCCTTCTACTTAGAGCTATTAGAAAATATGAGTGACACCCGTTTTGCAAGGTGTAATTACCTCTTTTTGTCCACCACTCCTTTGAGAGCTAGAGCCGGTATTAAAGAATACCTACAAATTCGCGCATTTTTATCACAATACTTGCGACCGCCCCGTGACTAAATAGGTGCCCCATACCTTGCCCAATGTACTCTCTCTCATTCAAAAAAAAAAGTGATTGCAGTCTTCCTTCGCTCTTATGGTGCACCACCCTCACTACATCTAGAGTCCTCTCTAGCCCCGCCCCCACTTCACACTTAGGGCACATCAAGGGCAGGACTTTCAGACCTGTCACCCTAAGTTTTGCACTGCACCTCCAACACCGCACGAACTGGGTCCTCAAGTGTGGGACATTACCAAGGGCTTGCCCAAGGTTAGACCCATCTCCCAGTTCCACTGCCACGGGCACCATGCACTACATAGTGAGATAGACACACCCCCTAGGAAGTGCACCACTTTTCTTGCAGGTTATGTTTGTGTTTCAAGAACGGGCTGCTTGGTTGAAGGACATCATCTACTACATCCTCCAATGACAAGGAATTTTCCCAAGAGTCGAAAATGACCACATTACCACAACTTCAGGCGCTTCGCTCGAAGGTTTAAATGGCTCAACAGACTTCATGTTGCCAATCATCTGCCTACTGATGGCTGCCATGACTGAACCAAATCAAGCAGAAGGAAAACCCAGTGATGGAGCTGCCATTGACATAGATCTTGGAACCTCATCGTCCGATGATCCATGCCCACCGCCTCAAGATCTACGGATCGCTTATTGATACCATGACCCTGAAAACTTTCAACTCAAAACTGAAGATTCTCTATTCACCGCCAGGGGTTTTCAGCCCAGGCCACGGCTTTTCAAGGCAACCATCGTTCGGGGGGTTTCTCCACAATAAATCCCTCCAATACCATCCTCCTACGGGATTGCTTATTGCTTCAAGCGTTTCGGATCCTCAAAAGACAACCGGCTCCATAAAGGTGCCAGAATAGTGTGAAGGATGCCCAGAATCTTCATGAAGCCTAAAGCACGCCGGAATCTCTACTGGTCATCGTCATCAAACTCCATCACCTCTCATTCACAAGCATCAGTGTCATCTCCCCGCCAGTTCCACCTAGCAATAGCACCATCTATCCCACTACTTCCCACCACAGTGCCATGGGACTGGCACTTGGCTAGGAGGGGGGTAATGTTTACCGCAGCACAGAGGAGCAAGAAATGGAAAAAGAGAAAAAGAAAAGGCACCTTAAATGGCAACTAGACCCAGGAAAACATTAAATGCACGGGCACGATCCTCAAGAAGTCTTGGAGTCACCCAAGGAGAGTAAAAGAATAAAAAGCGCACCATTGAGTGCGAAAACACTTCCAGAACCTTGTAAAAGAGCGCCAGACTCACTCCTGTGCAAAGTGTATGCATTAGTTGGGGATAGGATAGACTAGAATGGTGGGAAATGAGGAAATGGGCCTAGGCTAATGGCCGGCCATGTAAAAAAGGGGGATGACCACCCATAGAAATTAGGGCATGTATATAAAGTTGGAATGTGAATGGGAAGCTCATTCTTGTGTGTGGCAAAAGCTTCTTCTTCTTCTTCTCTTGTTCCTTGCCTTCTTGCTTGTGCTTGAGAGAGGGATTGAGAGAGTGTGAGGGAGTGAGGGAGTGATTGTGTGAGAGTGAGGGATCTTGGAGAAGAAGCTCTCCATCTTCTCTCTTCATCTTCTCCTCCTCTCTTCTCTTCTCTTGTCTCGTGCGTGGCTATGGAGGATGAAGCTCATGGGAGAGAGATTGAGGTTGCTTGAGCTTGCCTCAAGGATCGTGGAGCTACCGATATGCAAGAAAGAGGAGGGTACTCGATCAAGCATCAAGGTAAGCTCACTACACCCGTAAGGTAGGCATTGCGCGTCGGCTATGTGAGAGGTAGCCATGGCTGCTCGGTTCGAAACACTTGAGCAATAAGTGGTCCGTAGGTCTTGGGGTAGAGCTTGAAGTTTCCCTCCACTTCACCTTCTGTGGTTATAGGCACCGCATCTCCTTCATTGTGTAAATCCCCACCAATCTCTGTTGTTGGTTGTATACAATTGACCATTATATACTTCAAGAGCTTTACTCTGGCGTACCAAACATGCTCAGATGCATAGCAATCCTTCGAATACTGTCACACATTTATAGGAAAAAGAGTCTTAGCTCATTATTGTTCTTACAATAGACTATATTTTTATCATCAATGGACTATTTTCAATGAATATCTATCTTAAAGTTTAGCATCTTTCATATTACCTTTACATGTTTATCATCATTAAGATAAACAAAGTTAACCATTCTTCTAGCATTCGCAATCACCCTCCAGCCAAGAATGGCTATCATCTTGATGAGGACACTGCAACCACCAACACAAAGTAAAACTATGAAATTTATGGATGGTAGTTCATAGAATAAACTTATGTTTCAATTATTTTAATCAATAACTTACCGCAACTTATCTATATTGCATTGTTACAAGCAAATCAGATGGCATAGGGGGCCTTTTCTCTAGCTCTTCAATTAATCTTTTTGCACCTCTATATATAAAATATATTGAAATTTAGAGTACTTACAAAAAAAAAGAATTGAAATATCAAGGAGCCCTTGGATAATATAACTTACAATTTAGCATTTCCATGGCTTTCTTTCATAGAGTTGATTTAAAAAACATTGCTTATCCGCACAGTCTATTGCAATCAAGCTCCAATGAGAACTGAAAGCAATCATATCTCAACAAGTTAGTAGGATAAAATCTCAAAAACTCTAATAGAATATTGAATCACTTACTTTTCATTATATGGAATTATAAGGAGCTCCAAAGTATCAAAATCAATAAGATTGAACCACTGCTTAACAAAACTTGTATCAAGCTCGTTCCTCATAAAGTATGAGATAGATGGATCAAGAACCTCAATTTTTTGTTGCATATTCAAAGGAAACTCATGCATTACACACCTAGAAAAGGCATAGAAATAGTGAGTATAAACAAGAAAAATCTTATTGTTAAAAAAATATCAAAAAGTAGAAGTAATTATGGGTGGATATACCTCAGGCTAGCAAGAATAATACTGTCATTTATTTCTCTTCTTTTATCCTTAAGAATCTGAACACATGCAGCATTAAAGGAGATAATCTCAGCTCTTTTGCCTAAGTCACCAGGTAAGAAACAAAACACATTGAATCCTTTTGGATTAGCTACTTCAAGAAGGGTGGCCAGCTCATTTTCAAAGGGCTCTAGTTGCTATGCTTCCCTTTCTTCAGCCCTTTGCCTCTTATACTCTCTCCATTTATCTGCATGTTCCTCTTTTTCATGTTGCCTTGTATCCCTCTCATGGGTGACATCCTCAACCTTGGGACCAGAATGATCTTTCTTTCTCCTAGCTGGGGGCACATTAAGGATATTAATTGTCTTCTCATTAATGAGGGGAACTGGCTCAAGGACCTTTGAAAATCTATATCTTAGCCTCCTAAGAATTACCATGTCCTTGTCCATGAGTGTGAGCCTATAAGCATGAGCAGCACAAATATAGGAATCTTGAAAAAACTCAACTAAAAAACCCTCTGTGGCTTCCTGTATACAATTAAGGGCTGTTCTTGTCCATCTGAAACTATCCAAACTATATTTGTCACAAATCTCCCTGACAAGCCTTTGAAAATACAGCTTTGGAATTGCATTGTTAAGAGCCTTTATTGCCTTCCTAATCTCCCTTAGGCACCTGACATTTTGAGAAAACTTTCTCTTTGGCTTTGACATTCTAGAGAGCTTTTTAGGCTTTGAAGATTGATGAATCTTTGATGCTAAACCCCTAGGATCAATCTTCTCCTTCCTTGTTGTTGCTTTAGTCCTAGTCATCTGCCAAAAAAAGACATGTTACTTCTTGTCCAGTGAAACGCGAGTTTCAGAAGAGAGACCTCCTTGCAGCATGTTATTTTTGTGTTTCACTAGAAAACACATAAATAGCAAAACAATCAACAAAACTAAGGAAAACAAAATATTAACCTAAGGAATACCATAACAACTACCTACAATCTCTACACCATTAAAGCCATAGAAGCAATGTTATAAAACATTAGGGAAAAATAATTATTTATAGTACCACCAGATTATATCATAGACATGAACTTTTCAAATGCGAGTCAAAGTAAAAGTGCAGAAAACCATACCTTGTCTCACGCTTTGCTGGAAAAAGTCCGTTTAAAACCAATTTTGTGAATAACTCTGGTGAAATGCAAATACATTCTTCACAACCACAGCTCGAAGACCCTGCTGCATGACCACGAAAATGTGCTTCATGACCATGAAAATGTGAAACAAATTTGGCCGTTGTTTCCCTTTATTCGGGGACTTTTCTAAAAATTGATGGTACATTCCCGAAAAAAGGGAATGCGCACGTATTCTGAGATATTTCATGTGGTGCGTTAAGTGGAACACGTGCGCACTCTGAGATATTTCATGCGTGCGGAAATATTGGAAATTTCCTTGAAATTTGCGATCACCTTTATTTTGCCATCATTACGTTAACTTTTTTGTTGGAACTATCAACACACATTTGACAATCAATATAAAAGCTTTTCGAAATCATCTTCTCCGATTTTGTCTTTCATTCTCCCGAAATTTTGCTTCAATTTGTCTTCAAGGTCCTTGCTTCCTGTTTGAAGAGCACTTCAACAATTTCTGATAGGTAACAAAATTTTGTTATTACAGTATCTGAACAAAATTTCATTGATTAGTATAGAAAGAATTTTTAATAACACTTGAAAAATCACAGATGTCATGTGTTTTGTGTCTTTCAAAAGGAGCATGGCACTTCCAAAAAGGATTTTATCATAAATTTCTATGTTTTAATAGAATTAATTCATAGTTCATGTTTCTCTTCTTGTTCTGCATCTATTGATCAATGAGATGCAAAATAATGTCTCTGGTTAGTGATGTCTTGATAACTGTCACGTTTCACCGGTCAAATGTTGAAATAACGCTTGTTTTCAAGTAGTGTCCAGTGAAACGCGAGTTCTTCATCGGCTTTGGCCTCTAGATACCTGTTTTCGCATTTCACTGGTCTTTTGTCTTATGAAATGCAATTTTGGAGCCTCTTTCCATGGTTCTATCGCGTTTGATTAGACATTGTTACCATTCTGCTTTGTTTGCAAGGATAAATCTTTTGTTGGTCAAGATGACAAAGAGAAAGCTATCTTTGGAAGGAATGGATGAGGAGGAGCTAATGGAGACTTCTGATGATAGGCTCTTTGATTTCTTACACACAACTGGAAATTCTTCCAAGTTTAGCTATATCAAGGAAATTTTCAATGTTCCTTTTGATTTGAAAGAGTTATTGGAGGATCTTGAAGATAAACTTAAGGAGTACATATATTTTTATGATAGACATGTGCAAGGTTTAGAAGTCAATGGATTTGTTCATTATAGTGATGTCATGGGAGCCACCAGTACAGCCAGATCAACTTTGCTAGGCAGGTTCAACCTCATTGATGAGGAATTCAGGAAGAGAGAAACATGTTGCCCTTTCCACATGTATCAACACCAATGCCTTCTGATCCACAAGGATGTTGGATTTATTGTGTATCTTTAGTACATGGAAAAATCTTCTCCAAATGTAGCCCAACAGAGAAAGCTAGAGGATATTGCAAGTATGGATAAGGAGGTCGAAGAGAAGGAGGAGATGTTCCAAGAAGATATTGAAAATCAACTTGTCCAAGGTTTTGATGTAGGTTTGTTTAAGAGTGACAATATCACAATGGTGGAAGAAAAGGAGATCAAACCAAGTGCACAGGTTGATGAAGAAGGTCCTCTTGCATGTGTTCCAACATTTCCCACTTATCTTATCAATAAGAAGAGATATGTGTTGCTAAATGATATTCAACATCTTTTTGATCTTAGAGAAGATTATTGCTTAGCAATCCTTGCAGGTTGGGGCCAAAATGACATGAATTTTATAGGTTATGAACAAGAACCACTAGCAAGTCTTGATGTTGAGGGAGAGAATTTCCAAGATAGCTCTATAGCCTTACATACATGTACTAATCAGATCATAGAATATGAAAAGGGGGGGCTACCTACAGAAGAAGAGTTCTTGCAGGTCCAAAAGAGTTTTCGTATTGATGATATAGGGTATGAAGAGAGATTGAAGCCTCCATCAGATGAGAAACCCAAGAGTTCAATAAATCTTTATGATGATAGTCTTCTCGAAGAAGACGAATACCCTAAGGTATGAAATATAATTCGAAGTTACCCATTGAGTTTATGTTAGACTTTATTATGCATTTTAGATAAATATCTTATATCTTATACTATTGTGGTTAGTTGTGTAGATTGAGATTGAAGATCTAGACAACTTTCTTGGAAGGGCCAAGGGCTCTAGGCCAATGAAGCTTGGGAAAAATCAAAGCCTTGGCCATTATATTGGAAACTTAAACAATCAAACAATTGTAATATATCATAATAGATTGTCAAGCTCTCCAAGTCTACCAATGATGGCTTTGAGAGCTATCTCAAAGGTAATTGGATCTCAAGTTTTCAGCAGAGATTTGGACAAGATCATTTTAGTGGAGAAGGAAGAAGCCATAAGAGTTTTTGGCTTCATGCCTGGATACAATGGATCTAGAGCTAGATATTTTGGAGTTCTTGGCTCCTATTTGCTCTCTTATGTAGGAGATAGTAAGAATTTGAAGCTTCTTCCAGGCTATCGAAAATAGGAGTTTTTGAAATACAGAGGTCTTATTGAGTGGGATGAAACAAAAGATTCCTCTAGAGGCCCTGTCGAGCTACCTGAAACCAAGGACTCCTCTGAAGGCCCTGTTGAGGTGCCTAAAACTAAGGACTCCTTTGGAGGCCCTGTTGAGGTGCCTGAAACTGACTCTTCTGCAACACAATTAGACTAGAAGATGCCAAAGATCAAGGGTTTCTTGAAACCCATCTTTTCCCAACTCTTTGTTTGGTTTGTAACCATTCTGTAAATCTTTGCTTTGCACAAGAATTTAAATATCTATCTTTTCTTCTTTGGGTAACAATTTGTATAGTCCTTGCTAAAGATGATGTATTGCTTGATGTGGTTGTATCTTTAAGCTTGAATTTATGCCAGATTTTTCGATAGAACCATTAAAAGACCTCTAATAAACTGTTGGCTTTGTGTCTTCCACCTCCATGTCTTGTGTGTCTGAAATATTTTGTTCTTGCTTGATAATGTGATTTTTCCATACCTTGGGTTGACCAGATAGATAGAGATCCATATTGTTTAATAGAGTATGGAGCATGGTTATATAAAATATGCTGCATAGTCAACAAATAAAGAAAGTTATTAAAAAACATTATATGAGTTCGACAATGAAGAAACAAATATATACAAACTTCTTACCATATAGTGAGTAAAGTGTTGATCACCCCAAGCTTCTGTCATCGACTTTTTGAAAAGATTCAATTGGTTTTTAAAGTCTTTGAGATCATCATCATTCCATTAAGTCTTATCACAATGAAAAAACATTTTGTCTAGTGTTTCCCAAACTTTAGCTTTTCTATTCCGAGCTTATCCATTGTCAGTGTGATCCTTAATTGCATTATGTAGGGATTTCCACTGATTAAATTTAATAGTTGAGCCACCATTTCTCGAGTTTATCTTGCCAAGTCTCCCATGAAAGCCTAGAAAACTTCTAGCCTTCACTCCACCTATAGATGGTTTTTTTGGGACACAATTACCATCCTTAGACTTCTGAAGATCTGGTTCAATAACAACATTGCCACTTTGCAAACCAATTGCCGAGAGAACTTTTTCAACCTTTGTTATAGCATCTGTTCTAGTTGATAATGGCTTCAGCTTCCATGCAAATCCTATATAGAGATGAACAAGCTTTTCAATTATCCTGCAAAGTGCATGAAGTGTACAAATATGGGCATTCGCTAAAGGAATGTCCAAGACTAGTTTAAATTGTGGATCCTTATTGTGCCTAGAGGGAGCTCTATTCCAATTGCTTGAGTTTAACTATGCAGCTGGTGACATGCAGTATAAGCAAGGAGATCTCGAGTTGGCTCCCTTTGATATATTATACATACATTTGAGTGTCTTTAGGTCACCAGCTATGTGCCACTCAATCCTGTAGTTCCTAAATCCTTCAACAAATAGCTCTTCTCCTGCTTGTTGCCTTTGAATAACATTAGGTATTGATGTTTGATGAAAAACCTAATATAATATACCAAAATTCTCAGTATCTACCTCAAATGCTCCTAGCAATAAGATGTTATATTCAGATTGAACACTAAATGATGTTGAGTGATTGCAATGACCTAACGAAAGTGCTCTATTCATCAAGGTGATAGAGATTCTCTCCAATTTTTTACATTTCAAAATCTCACTTTCATCAAGTTCAATCACAAATCTAGCCACTCCTTGTGCCTCTGCTACTGACAAGTCATAAAATTTGATCATTAAGCATTGTAGGGTGGGCAAGTCAAGGAAAATATTGTTAAATTCATTGAATGTAACCTCATTTTTCTTGCCCTTGAAGGTAGCCTTGATATGAAAAGGCTCACCTAGAATCCCCATCACTTTGTTATTAACTCTCTGTATGATAGTCCTAACCACAAATGGCTTCGGAAGTATGCAATTGCGTACCTGTCCTTGCTTCATATTTGATTGTAAAAGCTGAAAAAGTTGCATATAAGCATATCGACTGATACCAATACTATCTAGTGTCTTTTGTACTAACTTAGAATCCAAATAATGATCCTTTGCAAATGACTCCAAGCATTGTTTCTTTGCCTTTTTAAATTTCTTCTTCTCCAAAATATCCTTTGAAACTACTGAAGGAAGAATATGATAATAAAATTGAGCTGCTTTTAAAGGATCTCTTTCGCTTGCATTTGGTTGTAGAAGAGATCTAAGCAAAATTAACATCACAAATCAATACAAGTAATTTAAATAAAGCCATATTTAAGATTTTCAAAGTGAAAAAAAATATACCTTGCTACTTAGATTCTTTTACCACAGCCTGCTTCTCCTTGTTTGAGATTCTCAATATTTTTAAGAGCTCTTTGTCGATTTCCAAGGCCTCATAAAGTTTGCTTTCATTGATAAGCTTTGATATGCTTTTCCAATGAATGAATTTTTTTTTGAAAATCCTCTAGCTTCTGCAACAACTCTATATTGTGTTTCATCAAAAGATGATTCTCTAGTTCAAGGATATCCTTTTCTGCAACAAGGTTAAGTGTATAACCTAAAAATCCATTGTAGCCATCACCAATAAACCTCATTAATGATGAGCTATTATAGAAAGGAGGAGTGTTATTTCTGCTAGGATCTTTGGGATATAACTTTCCATCTAATGAAAGATCAATATTCTTCTTTCCTTCAAACCTCAGTACATGTTTCATAAACTCTGTAACCGTGATAGATTTTGTTCTCTTTCTTATTGGTTCATACTCACTATCCAACTCAATATGAAGATGATAGAGAGGTCTTTTATGAAAGCTACAGAGATCATTGGATGATTGATCCATAGCTGAGTTACAAAGATCATTGGGTGATTGATCCATAGCTAAGGATATGATAAGGAGGAGAAAAAAAGAAGAGAGAAACGATGGAGGGAGGCAATCGAGTATCCACCAAAATTCAAATTGAATATTAGTTTTCACTTTAATGAGGAGAGGTAAGATCTTCATTATGACAACCTTTGCCAACTGTATGGCGACCTAGATTTCTAGGTTTGATGTGACCACGAGAATATCACGACAATGACTTATTAATGAATTTTGATATTTTAACTTACCAAAATATAAACCTTTTAAAAATTCTATAAAATGATTTTATTTCTTAAATTGTTTTCTCTCTCTAGGATCTCTTACAAGGCATTTTCGAGACCTCAAAACTCCCCTAATGGAAGAGAGGAGCTAGAAGAGAAGAAAGAAGAAAAGGGGGAGGATGAGCTTAGCCTGAATCTTGGAACAGCTCGACCCCAACAACCAACCAAACCTGCAAAGTTCAATGATGATAGTCTAGGAAAAGAGTTGAAGGAGAGAATCATGCAAATATGGGATGAGATAGAGGAAGATGATAGGAAAGAGGAAGAAAGAGAGTTATTAGATGGAGCCATAGAGAAGATCAAGGAAAAGATGAGACAAGAAAATAGACGAAAAGAGATAGAAGGGCAAGTAGAGTTACCTAGGATGAAGCTAGAAGAGAAAGAAAAGCTAGAGCAAGATAGGAGGACCCAAATAGAAGAAAGCAAGAAGAAGAAAGTTAGGAAAAAGATCGAGCAAGTAGAGAGAGGTGGAGGAACCAAGTTGGAAGAACAAGTATGGAGAGCTAGAAAGCCAAAAGTAGAAGAGAGCAAAAGATAGACCTAGGTGAAGTAGGCATAAAAGAAGAAGGAAAGATAGAGATTGAGAATGAGATGAAGCAAAAGGCGAAACCAAATGCCAAGAAATGGAGGCAGACTCCTAGAGACAAGGTGAGAGATGAGAATGAATATGCCTCCAAAACCCCCCAAGGTAAACTTGTACCTAAGGACAAAGCAAACCAAGCTTTTGAATCCAAGGCCACATCCCATCCCAACCAACTCAGATCAAAGTAGGAACTAGTGTACTTCAGCAATGGAGTCATTGGCTATACCTTTAAGCACAAAGAGGAAAACCCTTCGGAAATTGGATAGAATGAGTCAGAGGACAAAGCCTCAAAGAAGGGAGAGCATGAGGGAGTGCTTGTAATATGGTCCAATCAAGGTAACTTAGTGCCATGGAAGGGAACCTTGCTAGTTGAGCCTTGGAGAACTCTCCAACTCATTCTTAAAGTGAATGTCTTTGGACTATGGAACCTGTTGGGACCATACTCAATGCTGGTAAAGATTGAGATCTCGATATTCAGGCCGCAAGTGTCGCAAGGAGTTGTCATCCCGATCCTATGGATCCGTGACACACCAAGCACCACACATATGGGTGTCACCCAAGAACTTCAAAGATACCTCTACTTCCACAAATTAAAATCCGGTCTAAGTGTCATGACTTAGTCTAGTCCCCTCCAAGAACTTCCACTCCAAATAAGGCTAAGAAGAGCCAAAGTGGTGCCATCACCAAGACCACACCTTCCATGTGAGAAGGCAAGCTAAACCACCCAATTTGTCTAAGTTCAAAGCAAGCAAGAAAGATCTTGCAAGGAGGCCAAGGAAGACAACCCAAGTTCTTGACTTGGCGATGAGAGCAAAGCATCTTGGAAAACAAACCAAGAGACCCAAGCCCCTAAGGCCCAAGACGACGGCACAAAAAAAAGGAGGATCGGCACAAGGAGCAACTCAATGGATTGCCTCCCATAAGGCATGGCACAACATGGCTACAACTGCGCCACCATGTGTTGACCCCAATAGCGCGACAACTTGGGATCGTGCCTACAAATCTTGAAATGCAAAGCCATAGCCGCCAAGCCACATCAAGTTAGGACTATGAAGCCTCCACTCCTCAAATGTAATTGAGTTGATGGTGGACTAGAATGCAAAAGAATAAAAAGAACTAAGTCTAGATGGGTAGAGACCCTAGCCAACTTGATAGAATAAGTTGTATTAAGACCCCCAACTCGTAGTGTGGCAAACATTGAACAGCTTGATAGAAAAGGCTATGTTAAGACCCCGCTAATGAGTCAAGTCCTAGACCTGCAAACACTTATTAGACTTCAAGCTCATTTTTCTATCTTTGGTATGACTGTACCCGACACTTGAGTTGTCCAGCTATACTACATGATGTGGACATTAAATAAGTCTGTGCTTAGGACTTGGTTGTTTGGTGTGAATGGTCCTTAAGACCTTAGGTTGTAAACAATCATTTGAGTTATGGGAAAAATATATAATAAAAAGGATACGTGAGAGAGCACACCACTTCTCACTGTGTGTTAGCTCCAACCTCTCTCTCTCACTTTTATCATGGTACGAGAGCCATGAATGGGCTCTTTGGAGGATGGCATTGGTGGAGTAGACCCTAAAGCTTGAAGACAAAGTATGTTCCTTGAAGAAGCAGGCTGCCATTGACCTCATGTGAAAGGTATGCAGTTCAATTTGAGTCTCTGGAACTCTCAGAGCTTGTTGGGGGTTGCTCAAGGGATCAAAAACGTGTAGTAGAGCCTATGTATGATGTCATTCATGCTCAGCATGAGCAGCAAAATACAAATGTGGAGCTGGAATTTCTGTGCCTATTTTTTATGGGAAGGATTGGACAGCTCAAGTCATCCATTGGTGTACTCTATTGCTCATGAAGGAGGAGCAATGCTATGTAAAGCTTAGAGAAGCTTGTTTGAGCATAGTAAAATGGGTGCTAATCTTCATAACTAGCAGGTCTGAGGTAAACATATCTTCAGATAGATCACATATTTGGGGGCTGATTGCTACCTACACTCTGTTGTTCTAACCCAAGGCATAGGAAGGGTGGATAGTGCTCTACTACTTGATGAATCACATGTCAAGGGATATGCAAGAACCCATGGTATTGATGCTTTGTCTTGGGCTCATCTTTGAGCTACATGGTTATGTATAAATCTTAAAATAGGGACAAACCTGTTGCCAAACTTTCAGGGAGACATACTCTTCAAGTTTGGAAGCTATCTAACATGTACAATGAACTCTTTTGAAGCATAGGCATACTTGGAAGGGTACAAGTGTTGTCTCTCATGCTTTTGAGATTGGGTTTGGAGTGTCAAATGCTTAGAGTTTGCAGGGAATAACAGGCTGAAATCTATCCAGAAGTTTCCAACACTACTATAGGGCACTGTTTGGTCCACAAATGCCTTTGGAATGATGCAAATGATCATCAAGAATGCTTGGTAAATGTCTATGCAACACCGATGTACACCTGGACATGACCAAAAGGGATTAAAACTTCAGTTCTAGAATGCATTTACAGATTTGAAAATTACAAGCTGAAATTTGAAATTGAATGTATAACAGTTATCACTTGAAGGTTAAAGCGGTTTGACATTCGCTTGTACCCATAAGGCTTGAGTCATGCCATTGGAGCTATAGGTGTGTTGTGGGATACTGTGAGCATTAAATGCCCAAAGTTTGGGTTGATGTACTACTGGCTATAGTAGGGTATTGACTATTTTTATTAGTTGGAAGGATATTTAGCTTCTATACATGATGTACATGCATTGCAGTGTGCCCAGTTGGACATGTATGTATAGCTGCATGTAACAACAACTATTTGAAACACAATATTAGTGAGTTTGGGAATCTCCCAATTCCCATTTTTTGAATACTAAAAAGGTGGCACCCGGATAACATGCCTATAAGTTTCTCAAAACCATATGATGTGACCTATCATTGGAAAGCGCTTGAAAAATGGAATCTATTGAGCTATAGAATGCTTGATTTGGAGTTATAGTGTTCAAGTTATGATAAATCCAAAGATTTGACCACGTGTCCCAAACTTATGGGAAATTCCTATATTCCCTAATATGGTGTTTTGAGATACCTTGGGGTTGTTTGAGGCACATACACTCTATTCTTTGGATGGAAGAGAAGCTGTTGGTAACTATCATTTGATGCTTACAGACTGCTTGTCTGTACATGATCAGTCTACTTGATTACATGCTGGTTACGCAGTGAATACAGTCTATATATGTAGGCTGCCATACCTAGGCGATTGCCAAGTGACATGAGATATATATATCATTGTTTTCCAGGCTGAAATATTGACTGTCTGAGCACATAGAATGCTGAAAATTGTCATAAACAGTTGCAAACTGAAACTGAATTGTTAGGAATATTTTTGGCTTGCAGGCAATCATGCAGAACATACGACATGGCAAATGCTGACAAGACATACAATATTACCCAGATTGTGGGGGAGAAATTGGACAGCCATAATTATGCCATATGGAAGTTCTGCATGGAGAACTTCTTAATCGAGAAAGGATATTGAGAGTTGGTGACTGGAGCAGAAGAACCTGAGCTCCTAGAGAGACCTACAGTTGATCAAATATGATTGCACCAAGCTTGGACAGAAAGAGCTCGTAGGGTGTTGCATTGGCTGTCTCTATGTATATCAAATGCCATGGTAATGCAGATAATGAACTGCAGCTCTCCTAAGGATGCATGGGACATTTTGTTCAGGTACTATGGCACCACTACATGTGCCATGAAGATACAGTTCAAGCGGAAATTTAACAATATGGAGAGAAAGAGCAGGTCTATACAGGATTATGTGACGGAGAACAAGACCATTTCGAATCAGCTGGCATCTGTTGGTACTCAGGTTGAAGATGAAGATATGGTTGCTATGACTCTAAATGGCTTGGGTCCAAAGTACAAGTCTTTTGATACTTTTGTGTCTATGTGGGTTGAAATGCCTGATTTCAATGAACTGGTTGCATTGCTTATCCATGAGGAGGTTAAACTTGGCTTGGCTACAGGGTCAAGTAGTTCCAAAAGCAAGGATGCAGTCTTTTATTCCAATCAACGCGACCGTGTCAACAGTGGTAGAGATTATGGTTCTGATAGAGGAGGCCATGAAAATGCATCCTATGGCAATAACAACCAGCAGGTACCAAATGCAAGAGGTGGTGGAAACTTTAAAAGTAGGGGGAGATCTAGCCTTAGAGGTAGAGGCTCCTGACAACAACAACGCCTATCTGGCAATCCAAATAAGGATAAGGATTGTCATTACTGTGAGAAGTATGGTCATATTGCCAAGGACAACTGGAAGAAGCAGGGAAATTGGAAGGGCAAACAGTATGGACATTTTGCTATGTCCAGTCAGGCAGATGAGGCTTCAGGAGATAGATTATTTGCCATGCAGTATGTGAAAGACATGGCTGCTAAAAAGTCCACTGATGATGCAGTATGGTACATTGATTCAGGGGCATCAAACCACATGACCCCTCATGGTGATTGGTTTACTGGCATGGTAGCTAAAAGACATGGCTATGTATGCATAGGTGATGACACACAGCATAGCATTGAGCATAAAGGCAAAGTGTCTCTTGTGGTTCATGATGGCAGAAAGAAAAATTTGTGTGATGTATTGCATGTCCCATCAATAATGAAGAACTTATTGTATGTCGGTCAGATAATGGAGTAGAATTTGCAGGTTAGGTGGTTCAATAAGCATGGTTGCTTTATTGAAGAGTTTGGAAATGGATGCAAGTTGATTGCTCACGATCACAGGAATGGCAAAATGTTTACTATTGATGCCACTGTGCTAGAGTTGAATTCAGCTATGTTTGCTCATGGTTCTAGCACTATCAGAGATTTGGAAATTTGGCATAAGAGAGTGGGACATGTGAATTTGCAAAGGCTGCAAATTATGGAGAAAAAACAGCTTGTTACAGGTTTACCCAAGTTCCAATACATAGGCATTGGTCATGTATGCGATGCTTTCCAATTTGGTAAGCAGTCGAGGTTGCCATTTGTCAAGCATGTAAGGGAGAGTACACGCCCATTGCAATTAGTCCACTCTGATGTCTGGGGGCCAGTCCATAATGCATCTATGGGAGGCTCGAAGTACTATGTGACATTTATTGATGATTACAGTCACTATACTTGGGTGTATATTCTACGGACAAAGGATGAGGTGTTTGTTGTTTTTCAGCAGTTTAAAAAGCAGGTTGAAAAGGAATTGATTGTTATATCTCTTGCTTGAGATCAGAGAGCGGTAGGGAGTATGTGTCAAATGAGTTTGATAATTTTCTGGCTGAAAATGGCATACGTAGGTAGCTTACTTGCTACAGCTATACTCCACAACAGAATGGAGTGGCTGAGCGTAAAAATAGGGTATTGATGGAAGTTGCTTGTGCCATGATGAACGAGAAGAAGATGCCGCTCTATTATTGGGCTGAGGCTGTTATGACAACCATGTATATCTTGAATCGGACTCCCACTGCAGGTATTCATGAGATGACACCATTTGAGAAGCTATATGGCTATAAGCCAAATGTAAGTCACATGAAAGTCTTTGGCTGTCTTGCTTATGTGCACATCCTAGATGAGAAAAAGCAAGAAGTTGGATCCAAAAGCACATAAGTGTATTTTCATTGGATATTCGCAGGAGAAGAAGGCATACAAATGCTATGATCCCTCTACTACCAGGGAGACTTTGGTGAGCAGGGATGTCATCTTTGATGAGATGGCCTCTTGGTATGTATCATCAGCTGCAATGCCATTGGATATGCCTTCTACTCATGTATCTATAGCTAATTTGTAGCAGAGTACTACTATGACAGGTCCTAGTGGTCAGACGGTATCTCCATGGACAAGGAGATTGCGAAGCTCTGGCTTACCATCCACTAACACCACTATGTTAGTGAGGGGGAGACATGATGTAGTGGACAGCAAAGGAAAATGAAAAGTCATTGATGATATATCTGGTGTGATGACACTTGGCAGGATGACTTCAAGCTATGACTCAACTGACAGTCTAGACAGTGAACATGGTATTCCGACTGTATATACGCCTGGTACTAGGCAGAACAGGTACATTCCGCCTCATGAGAGAGGGGAATCCAGCACTGCACCACAACCTAGACGCTCGTAGAGGGTCAGATATCCTGTTGACAGGTTGACATATAGTGGCTACTCTGCAAAGCATTATGCTTACATGACAAAAGTGATGGAGATCAAAGAACCAGGTACATATGCTGAAGCAGTAAAAGATGAGAACTGGTGTACAACTATGGATGAAGAAATGAATGCCTTGGCCGAAAATAAAACATGGGATCTTGTGCCACTGCCTGAAGGGAAAAAGACCATTGGCTGCAAATGGATCTACAAAATCAAATGCAAGTCGAATGGCAGTGTGGAAAGGTACAAATGCATGTTGGTTGCTAAGGGGTATACCCAACAATATAGACTTGATTATGAGGAAACATTCAGAATGTTGTCAAGATGGCAATAATTCGCACTATGATTGCTTTGGCTAGTGCTAGAGGCTGGAAATTGTAGCAGATGGACTTGAAGAATGCATTTCTCAATGGTGACTTGGCAGAGGATGTCTATATGGGTCAATCAGAAGGGTATGTACACCCTGATTTTCAGCACTATGTATACAAGCTGAAAAAAGCATTGTACGGGCTAAAGCAGGCTCTGAGAGCATGGCATGCAAGGATCAGTAAGTACATGCAGATCTTGGGATTTGCTGTTGGTAGGGCTGATCATAGCCTATTTACGAAAAAGACTAACAGTGGCTTGGTAGTGCTAGTTATATATGTTGATGATTTGATAATCACTGGTGATGATGACTTGGGCATGCAGCATGTAATGAAGATGTTGAAAACTGAATTTGATATGAAAGACTTAGGTGATTTGAAGTATTTCTGGGGCATTGAGGTGGTTACAGCTGAAAGTGGTTTATGGTTGACACAAAAGCACTATGCCATGGAAATGCTAAAGAAGTGTGGCATGACTGAATGCAAACCACTGGATACACCTCTTGATCAAAATATAAAGTTAGACATGAGCATTGGGGCTGAAGTTGAGGATGTGACTATGTACAGGCAAATGGTTGGCAGTTTGATTTACTTGACCATCACTAGGCTTGATTTGAGCTATGTTGTAGAGCTCATAAGCCAATTTATGTAGAAGCCCCGAAAGCCGCACTTGGATTCAATTAGACACATTATGAGATATGTTAAGTCCACTGTAGATTATGGGATGTTGTATGTGAGAGATAAGCCCTTGAAATTGGTTGGATACATGAATGCAAATTGGGCAGGATGCTCATATGACCGTAGATCTACGAGTGGCTATGCTTTTGGGTTTGGAAGCGGAATGATCAGCTGGAGTAGCAAGAAGTAGCCTACGGTTGCTTTATCGAGTACTGAGGCAGAGTACAGGGGTGCTGCATTGGCAACATGTGAGATAGCATGGCTGCTCAAGCTTATGGCTGATTTGGACATACAAGTAGATGCTCCAGTGACTCTGCTATGTGGCAATCTTAGTAATGTACTCCTGGCCATGAATCCAGTATACCACCAAGCACACCAACGAGTCGAAGAGCTAGTAGAGACGACGAGAAAAGCAAGAAGACGACAAAGAGCTTCACCTTCCCTCAGAAAACACATTGAGGTACACTACCACTTCATCAAAGAGATGGTTCTTGCAAGAAGAGTTGATCTCATGTATGTGAAGGCTAATGAACACGTTGCGGATATCTTTACCAAGTCTCTGGGTAAAGATAAGTTCAGTGTTTTCATATAGGTACTTGGTGTACAGATACTGACTTGAGCTTGAGGGGAAGTCTTAGACTTCAAGCTCAACTTTCTATCTTTGGTATGATTGTACCTGACACTTGAGTTGTCCAGTTGTCCTACATGATGCGGACATTAAATAAGTCAGTGCTTAGGACTTGGTTGTTTGGTGTGAATGGTCCTTGAGACCTTATGTTGTAAACAATCATTTGAGTTATGGAAAAAATATATAATAAAAAGGATATGTGAGAGAGCACACCGCTTCTCACTGTGTGTTAGCTCCAACCTCTCTCTCACACTTTTATCAACACTGACCAGCTTGATAGCATGAGCTATGCTAAGACCCCAAAATGAGTTAAGAAACCACCCTTAGATTGCTGAGGATAGCAATCCATTAAGCACGGATGAGTGTAAGGGTATGGGCTTTGTAGCTATACCATGGCATAGGAGCTAGAAACACCTATATAGGGAGTAGTAGTGACTCTGAGCTCTACTTGGTTTCCACTCTATGTGTGATTCCCTATACTCAATGGTGAACACACACATGTGCGGTGTTACGAGGGTATATTCTTGAGTTGTGCCTCAATGTTGTATCTTTCGATATTATGAATACAAGGATTCCTTATTGATATATCTTGTGTGTCATTCCGCTGTGCCTTTTTGTACCTCATAAATGGTGGGCTACAGGTTGGGCGGAGGGAAGGGAGGGGAGGGAGTAGACATAGGGGGTAGGCGGGGGGTCGGCTGTTGTGGGCAAAGAGGTAGGGGGGAGGTTATAGTAGGCGAGCAAGGGGTCGCAATAGGTAAGGAGCGACAAACAAGAAGTCTACAACACAGTTTAGCATGGCAGACTGGGAGGGGAGTCGATGGTGGCGATGGCCTACACGAAGGAGAGCAGCAAAGGATAGAGTGGCCATTGATGGAAACAACAAGAGAAGTGACAGGTAGCTCTGATGTCAGTGAGGCTAGTAGCGGCGGCTCCAATAGCACGGCAACGGTCGGAACAAGTAGTGTGAGTGACGAGATAAGGCCACGGGCGTGGTGGGAGGACCAATCCGAAGGGGGAGAAACAGAGGAGGAAGGGGAGGAGATGGGAAGGGGAAAAGGGAAAGGGGAAAGGGGAAAGGGGAAAGGGGAAAGGGGAAAGGGGAAAGAGAAGGAGGAAAGAGAGGAGGAAAGGGAGAGAGGGAATAGGAGGAGAGAGAAGGAGGAGACAGTGGGGAGAGGGCAAGATGGAAGAAGAAGATGGGGGAAGAACTCGCAGGGAGGGGGAGGGTAGGAGAGAGAAAGAGAGAGAGGAGAGGATGAGGATCGGAGAGAGAGAAAGAGGGAGGGAAGAGAGGGTAGATGAGACGGTTGGGGGAGGGGGTAATGATTTATTTTTTAAACTTTATTTTTAATTTTTTTTAAATGCCCCTCATCCCACGCACCAACGTGGGGTGGGAGTAAAAAATTTGCCATGGCAGGATCAGACGGGAACGATGAAAGCAAGCTCGAATCAAATGTAACACGATGGACACCCTAACATGCATGGCGAGGCAAAAACAAATGTTCACGTGGAAAAAAGACAAAAATACAGATGAAAATACATTCAAAAATTAATAATGAAAATTTTGTCGATTAAAATGAAACATCAAAAAAGGAAAAAATGGATAAGCAAAGGTGCCACATAGCCTTGTTATGTCAAAACATAGTTTTTACAAAAAAAAAAGGGCACGTTCACATGGAAAAAGTAAAAAAAGAAAACCCAAAAATGTAATAAAAATTTAATAACAAAAAATAAAAAAGTTAGAATGGAAAACAACAAGAAGGAAAGCTTTTCAGTTTGACAATCTGGATAGGGCTATCATGTCGAAATATGGTTCCAATAACAAATGGGGTGGTTTGCAAGGAAAAAACAATAAAAACACACCCAAATTTCCAAACAAAAATTAATTCCAAAAAATCCACTAGGCAAAACAAAGGGAAACAAAAAGAAGATGGTTAATAGAGTAGTCAGGTGTCAAAACGTGATTCAGGTGGAAGAAAGGCATACATGGAAAAAGGGACAAAAACACGTAGAAAAACACAATTAATAATTAATAATAGTAAATTGATAGGTTAGAAGGAGTGGGAGAAAAAAAAATATCCGAGGAGACTAACAACTCAAGGCTATCAAAAAAAAAATGCCATTTTGACAAGAAAAGAGTGTGTTCACATGAAAAAATGAAAAAAGTGTGTAAAAATAAATCCGCAAAAATAAATAACGAGCAGTCCATGCACTAGAAAGATGGGATGTAAAAAGAAAGATGTCCAAAAGAAGGGAAATATCAAGACTATGACATCAAAATGGTGGTTTCGACATAAAAAAGATGCACTCACATGAAAACATGTCCTAGTCGTAAAAGCCTTCAAAAATTAATAATAGATGAACCGTTGCTCGGAACAGAGGGTTGTTGAAAGGAAAGTGACCAATTCAAAGGGACAAACAAGGTTGTAGGGATAGATTGTGATTTTAATGAACATAGGATGTGTTCATAGGGAGGGCAAGCCAAATGATAAAACAACCGAAAGGGCTAGAGAAGACCATGGGGACAGGTTAGAATAGGGAGGGTGGGTGAGTAAGAGACCTCAACAAGACATAAAGAAAAAACAATATTGTGTAAAGATCAATTAGTAGGGTGTTCATGAATGTATGCAAATGAGACGTGTAGGGATACGTCCCCACACTTAAAACGTGAACAGATCAAGTTGTCTGATCAATAGGAGCCTAACACTCAACCATGACCCATACCCTTGCATCCCCATACTTAAGATATGACATACACATAAATGAATGTAAGAGGTAAGGCTAGAAACACTTGGCCCATTCAACTGATATTCAGGGTGAACCGTCATCCACGTGTGAGGTGTCAAAGTCATCTACAGGAGGAGGTACCACAACTCACCTTAGCACATTTCTGGTATGGCAAGGACTTTGCAATAGCACCCATAGAGATAGCCTTGTTCATGATGATCATTGATTAAGATATCAAGGATGAAAAATACAACACTCAGCTCAACAATCGCTCGTGGGAGGATAATAGATCACGCACTCACCCCATAGCTCACATCAGTTGAGGAGAATGATTGGAATTCGTATCTCACACCGGTTTAGAAATCGACAAGAGGGGTGGTTCATAAGGAGTATGCCAGCATGCACAATTGATGGTGTATCGGTGTGTTGTCCCAACCCATCTAGCATAGGTGCAAGAAGGAAGGCCAAGAAGCCTTGTAGTGCAATGCACCGAACAAAGTGATGTGGGTGTAGTGATAGCGGAGGCCCGCCATCCCATGTATGCATAGGAAAATGAGAAAACTTACCTAACGCCAGTTGTCATAATGTCTCTCAATCCTTACCTCTCAGATGATAAAATGAAAAATCAGTCACTCTCAACCCCCCCTCTATCTTACGCTCTATTGATAGATACAGGAGGGCAACCGAGTTCCTCACACCCATTCATGTAATCCTCACTACTACTTGTACAAAGGTTGTATGCCTTATATACAATTGATGGTGCCAAAGTGCATCCCACCCTACGTCGGCATATGGTGCAAGAAGAAAGGCCAGGAGCCTTATAGTGCTATGCACAAGAATAGATCCCGTGTTGTGCATTGAGAGGCCCAACCCATGTGTGCAACGCTCCATTCACACATCTCACCTCTCATTTGGATTTAAAGGGCAAGGACTAGTCACTCATCCCACCCTCTATCTCACACTCGTTTGATAAATACAAAGGGAAACCCACACTCGCATCTCCATCCAGTTAGGGTGAAAGCTCACGTTACTCAAGGGGTTGTCGATGAAGATCGGCTTTGTGTAGTTGATGATGTTTAGTAGAGTCGGCTAATGAAGAGGTGTACCCAAGCAGGTAGCCAATAGATCTTGAACTTCAATCGTTGTAGGTGAGAGATGTTGTTTGTTGTAGAAGTCAGATGCAATGATGGAGTTGCAAGATACAACACACCAAGGGAGGCAGCTTCAGAACTGCATCCTGGAAATTTTGACTAATGATTCAACTGATTTGTACTACGTGGTGTTGCCACTTTTTCACAGTCAGCTTCTTGACCAAAGATGTTTGCCACCTTTTCTTAGAACAAGGCCTCTTATGATAGGGAATCTCCTCATTTTCTTCCATAACAGTTTTGAATTTTTTTTCTTTCTTGTTTTTTTTTCCCTACTCCCAAGGGTGGTTCCACCTTTTCTCAAAGAATAGGTCGGCATGACAGGGATCGAATCCCTTTTCTCCCATGATTGATATATATTTATATTATTTTTTCTTTTTTATTCTCTTTGTTCTTTTTTTTAATTCCAAGAGAAGAATGGCAAGAATACCATATATTAGAATCATCCTCACCACCTCTACTAGATCAAACAAGAAGGGAGCAAAGTAGGGATGGGAGGTGGCTATGAGGGGCAAGAAGAATGAGGCCACCTCATCAAGATGAGCATGATGGCTATCAATAGCAACATGAGCAGGATTATAATGGGATGCCCAAAAGGAAAAGGTTCAGTCGACTATGATTGTCAGGATCCCTATAACAGGGAGGGAAATACTTCTTGAGGCAATAGCCATTATTTAGAAAGGGATCATCCAGAAGCATCAACAACTTGCATTGGATAGAGCCATTAGGGTTGATAGCAAGTACCTTATAGGGGCCCATCCAACATTGTTGTAGTTTTCCTAGAAACTTATAAAATCATGAATCATAGTCCAAGACTAATTCACCTTCCTTGGATTCCTTATGCTTATTGATGAAGTTGTCATGGTAAGCCTTCCGTCGAGCCTGTGTAGTTTCCATACAGTGTAGGGCCATTCTACAAGTCTCATCTAGACATTCAAAATGCAGGAGACGAGACTGCAATGACTTATCATCGCCTAAGCATTATTTAAAAGCCACTCCTAAATAAAGAAATTCTAGCTCTACAGGAAAAATGACTTCTATACCATACATCAATTGGAAGGGTGTGTGTCCTGTAGTAGCAGCCTTATGGAAGGTACTGTATGCTGGCCAGACGGCCTTTGTAAGTTGATCATCCCAATCACGGTAATGTGCAACAATTGTCCTTGTCAAGATTGAGCAAAGGATGTGATTGGTGACTTCGACTTGGTAGTTAGCTTTGTTATAATAAGGTGTGGACTTGCAATGGGATATCTTGTACAGCTTTGTCTCAGTGCTTCCATAAGCTTATTCAGAAAGTGAGTACCTTTATTACTTACTAGCTTGAGGGGACTACCAAAGCAAGTAATGATATTCTCGTATAGAAACAGGGCCATATTGTTGCCATCATCCCATTTCAGAGCTTTGGCTTTACACCACTTTGTGACATAGTTGTTATATAGACAAAAATGAATATATTCTGCTTCTGCCTGGTTGGCAGATCAATAGGGCCAATGAAGTTGATGCCCCACTTCTCAAACGGCTTTAGGGAAAGGATGGGTTGCATTGGCATAGCATTAGTTTTGGTAGACTTTTCCATATGTTAACAAGCACTACAATGTTTGCAATGGTCATAGGCATCTTTATGGAGGGTTGGCCACTATTATCCTGCAAGCAAAACCTTTTTGGTGATCGCTTCTCCTACAAAGTGTCCTCCATAGGGCTCGTCATGGTATGATTTAAGCATTATTCCAACCTCTTCTTCTACAACAAATCTTTGCAATACTTCATATTTTCCTTTTTTGTACAAAGCACCGCCGCCTAACATAGTATAGGGAGCTAATTCAAACAAAAGCTTATTATTCTCCTAGTTGGAGATAGTAGGAGGGATACTATTGAGTAGCCAAGAGATTGGCTATATCTACATACCGTGGGTTTACAGTTCTGACCAAAAACAAGGAAGCATCAGGGAGATCTAGGTCATCCTTCTCCTCTTCGTCACTATGAGGGATTCACGACAGATTATCAGCCACAAGACATGGAGTGGTCGAATTTGGTGATTATCTCAAAGTCGAACTCTTGAAAGAGGAGTCACTACATCATTTGGCCTTTCACATTTTCTTTCTTCATTAAGAAGGACATGACCTCATGATCCACATAAAATTTGAAGTGTGTCGATAGCCAGGTGGTGTCGAAACTTCTCCAAGGCAAATACCATTGTGAGACATTCTAACTTGGTCATTGCGTAGTTTCTTTCTTGATCAATGACCTTATGACTTGCATAGTAGATGGGTTGATCTAACTTTGAGGAGCCTTTCTGGCATAAGACTGCACCTAATCCTTTGATAGATGCATCAGTATGCACATAAAACTCCTTCGTTCAATCAAGAGGCTGCAAAATGGATGCTTCAATCAAACACTGCTTTAGAGTGTTGAACGCTTCATCACAATTAGCAGTCCATGTAAACTCTCCATCTTTCCTCAGGATCTTATGTAAGGGGGCTTCCTTTGTTGTAAAATGTGCAATGAACTGTTTGTAATAACCCACATAGCCTAGAAATCCCCTCAACTATTTGAGATTGGTTGGCGCTGTTAAAGCTACAATCTTCTTAACCTTTGCAAGGTCTGTTGCTATTCCTTGTGCTGAGACAATGTGACTTAGAAGAACTTCTGAAGAGACTCCAAAGACACATTTGTCAGGGTTGAGAGAAATCCCATACTCTTGATATTTGTCAAAGCACTGATCTAGGTATCCCCAATGCTCACGGATTAGGCTATAGACACAAAAGTCATCCAGGTATACTTCAATGAAATCATACATGTGATTTTGGAATGTTGCCATCATCACTCATTGAAAGGTAGTAGGAGTGTTTACAAAGCCTAAACAACATCACTCTGTAAGCATAGGTTACCCATTCTATTGTGAAGGTTGTTTTGGATCGATCTTCTTCTGCTATCTAGACTTGGATGTATCCATTCAATCCATCCAAGAGGGAATAGAGCTCATGTCTAGCCACTATGTCCAACAATTGGTCTATGATGAAAGGATTAGAGAAATTATCCTTCTTTGTCTTGGAGTTCAGCTTTCAGAAGTCCACACATATTTGCAACTTTCCGTTCTTCTTGGATACTACCATTATAGGTAAGACCCATTCACTATTGGCCACTAGATAAATAAACTCAGCTTCAAGGAGCTTTAACAATTCAACTTTTACAAGCGCTGAGTAATTTGGATTCATACGTCTCTATCTTTGCCTCATAGTTTTGGCATCAGATTTAAGGTCGATCTGATATTGACACACCGTGGGATCAATCCCCTTTAGATCTTTATATGACCATGCAAACACGTCCAAGTTCTCCTTCAATGGGTCATGCAAGATCGATAGCTCCTCTTCTCAAACAATAATACCCACTACAAGTGACGTTCAGTACCATTTGTATCTACAAAAGTTAATTGCTTTTGACCTTCAACTTTGAAAATGAAGGTCCCACGTACTGCTTCTAGGTATAGATCCAACTCCTTCAAGGGAGTAGCCTCCTTGTCTGATGCTCCACTAGAACTGACTTCCTATTTTAATTAGGAATGGGCTTGCTCCTTGGGATACTAAAATGGTATCATGGCTATTTTGGGTTTGGTTTGGAAATTAATTACCTCTTGGCTTAAGGACTCATCTTTTGAGGATGTCTCCAAGAGCGTCACATAACAAGAACCATCTAAGTTCTATTTGGGCTGTAGGACTAGTATTTGTTGGTAAGGTGCATCATCATTGTCCTTTCTAAAGAAGGGTAAATTAGAGCAACAAGAGCGACTATTGAAGGAAGGATTATTTTGCTTAATCCATTGCTTATAAAGGTTTTGTATATGATAAGATCCATTTACCAATCCAAAGAGTACCATTTTCATTCTATCCAACACCATAGGATCTTTAGCTTCAACTGCTTTTGGGATTTCCTCCTCATTAGTATTCTCCTTTGGTTGTATAGCTTCTTCCATGTCGCTTTTGTTGTCTTTCTCTTAACTTTCATCCTCATCTTCGATAGACTTTGTCTCGGCCTCTATAGAGGCTCTATAGTATGAGAAAAACAAACTCTTTGTTGTAGCCTCTACTTCCACTTCAGCTCTACTTCTGTCCATGGCTCTGCTATGGCTATGCAACAACGAGAACAATGCATCCATGCCTCTATGTCAATGTCAAAGGTGATTTCAGATTTCATTCTCTTGGTTCATCGATAAGGACTTTGCTTATTTCGGAAGTTGGCTTACAATGCCCACTGTTAGGGACTGTGGCTCTATTTTCTTGGGAAAAATCTATTTGACAACTTCTTCATCTGTTGATGTGCAATCTATTGCTTTGTTGGAGGAGTCTCTTAAGATTTTGATGGAAGTGGATCCATTACCTTTTTGCAAGTCATACAACTTTAGCACCACTTTGTTGGGTCCTCTACTTAAGGCTAGGGTTCCTTTGAACGAATCCATCCGTGCTCTTACTTCAAAAAGCCATGGTCTTCCCAAAAGCAAAGGGTATGAGGTCCCATAGGAATTCAATTTTACCACCAAATAGGGTCAACCAATAGTCTCGTTCTGCAAGAGTTATCTTCACATATGGGAGAATACCCGAAGGCTTAATTCTGCTTTGGTCTATTTCTCTTTTGAACTTGATAGTTTTGACAGAGGAAACGTTCTCTTTTGGAAATGTGGGTTCTCTTTTCTTGGTATGCGTTATTGGAGCAACTTCCAATTCCACCAAGTTGAAAGTTGGTTGTCAATTGGTGTTGGCTTTTACACGAGTAAGACTAGGACAGTTTTTTGTAATGTGGCCTTCTTCTTTGCATGGACTGCATAAGGGTTTGTAGTCCATGGACCTTCTAGGGTTTGGACAATTTGGTAAAGTATGTCCCTTTTCTCCACATCTATAATACTTGACTTCTGATCTTTGGCCGCCTAGCACCAAACTGTCGTACTCTGTAACTGTGAGAAGAGGGAAACCTCCTTGGGCCAAAATTAGGATCGAACTCTCTAGGCTTTGGTTCAATATCCTCAATTGTCATTTTGGATTCCAACAAGTTGAACCTTACTTCTTCATCTTTCTTCCTTCTCTCATGCATCTCCTTCAAGAAGTAGATATCTTCTGTATGGTTCTTCCTTAAACAATACAAATAGAAGGCTCTAAGAATAGTTAGTTCTCAGGTACATTCACAAGCTAAATGTCCTACTTGATGGCATTTTCCGCACCACCCTATATTAGATTGCATCACATCTCTTCCACCTCTTGCCTGTAAGACTAGATATGTTGGTGGTATTTAGCTTCAGTGTCTGCAACTATTCTGTAATCACATCCATCAATTCTTTCTTGATGCTTACAATTAAATTGGATCAAAGGACTTTCAAAGTTTCTCCTCCTAGAGTACTTGCAGTAGGATTTTGTGAATTTTTTGTAATAACTATATAGACTGGTTGGGTTGGTCTCTAGAGGGTCCTCTATTTTGATTCTGATTCAAAGCTCCTGTTGAGATTGGTGGTTGTTGGTTCCAGTTGGTAGGGTTCCACTGTTGTTGTTGAGTCACCATTGGGGGAGCTATTTGAGGCCACTATTATTGTGGTTAAACCATCATTTGAGGTACTATTGTTTACAGCCATTGTGGATTCGATGTACTATACTATGACACTATTTGCATCTTAGGGTAGGGATAGGGAACAGTCCTTGGGACTGCATTTGGTGGGTATACCGTTCTTGGCATAGGAGGAGATAAGAATCCTCTTGCTTAGGTCATTGAGAGCATTGCTTCAACTTCATCATAGAGTCTTTGTACCTTCCATGGTAGCTTGCAGGTTGACTGGTCTTCTTAGCTCTACAAACTTATGAACTTCTAGTTATAAGCCTCAAAGAAAAACTCCCTTATGGATGCCTTCATCCAAGTGATGGTTGGTCCATCTCT
This sequence comes from Lygodium microphyllum, assembly GCF_053477565.2. Taxonomy (NCBI): domain Eukaryota; kingdom Viridiplantae; phylum Streptophyta; class Polypodiopsida; order Schizaeales; family Lygodiaceae; genus Lygodium; species Lygodium microphyllum. The sequence goes on along the minus strand of NC_141151.1, from coordinate 141,632,879 downwards.
TCAGTATGGATTCCATTTTAGAGATATATGCTTCCATCGATTCACCTAAGGAGTGACTTAAGTTCATGAATTTCCCTCTCGTCTGCTCTTCAAAACCTTCACACCTGAATTTAGTGAGAAAAGCCACCTTCAGGTCATCCCATGTGCCAAAAGTTCATATTGCTTTGTTGACTCTCATACCATTTCAATGCCACACCTTTGAAAGTAGTGGGAAATATCGCCAACCAATGCTCGGGGGTTCTAGCATCGTTGACTACACATGCTACCATGAACTCAGCTACATGAAGATCACGGTCTTCATTGTACACTCTCCTAAAGATGGGCAATGGTACTACATTCATTGGCCTGTCCATCAATATTTCTAGGATATATCTAACTAGGAAGGGGACCCCAAGTCGCCATGGGGACTTCTGTAAAGAGTGCCACAAGGGCGTCAAAGGAGGCTTCTACTGCTAGCTTATTCTCAGATTTGATTCTCTTCTCACGTACCTCTGGACTCATTCTAGTGCTTACCTCTTGATCATGTCATTCATCAGGGAGTTAGCTCCACCTAGGTTATCTGTACTCAATAGAATAGAATCGTAAGGATTTCAATCTCTGAAAGACTCTCTTGCCAACATTTCTTTCACTTCCTTCTTTTCAACATCTCTAAATTTAGCTTTCATTCCACTATAGAGGGGAAGATATTCAGTTCTCAAGGTATCAAAATTTATTCTTCTGAGGATCGCCATAGTGCCATTGTCTTGATAATACCAACTTCGAAGGGTTTCAATAGCATAGGTTATAAAGAACACTCTATCTACTAACTTCCACTGAGTTGTAATTGGACAAACAGAAGAAGGTTGTCAGTACACCAAGCATTCCACATATCTTGCTGTTGAGCATCCACGAACAGATTTCAACTCTTTTCCTTCTTGTTCTTGTGAACTTCAACTAACCACGACACATGAAGCTTGTTCACAATCTCCCACTTGATGACGTCTGAAAATTCTTCAATGAAGGCCAAATGTCCCATGGATGGTCAATCTCTATGTTTCTGCTTCTCTTTTTACTTTTTTGGAAACAATTGGCTATTGTGATTTCAATAGCTTTAGAAGACAATGGGATCAATCTGTCGCATAGCGCCTGCATCAAGATAGTGACATGCTTCGACTATTGAGGGATGCACTTCTTGTAAAAAGTGGTTTTATTAATGAAGATCTCTAATTCTTCAACAGTTGCAAGGATTCTCCAATCTTCCATTACTTTTCTTCCTATTCAAGAGTGCCACTTCTTCCATTTTTAGCCTCTGTTGGTGCTTATTGATGGTAGTTTTCCTCGACTGCACACCAAAAATATGGAGCCCCTAGAGGAACACCAAGAAAAACACGGAATCCGTTGCAAGAAAATCTATCTTGTATCATCAACAAGCATGTTCTTCATACTTTAATCAACCACAAGAAGAAAAAAAACACCAATCTTCTCAAATCTTCACACATTATCATACAACAATTCTCCCATAGATTTATCACAACAGAACTTCAACACATTCTTCATATTCTTCATAAAAACCATCAAAGAACCACAATGACACAAAATAAAGATCAAATTTGAATGGAAATCATCACATAGTATTTACCTTTCATCATCTTCATAATCTTCATAGTCTCTCTCATGTAGATACAATGTTTCTCATAGAAAATTGGCTATCTCTGCTACTCTCTCTCTCTCACAAACATATGCTCTCTCTCAATAGTACATCGAAATAATAAACAACAACACTCCATTTTTCCTCTTTGGTCATGGATACCCCTCCCAAGAGGTATGTCTGATACGAGGGGTCACAAAGCCACTATAGTGTCCTTTTGTAGCTCAATAGTGTCACTCTTACTTTAGACTTTACTTGAGTCTTCAATAGCTACTTCTTTCACTTCTTTAAGCTATTTTGAACTTATATTCATCTCTCCCCAAGACTAGAAATCCTTACCAAGCTACATATTCATCCCACAAAATATAGCATGTATAAGCCTCCAATGAAGACCTCTTACAAGCAACAAGACAACTAGGTCAGTATCCCTCTTATGTTAAGAAAAGATTGGCAGTCTTCAACGATGGACTTCCAACTAGTACATGGCACCATGAATGAGCTTCTTCAATTGGTTCTTGCAACAACTATCGCTAGTTGGAGAGAGAGACAAACATACAAACAGACAGACCAGACACACACACATGCTTATAGTTTAGCATCCTCTTGATTTGTGAAAGGAAACTAATTCATTACAAGCAGAAGTGTTGGCCACATCCATGTTGCTTCATTGGCCAAAATATTTGTGGCGAGAAGAATTCAATTAGATGGCTCAATTGGGGCTACAAAGGGTATAAGATGTTGTTATTCATGGGCCATCTCAAGCAGATGTCCTCCCTGATGTGGCTACTCCTTGGTTGGATATTGTTTGCCCTACTCCAATTCTATAGCCACCATGATATTTGCGTGTTATTTTGTAGTAGCCTCTTGGCTTTGACTTGTGCTTAAGAGGATTTTCTTGGCTAGCCAAAAGACCTAACGTGAGACTTGTATCCTTCTTTTTTGTTTGGATGGTTTGAAGGCTAGATGTAAATACTCTAACATGAATATACACTTATTCATGGAGAGAGAGAGAGAGAGAGAGAGAGACACACACACACAGAGGATTTGCATGAATCAAGAGAGGTCGAGAGAGCAAAGAGAGATTTTTCGAGTTATGGGGATATGCTAATTGAGTGCGCATGAGAGAAAGAGAGGTATTGAATTAGAGATTTGTCTACGAGAGGGGGATCAATGCCATATGGCATGTGATGCTTTTATAACTACCATGTGGCAAGTACCCCACACCTCTCGTTAATAATATGATAGATGCAATTGTATTACTCTAGAAAGCTCATTGAGGGATATTAGTTGAGTCTTCAATTGACAATGTATGAGCCAAGCTAAAGAAATTTTTGTGCAATTCAAAAGTGAAGTTATAAATATGCATTTTTGTTTTTAATTTGAAAAACTTTACAACGTAAAGTTGGGGTCTTTAGTTTGAGTTCCAAAAAGCTTTTGTAGAAGACTTTTGAGTTTCATGTGGGACTTAATATCTATGTGTGATGGGATATTGATTTGTCAAACCCAAGGTAATGATTGCCAAATCTACTCATATGTGCATAGGCGTGCATGTATGCCTGTGCATGTATGCCTATGCATGTAATCTCATCTATAGCTTGCTAATTGCTTGTATACCCTTACATTTAATAATCAACATGACCTTGTAATTGTGTTGTTTGATAGGTTGCCTTTCATAGTATGCATAAACTTGTCTCTCTCTTTTAGTATGGTGTATGATAGGGCATTGTGAGCGATATCACCATGTGTGCTTAGATTTTATTTGTTGAAGGTGGTTTTGCATGAATGGGAGCTCTCAACACAATGTACAAGCACAATTTCTTGAACTTGCCTTTTTTGCCATACTATAAGACATTGCATCTTTTTACTATGTGTGCTCAAGAATTGGATGTTGTTAATGGGATTATTTTATTGTTTGGTGAACTTTAGGAGACTTTCATAGCTGTAGAAGGGGTAGAGAGTTGAGTTGTGTTTTTGCAAGGTTCTTAGAGGCAAGTAACGGCTATGCCTTCATCATACATGGTTAGTTTTGTGCTTTTGAATTATAGTTATTTTTCAATGAGGGCTCTGATTTTGTCATTTTGTGGTTTGCAAGTTTACCTTTTTCAAGTTTGATGTCAATAATGGATTGTGCCTTAAAAGAACTTATGGTGACTTCCCAATCCATGTAATTTTCATTGTATGAAAATGCAAACCTTTTATAAGAATGACCCCAATGGTTATGTAACTAAAAATTCACATGCAAAAATAGGAAGCAATGAAAGTACAAATCCTAGAAAAACTATGAAAATAGTGCATTATAATAGTTCTATTGCATGTTCTTTGATGCCTTTTGAGATGTTTACTAATGAAGAAACATAGAGAACTAAAAGATAAGAGTGTCTTTCTTAAATTAAAAAAACACAATCTTCATGCAATTTGCATATTTATATTCATGAATTTTGATGTATCAAATACATGATTAATCTTTTGCATACTCAAAAATAAAGTGAAAAAGAAATGTCTTGTGAAAAAATGTACATGTTGTGCTACACTATGCATTTTGGTATGGATACTTGGATGATACATTTTGCGTTTTGGAGTGTGGAGATTTAATTGAAATGTGTTGATGGGCTCTTTTTTCCAACTTGAGAAGGGATCTGTCCTTTTTAAAACAATATTGGAATAGGTAATTAAGAAGCATAATGATAAACATTGCTAAGATTACTCAAAAAATATTATAGCATTTGATGTTGATCTTAGGTTACACTAGTCTCCTCATTATTTTGAATATCATACGAGCTTCAAGAACTGATGACGTTGAGAATTTCCTGAAAGGTGAGAAGGATCGAAGCTTGCACGCGAGCTATGGCGGGAGAGCAAGAGCAAGAAAGAGAGAGACAAGAAATGGGAACTCCAACAGTCACAATGTGTGACCAGGCCTTCCTTTATTCAAACTATCACTAAAAGAATAAAGAATAAAGTGACGTGACGGGCGCCCGCCACCTGCAGTGTGCAGTGGCGGGTACTGTCAGTGTAGTAATACACGGGGCAGCACGACGGAGGCGCCTTTACCCCCAACAACCTCCCACTTAAAGGCGAATCTGCCCTAGTGAGAGAGAAAAGAAAAAGAAAAGACAGTACAAATGTACATAGGTACAAGGGATGAGGAAAGGCGACATCTCATCCAACGCCCATCAACCTCCTGAGGAAGGCAAAGCACTCAGTAGTGAGGCTCTTCGTGAGAAGATCTGCAGGATTCTCATCAGTGGAGATCTTGACAAGGTCAACAGACCTGTCCTCCACGACACCACGTATGAAGTGATACCTCACCTCAATGTGTTTCGTCTTCGCATGGAAGACCGGATTCTTAGCCAACTGAATGGCACTCATAGAATCTGAATGCAGTGTAGGTGTAGCATCAATCCCAAGGTCAGCAACTAGACGGCCTAACCATATGGCCTCCTTGCAAGCCTCAGTGGCTGCAACATACTCAGCCTCAGTGGTAGACAAAGCTGTACACTTCTGAACCCTGGACATCCAAGAGACAGCCCCTCCAGCATAGGTGAATACATAGCCAAAAGTGGACTTTCTACTATCTGCATGTCCTGCATAATCGGAGTCAGTGTACCCCACGACCCCTGTATCCTAGCTGCCATAGCAAATACACATATCTGTTGTGCCCTTCAGGTACCTCATGAGACCCTTCACGGCATCCCAATGTCTGCTGCCAGGTGTAGCCATATAGCGTGCCACAACACCAACTGCATGCGCAATATCTGAACGAGTGGCTATCATGGCATACATCAAACTGCCCACGGCTGAAGCATAAGGGATCTTGGCCATCTCGGCCCTCTGCTCATCTGTCTGCGAACAATCGTCCTGTGATACCTTCATATAAGAAGGTAATGGACAGCCAATAGACTTTACGTCCTGCATGCGAAAGCGCTCAAGGACTTTACGAATGTACTCCCGCTGTGAGAGATACAAAAGCCCCTGATGCCTATCGTGCTTAATGCGCATCCCAAGTATATGTGAGGCCTCTCCCAAATCCTTCGTCTCAAAGCTCTTCTTCAGTTGAGATTTAAGAGCGTCTAGCTCATCATGAGCTTTCCCTGCTGTCAGCATATCATCAACATAGAGTACCAAGATAAGCAAACTGCCATCACGGGCTTTCTTCGTGTAAAGACACGGATCCATAGCACTCCTGCTGTAGCCCTGTGACTGCATAAAGGTATCAAACTTATGATACCATTCCCTAGGTGCCTGCTTCAAGCCATACAAGCTCTTCTTCAACTTACACACTAGGTGCTCCCTGTCAGATTCTGCAAAGCCCTTAGGCTGATCCATATAGATCTCATCATGCAAGTCCCCATGTAGAAAAGCCGTCTTGATATCCATCTGATATAGATCTAAGTCAAGCTGTGCAACCAAAGCCAAGACTAAGCGCAAGGTGGTCATCTTAACCACAGGAGAGAAGACCTCATCAAAGTCCACACCATGTTCCTGCTTAAAACCCTTTGCTACCAATCTAGCCTTGTATGCCGGCTTGGGGTGTCCAGGGGTACTTTTCAGCTTGTACACCCACTTGCATGGCAAAGCCTTCTTGCCCTTAGGCAAGGCAACCAAATCCCAAGTCTCATTCTTATGCAGGGAGTCTATCTCAGACTGCATAGCCCTCTCCCAGGAGTGACTGTCACCCCTGCGTACAGCCTCATCATAAGCGAAAGGCTCTCCTGCATCTGTAACCAAAACATAATGCATAGAGGGCTGAAATCTGTCAGGTGGACGTCTGTCTCTAGCAGACCGTCTCACCACAGGCTCTGCTGCCTGTCTAACTGCCTGTCCAACATCCTGGCCCTGTGAAGGAACTGCTGCAGGCTGTACTACTGGCTGTGCTGGAGCTCTAGGCTCCTCTTGAAAGATCACTCTGCGGATCTCAACCACCTTCTCAGGCTGCCTGTGCATCTTGTCTTCATGGAAGACGACATCATGGCTGCGTACTATTTTCCGCGCCTGCGGATCCCATAGGCGATAGCCCATCTCTCCTGACTCACCATAGCCAAGGAATATGCATTTAATGCTCTTTGGATCCAATTTACTCCTCTTGTCCTTGGGCACATGGCAGAATACCTCACATCCAAAGACACGGAGATGCGCATAAGAGGGTGGCTTACCAGCCCAAACTTCCTCTGCAACCTGGAAATCCAATCCACTGGAAGACGATCGGTTTATGACATGCACTGCCGTACTAATGCCTCAGTCCAAAAACTCTAGGGTAGGCCTGCATGGCTAAGCACAGAGCGCACACGCTCCTGAATAGTCATGTTCATGCGCTCAGCCAAACCATTCTGGGGTGGAGTGTAAGGGGCGGTCAACTGACGCTTAATACCCCTGTCATCATAAAACTGCTCAAAAGCACGTGAGACATATTCTCCCCCATTGTCAGTCCTAAGGCATTTCAGCCTATACCCAGTCTGGTTCTCAACAAGAGCAAGCCAACGCTGAAAGACTGCCAAGACATCGGACTTTTGCTTTATGGGATAAGCCCATACTTTCCTAGAAAAATCATCAATGAAGGTAACAAAGTACTTTGCGCCACCCATAGACATGCAAGGCATAGGCCCACAAACATCAGAATGCACCAATGCCAAGGGCTCACTCATGCGTGGCCTACCCGATTTCTTATGCGTAGACCTATTCTGCTTACCATAAAGACAATGATCACACGAGTCAAAACGTGCATAGTCCAAAGGCGGAAGATACTGCAAACCAGATAACATTTCCATTCCCTTCAAAGACATATGCCCCAAACGGGCATGCCAAAGTAATACATGTGGGATAGAGCTTACTGCCAAAACATGGTCTACAGAAGACCCAAATACAACAAGAGAATAGAGGCTGCCAGCCTTGGCGCCTCTAGCAAGCACAAGTCTGCCTTTGGTAATTTTCCAGGCAGAATCCCCAAAACAGACATGAAACCCTGCATCATCCAACTGTCCTGCAGACATAAGACTGCGCGTAAGCGCAGGTACATGACGTACATCCCTGAGCAAAAAGGAACTGCCAGTGGAAAACTGCAACTGAATATCTCCACAGCCCACAATATCAAGAGACCTGTCATCTCCAAGTCTGTGTTGAGATATCGAGCTCCACTCGTGATACGCCAGGGTGACCGTTGTGTATTTATGTCACCGACGTGTCAGTTGCAGACGCGGTTGGTACACCGCCCATGAATAATAGCTACATGATAGCTATCCTTATCTACTCTAGTTCGTGGCTCAGTTAGTATGCCACCTTAGTTAGTTGAGTTTGGTTTGAGACCCATATATAGGGTTCTTCTATTTCTTTGTAAGAGAGTTCTTTTGGCTTACACAACTAAGAAGAGGAAAACTGTTTTCAGCCTCCACCCTTGTGTGTCTTCCCCCATTGTGCAAGCAAGAAAGCTTCAAGCGAGACTCCTTCCTTCTCTCCCACAATCTTGACAGTCTGACTGATCCAGATACAGTACGGTAAGAGTGAAACCACTCACGGTAAGGCGTCACATGGAAGGACGCACCTGAATCCAATAACCAGCACTGTGCATACATACTAGATGTCTCAGTCAAGTGTGAAGCATCAGAAGAACTAGCTGCAAGTATAAACTCATCACCACCATCGAACTCCTCAGTCTGCGTGACATTAATTTTCTCAATCTTGACGCTGGACTTCGTAGGTACTATGCTGCGATCAGAGGACTTCTCCTGCACTTTATCTTTCCCCTTATCCTTGCGCTTCTCATTGCGCAACTCATGACACTGTGGTCTAATATGGCCCTTTTTCCCACAATGATGACAAGTGACATTTGCATTGCGCCCATGCGACTTACTACACGACTTGCCATGAGATTTAGACCGACCCTTCTGCGAGTCACGGCCTCGGCCATTACCACGGTCATACCTGTCATTCCTACCTCTAACTGTCAAAGCATGACTACCACAAGAGGCATCCAAGTTTTTGCGATTCACCTCTTCCTGAAGAAGAGCACTCTCAACATCTGCCAATTTTAGAGTAGCACTAGAGGCACAAAGAGCAGTGCGGAATACATCCCATGACTCATTCAGAGTCCCAAGCAAGAAAAGAGGAGCTGGAGATATCCTACGAAGTCAGGTTCTTCAATATAGCATGGAACTGGCTCAAGTGAGCAGACATAGCCTTCATGCGCAGATCCATAAGCTGCTTCAACCAGTACATCTGACTCGCCGGACTTTTCTTATCATAAAGATTCTTGATCTTATTCCATAGATCCCATGCACTCTGTGCTTCCTCAAATACATTATAATGTACCTGTTCAGTGAGAGACAATACAATCGTGGACTTGCATAGCTCATCAAGTTCAAGCCATCGTCATTGTCCATAGTTTCAGGCTGCTCCCCACTCAACCGAAGTGGCTTAATCTGAGATTTCTGCACCAAGACCTGCCAAATTTGACTCTTCCAATAAGAGTAGTTGGTACCATCCAACTTTGTAATGTTAAAGATGGCACTATCATGCGAAGATGACGCCATTATGCAGGCTGGAAATGCCCAAACAGTCCAAAACTGCTTGCTGTTTTACTGCAGAAACTGCCCAAAAATGACCAAAACGGGGTCCAAAGGGCGAGCAAAGTGTGCCAAAAGTTGCTGCCCACTTAGTACTAGGTGCGGTACACCAAATCAGGATATTTCAGCATGAAAAGTACACCTCAGTCCACCAATAACTGCTTGCTGTAATAAATTGCAGGTATGCAGTCTAGAGAGCAAACTGTCCCAAAATAGGATGCAATGTCAAGCAAACAATGCTAGGTCCAAAGCCGGCATGAAACGGACATAAGCAAGGCCAATGACAGTGAAAAGAATATGAGCTCAACACCGAAGCATGTCAAAAGAACATCTGCCAGTGAAAGGCACACCCCCAGACACTCTAGGCAAAGTGTTCCTGTAACTGCCAAAACCTGACACAAATAGGTGTCTGCTCAAAGAGAAAGATCCAAATATGAGACTCAGCTCATAAGCATCCTGTGAACCAAGAGTACATCAATGCATATCCATAAAGATCGGAGTATGATCCCAAAGTCTCAATGCGTATGTAGTTGCTCAAGACATAAACTGCTCCAAATACATGTAAGTGCTCCAATAGCATGCAACTGTCAAAGGTCAAGCAAGCATGTAAAATGCTCCCACTAGCACAAAAGGCGTACAAAGCGAGCTCAGAAGCTCAAACAACCCAAGAGAAAGCACCAATGATAAGTGACCCTGTCAATGCATCAAGCATATCCAAGAGAACATGGCATACACGAACCAAATAGCATATGTCACGAACCAAAGCATGTAATGCAAAAGCCTAACTGTCAAGCAGAGACATGAGGCATAGGCGGTCCACGAGCATGCCAAGTCGGTCCAAATGCCAGTGAAGACGGAGCTAATGCGAAGCTCAAAAGCATCCCATAATCTCATACATATGCTCCAAGTCGTCCCCAAATGTCAGAGACATCATGCCAAAGCTCAAAGCATACATCCGGTATCGTTAGGTAAGTGCCAAAGCATGTAAAGTACCTTCAGCCCACTGTTATTCCAGCATGTATTTACTGTTCTAAACAGTAGATTTCAGCCCCGAATTCAAGCCAAAATCATGGTCAAACCAAATGCATACATCCCCAATACATCCGAGTAGGAAGTAGACCACATACGGGCATCAAATAGCTCCAATGGTATGAGGCATAAGCAACAAATGTCAGTGTCAGGGGTGCTGCCCTGTTTCCAGCACTGTTATGCAGTGAATGACAGTTTCAAAACTGAGAATGATCAGCTCCCAACCTCAATGTCAAGCCAAAGCATCAAAATGACATCCAAAAATGGCTCAAATGCCCTCCAAATAGGCCAATGATGAGTACTCCATGAGCAACAAAGCATTCAGTTGTAAAACGTGGAGGTCAAAGTCTGAAAATGGGCGCCATATTCAGCGTGTTGAGGCCTGGAGTGCTGCTACCAATCACGTGGAGTTAGGATGGTTGGGAGGGGGCTCAATGATGGCCCAAGATAGGCACATACCAAGCCATGAAGGCCCAATGCAAAGGGAAGGGAAGATATGAGCTACCTGAAGGGCACAGCAGATATGTGTATTTGCTATGGCAGCCAGGATACAGGGGTCGTGGGGTACACTGACTCCGATTATACAGGACATGCAGATAGTAGGAAGTCCACTTCTGGCTATGTATTCACCTATGTTGGAGGGGCTGTCTCTTGGATGTCCAAGGTTCAGAAGTGTACGGCTTTGTCTACCACTGAGGCCGAGTATGTTGCAGCCACTGAGGCTTGCAAGGAGGCCATATGGTTAGGCCGTCTAGTTGCTGACCTTGGGATTGATGCTACACCTACACTGCATTCGGATTCTATGAGTGCCATTCAGTTGGCTAAGAATCCGGTCTTCCATGCGAAGACGAAACACATTGAGATGAGGTATCACTTCATACGTGGTGTCGTGGAGGACAGGTCTGTTGACCTTGTCAAGATCTCCTGCTCACAAAGAGCCTCACTACTGAGCGCTTTGCCTTCCTCAGGAGGTTGATGGGCGTTGGATGAGATGTCGCCTTTCCTCATCCCTTGTACCTATGTACATTTGTACTGTCTTTTCTTTTTCTTTTCTCTCTCACTAGGGCAGATTCGCCTTTAAGTGGAAGGTTGTTGGAGGTAAAGGCGCCTCCGCCGTGCCGCCCCGTGTATTACTACACTGACAGTACCCGCCACTGCACACTGCAGGTGGCGGGCGCCCGTCACATCACTTTATTCTTTATTCTTTTAGTGACAGTTTGAATAAAGGAAGGCCCGATCACACATTGTGACTGTTGGAGTTCCCATTTCTTGTCTCTCTCTTTCTTGCTCTTGTTGAGAACCAGACTGGGTATAGGCTGAAATACCTTAGGACTGACAATGGGGGAGAATATGTCTGACGTGCTTTTGAGCAGTTTTGTGATGACAGGGGTATTAAGCGTCAGTTGACCGCCCCTTACACCCCACCCCAGAATGGTTTGGCTGAGCGCATGAACAGGACTATTCAGGAGCGTGTGCGCTCTGTGCTTAGCCATGCAGGCCTACCCCAGAGTTTTTGGGCTGAGGCAGTTAGTACGGCAGTGCATGTCATAAACCGATCGTCTTCCAGTGGATTGGATTTCCAGGTTGCAGAGGAAGTTTGGGCTGGTAAGCCACCCTCTTATGCGCATCTCCGTGTCTTTGGATGTGAGGCATTCTGCCATGTGCCCAAGGACAAGAGGAGTAAATTGGATCCAAAGAGCATTAAATGCATATTCCTTGGCTATGGTGAGTCAGGAGAGATGGGCTATCGCCTATGGGATCCGCAGGCGCGGAAAATAGTACGCAGCCATGATGTCGTCTTCCATGAAGACAAGATGCACAGGCAGCCTGAGAAGGTGGTTGAGATCCGCAGAGTGATCTTTCAGGAGGAGCCTAGAGCTCCAACACAGCCAGTAGTACAGCCTGCAGCAGTTCCTCCACCGGGCCAGGGTGTTGGACAGGCAGTTAGACAGGCAGCAAAGCCTGCGGTGAGACGGTCTGCTAGAGACAGACGTCCACCTGACAGATTTCAGCCCTCTATGCATTATGTTTTGGTTACAGATGCAGGAGAGCCTTTCACTTATGATGAGGCTATGCGCAAGGGTGACAGTCACTCCTGGGAGAGGGCTATGCAGTCTGAGATAGACTCCCTGCATAAGAATGAGACTTGGGATTTGGTTGCCTTGCCTAAGGGCAAGAAGGCTTTGCCATGCAAGTGGGTGTACAAGTTGAAAGGTGAGAAGGATCGAAGCTTGCACGCGAGCTATGGAGCTAAAGAAGAGTGGCTGCCCTTTGTTCCTGCCTTGTTTCAAACTGAGAATACACTCAAATGCCTGCAAATGCTGAAGCAATACCTCAAGGGCAAGGCCCTGATGAAGCTCAAGAAGGCCGGGATGGAGCTCGGGACGCCGGGGAGAGTCGGGAGCTCGAGGTCGGCTATGGCTGCCGAGATGGAGGCCCAATGCGTGAAGCGAGTCGATGCGAAGGTCGGGAAGCACCGAGTCGAGCTCGAGCAAGAGAATGCCAAGCTCTGATACCAGTTGAAAGGTGAGAAGGATCGAAGCTTGCACGCGAGCTATGGCGAGAGAGCAAGAGCAAGAAAGAGAGAGACAAGAAATGGGAACTCCAACAGTCACAATGTGTGACCGGGCCTTTCTTTATTCAAACTGTCACTAAAAGAATAAAGAATAAAGTGACGTGACGGGCGCCCGCCACCTGCAGTGTGCAGTGGCGGATACTGTCAGTGTAGTAATACACGGGGCGGCACGGCGGAGGCGCCTTTACCCCCAACATTTTCCCCTTTGAGGTAAATTGATATATTTAACACTCCAAGATACACAAAAAATACTTGAAGAAAAGAGACCGAGGAAGACAAGGCTTGGCCATGATAGGAAAGGCACGTGGTCAAGACTTCTACCACAAAAACTTGAGTACTAAGAAGGTGTCAACACTTGGTAAAGCACATCGAAGTTTTGGGTAGGTCTATTATGGGAACATGATTCTATTGTCTCCAAGTGGGGGTGGGGGTCAGCCTCTATGGGCATGTGAATGGGGGTACAAGAAACATAAAGATGAAATAGCTAAAAGGCCTTTGTAAGGCTAATGAGTTATGGCAATAATTCAACTGCTCTTCCCATGAGTTTGGTGGTGTTTTGACATCTTCTTGGCAACTAAATCTAGCCTCTTATTCGAATCAGCTAGGTTGATAATGGAGGAAAGCAAAAGGAGGATCGCGGGGGAGTCTATGGAACATTACATGCAATAAATAAGCATGACAAGAGGGAAAAGAATATGACGACTATGGGGAAGGGAGTTGGAGATGAGTAAAATCTCTCTCTCTCTCTCTCTCTCTCTCTCTCTCTCTCTCTCTCTCTCTCTCTCTCTCTCTCTCTCTCTCTACCATACCCCACCACTTCAGCCTCTCTATGCTAGACAGGCCCATGCGAAACATCTTAAGATAACCATGCTCCATGAGCAGTTCCACACTGCACTTAAAGTGCATCTGAATTGTATGGAGTCTATATACCGTTTAGTACCTACTCACCTAGTTCAACATAACGCCAGATAGTAGCTTTACTAGGACGGAAAACTTCCCAAACATTTTGTATGTAACCTTTTGGTCTCATAGGCCAACTTGGCCTTTTGTAGATGTTAATATAACTCTCTCTCTCTCTCTCTCTCTCTCTCTCTCTCTCTCTCTCTCTCTCCAATGGGTCATGGTATATTGGGATGTTATTGGGAGGAGGAGAAGGGAGAACAAAAAGGGATAGAAAAATATGCAATGAAGGATCCACTTGAACTAGAGTTACTTGGCGTTTAAATTTTTCTCTGTGATTGTATTTTATTCGTCTTTTTTCTACTTTTAAAGCCATGCATTCTAAGTTCTAACTGATTCTATCACTTTCCTATTTATCAAGTGTAGATGGATTCAAAGGAAATATGAAAAAGATTGAGAATAGCCAACAATAGGCAAAGCAAAGGATATCAACCAAAGGATACAGTAATGTCTAATTTTGTCTCCTCTCTCTATAAACTTACAACTACAATTGTCAAGGTCTTATGTACCTCAGTGCATCTTTGTGGAAGCTACAAGTGGTGAATCTCTCTAATTTTGTGATGCTTCCTAAAGCCATCAAAAGTGATTGGCCTACAGTACTAGCCATACTCCTTGGACTGACATCATTGCCTATCTCTAATACTCCATGCATTCCCATAGAAGAAATGATTGTGACCATTGTCTCCACTCAAAGGCAACTTACAAAATTCTTCACAAGAGACGAGGTTTCAACCCTAGTCTTCTATGCATACACAAGGGGCGTTGATTGATTAAGCCATCCAACTTGGCCCATTCAAGCGTCCAAGACCTTAACAGCAGACTGAGATCCGATGACACTCGACACATTGGATCTCAAATCTCCAGTTTGCTTTTTCTCCACCGCCGATGTACCACATCCTGCATCCAGGAGGGATCACCTGCTATTAGCGACTTCGACGACTGCTACTACATCCCAGGATAGTATATCTCCCTGCATGTGTTACATATACACATCGCACCACTTTATCACAGCCGACAGTTGTTCCCCTATCACAACCGACATTTGTTCCCCTTTTGTAGCCATTATCTGGAGTTCCAGAGCTACATACGAACATACACATGCACGACACTTATCACACTCACAGTACCGTATTTTCAGTTTCCAGTTTTTAGCTTTTCATTCAGCACTTTTATTTTGGATAGCTGGACCTCATCAGTTGTATCACAGTTTGTCTCATAGGCCAGTTTTGGTCTTTAGAAGACGTTAATATAACTCTCTCTCTCTCTCTCTCTCTCTCTCTCTCTCTCTCTCTCTCTCTCTCTCTCTCCTGTGGTGCAAGTTTATCTCCTCCAACAAATGCTATGCTAAAGAGAGGAAAAAATAGGGAAGGTCAAAGTCATCTCTCTCATGTACTTCTTTTGTCCACCATCATAAAGAATACTATCTGCTAGGTCAAAGCGATTCATCAGATTCTCATTTAGCTCTTGATATAACGTTGACAAATTAGTCTTTATTATGTACTATGTATTCGTATTTTGGACATGTAATGCATAGTAAATAATGAAATTCTATATATGTAGTGTTATCTCAAGTAGGAGTGCACTGACTAAAGGGACAAACATCCACTGGAAAGTTGCCATCACAAGGCATGAAAAGTTCAATTGACACAATAAAGGATAATGAAGTAAACCAATGCAAAATATAACACCAATGCGTAACACTAGGAGAATCTAGGTGCGGACTGCCTACTTATTACTTCCCTTGACACACCCTCCAACTTTCTCTAGCATTATTAAGTCCCTTAATGAAGAAGAAAAATATCAAGCATAAGATGAAAACATTGAAAATAGTGCCCCCTTTACCAAATAACGCCTAGAGCATACTCATTGTGGCAGCAACATACACACTTCCAACAATGGTAAATTTAGAAAATCCCATCTACACATGCAACTCTTGCATAACCATGAGACACCTAGAGAACAAACATGATCAAAAGAAAGAATAAGAAAGATGAGGCACTTGATACCAAGAAGGCTTGATAAGGCACTTCATACCATGAAGGCTCTCTCCAAATCAAGGATCTGCAAATGGGACCTTCTAAGCTAATCCACAAGTAGCCCCAAAAGATATATTTACTTTAGTGTGCATCTTATCACATGCCTTTTGGAATCATTCTGTTTATTTCTAGCCTAAGATGTAGCCACAGCTTGTTATGTGTAGAACATTGGGACAGCTGTAAAAGGCCTACATGATGCACCAACTTCCATGTCTTGTATTCTGGACATCTTGCTCTCCTCTTCATCATTTTATTTTGGGTTGGTTCTAAGTATCCCCTTAAGCATGTCTTAATGCTTTCTTGGCCACAATAGCTGTATACATCCTTCCACTTGCATTCAGATTAGGAATAGTTTACCAACTTTCAACACACTTGGTGATGCTTTACTGGTATTCAATACAGAGTTCGAGTTCTAGAAGGATACATGGTTTTTCATGAGATCAAGCCTTTACTTGGTAAATCCTCCTTTTTTTCCCCTTATCCATGCAACTTTCATTGTTTGAGCATTGAAGAATGATTAAAGCTTAAATGATCACTCAATACAAGCACAAACCAGCTGAAACCTAGCATGGGCAACCCTTCATGAAATGTGTGTCCATGAGGCACATGCAACCATACAAAGCCAATCATGAAATGACACCGACTCAGTTTCAACTATTACTGCACATTTCTACAGTTCCCTTTTTTTGTTGCAAAAAGTAATTCAGCTGCAAAAGTGTGGGACTGCATTATTGGATAACATGTATGCCAACACAGACTCCCACTGATCTCTTTGATGCATCTGCTGTAATAGATGATCCAACTTATATTACACGAGTACAATGCTGTACAACCCTTCCCAACAGGGTACATGATATAATATCCCCATCCTGTTATTTTCAAAGGGTGCAAAGCATCACCTTGAGGCTTCCAAGGCAAAAGCCTCCAATGCTCCTTTACCCACTGGAAAAAAGAACTGCAGGTTTAGAAAATGGTATATGGTCAAGCAGCCACAGGCTTCAGGAGCAGTTAGAACCCACATACCTGCCTTTATCACAAGGACTGCAGATTGGTGGTTAGCATGCATGATAGCAGCCAGTGCTAGCATACCTGCCTCACTTGCAAGAGACTGCCAATTGGTAGGTCATATGCTTGATACTAACATCAAACATTTGTGTTGCAACATCATACCAACCTGGACAGGTTAGATCTTTATTATTCGACGAGTTTATCAACATTCAACAATATCAATGCTATTATATTTTGCATCAAGTGAAACATGATTTAATACAATGAAGTTAGATCAAACCTGGACAAAGTCTTAGCTCTTCGACTGCCTGGAATTCAGAAAGCAGCTATCAGATTCTTCTCGATGCATCACCACGTTCAAATGCAAGGCAGGAAGATATTCCCTTTCCCCAGATGAATTTCCCTGTCTTCTCCTGTGAAATCAGCTACTCCAAAAATGAGACAATGCTAATAGTCATGTTCAGAGATTTCTAGAAAGAGTAAATATACAGCTTGCCTTGATGAACTTAGCAACCCAAACACCATCAAACCATGAGCACGAGCAAATGGTGCACTCGATCAACATTGTACCAACTGCATCCCAATTTCAACTGCATTATGTATTTCAAATCCATGGAGTCCATCCTTCATACATGTTGCAAAGATTGTCTATGCTCATGGCTTGACGAAGGAGGTGATCTACTTGCTCACTAACTGTGAAGTGCCTGTTTAAACAAGAAATAAAGATGAAATTACCAGAGTATAATTTTTATGCAAAAAAGGTAAGCAGCAATTGTTTGAGAGCTTCATGCAAAAGAGCATCTGGCACCTTCTGCTCTCATTATCAAGTCCGTCAAGCTTGCACTCTACTTTCTTGAGAACAGATACAGCATATGCACTTTTTTCTGCATATCATGGTTCTATATTAGCTTTTGGAACTAAAAACAAATGTAGCTTGAAACACTTGGGCAGAATGCCCATCTAGGCCACATACAATCTTGCATTCAATAGTGACTTACTACAGGATGGTTGTCGCATAACAGCACCCAAAGCTCTTGGCCTAGGGTCATAAGCATCATCATTGCTTCCAAGAGCGTGTTTTATATGGAAAGAAAACTCATGCTTTTGCCTTGCATCAGAGCCAGTTTGAATGTCCTCAACCACATTCATGAAGCCAGATGAAGGACCCATGGAATCTGTTAGCATGTTATTTGGACTGTTGTATGCAAGTCCAGCTGAACCTGCAGGAGCCTCTAAAAAGTCCTGCTTCGGACTGTCATCCTTAGTATCTAGCCCAGCTTTGGCATAATCCTCTTCACAACCTGTACTTGTTGCTAAGAATGTGGCTTCTTCTTGACTGTGCAATGTAGGTGAAGCCTGACGCTTTTTGTCTTCAACCTCCAATGCGGAGAAATCCACCATGAGATCATTTGAATCCTTTTGCTCTTGAACATCAGACATAATTGTCGATTCCCACATCCTAGAACTGCTTAAAGGTTCTCCTGATTCTAACCAGAAAGTTTCAAGTGGATTTTGAGCCTCCTTATTTGAACCGCTTGAGAAGCCACTGTTAGGGGGTGATATCCAGGATTCGTGTTCACCTTGTGATAAGATATCTTCTTCAAGTGACTGACACAGATTATTTCCAAGCTCTTGAAGGTGTTCAAAGCTTTCCTTAGCATGGCTCTGACCAGAAGACAAATGCTCATTGGTCAGTCCAACAGTCACTAGAACTTCCTGTGACTTTGCCTCTTGACTTTGCAGCATGTCCTCAGAAGCCTGCAGTTCATCATGCATGAAGATTACACCTGAAATTAGATGCGGGTAACCTTGTTTTCTACTATGTGAATCTTTACAATGGAGAAACAAGATATTTACACATGATATTTCAGACAACACGTAAACCCTTAAAAATAAAAAAACTCGAGAGCACAAACGGTTAAAGAACTTCACTAGTTCAACTGTTGGAGTACTTAAATGTCAAGTTATTTGAATGAAGTGGATGCAGAATCCCTTTGCAGCAGGTGGCTACTTCACACAAACACACATCACTTCCTAGTTGCACATGGTCCATTATTTTGACATATTTCAAGAAGTTGTGGCTGAGTGGTATGGTCCTCACTAGTGCTTTTCTGAGAGAATGCTGGATTGCTCCAGTCTTTGGAAGAGTCTATACTTCCATCACACTGTGGGGAGTTGTGGTCATGCATGTGAAGGCAAAGATATAGATGTGGGAGATGGAGGATCGAAGCTCAGCTGAGAGTACAAGGTTGACAGTGAAGAGTGAGAGAGTGAAGACACAGCACAACTCCCAATGCAATTACCAAGAGTGTAAGTGAAAGTACAAAAGTACAACCCTTAGACCTCAGGGTTGTTAAGGTGTGCTCACACCTGAAAGGTGTAAAGTATGGTAAGTGATAACTATGTAATATAAACACGCAAGATAAAAAATAATGTAACTGGGGGAAAAAACCTCTCATAAGGAGAGTAAAGAGTGCCCCCGTGTCCTACCGCGGATCATTGACACTCCTCTCTAAGTGTAGGCATGAGTCAAACCCAACAAACCCCCCTCGAGTGAAAAGTGATCAGCATATAAGGATCATCCACCAAAGGAGATCAACTTTAAAGCATTGCGAAATGCTTTAAATTTGTCATGAGGAAGAGCTTTGGTGAAGATGTTTGCCACGTTACTAGTGGTAGGACAGCAAGGCTGATATCTCCTGCATGTAGCCTCTCTCTGACAGTGATGGTGGATCTCTATGTGTTTCGTGCGTGCATGAAACATCGGGTTCCATGCCACTACAATGGCACTCCGATTGTCAGTAAACAAAGGAGTAGGCTCCGTGACAAATACATCAAGATCAGCCAACAAACGTCTCAGCCATACACATTCAACTGTGGTAGTGAAAGTTGCCTTGTATTCAACTTCACAAGACGATGTGGCAACAATGGATACCCCTCCCCTTGGCATAAAGCTATCCAAGAGTCCTAGTACCCTGCAAGTAACAAAAAACACACTTCACAGCTTGCCAATGTGACATGCGTGGGCTGTGCATATATCTGCTCAAGGCTGAAACTACAAACTAAATATTTGGTCTTGTATTGCATAAATAAATGAGACATCCAACTACTGGAGCATATATATGGATGTCAAACAAATCACTGTCATCATGCAAGGATAGCTTGGGTCCAGTCTCTATCGGTGTGCTAACTGGCTTGCAATCTTGTAAGCCAAACCTCTGAAGGAGTCTACCGATATATCTGAACACTAACAATCCAATGCCTCTAGCATCATGAATGAATTGGATGCCCAAGTAGTAATGCAAAGGCCCCAAATCTGACATTTTAAAAGTTTGCTGCAAATTTTTCTTGAATGCTAAAATCTGATCAACATGTGTCTCTGTGAGCAGAAGATCATCTACATAAAGACATATGACTAACAAGGATCCCCCCTCTTTGCATACGTAAAGAGTAGACTTTGATGGGCTGTTATTGAACCTTTGGTTGAGTAAAGCATCAATTTTTGCATACCAAGCTCGGGGAGCTTGCTTTAAACTGTACACAAAGCCTTTTTCAGCCTATACACCAAGTGTTCAGATCCCAACGGGCTACTATACATACACTTCTTCTTGAAGTTCCCCATGTAAAAATGCAGTCTTAATATCAAGCTGGTGCACAATCCACCAACCATGATGGGCAGCCAAAACAACCATGGACCGAATGGTAATCATATGGGATGTAGGAGCAAACGTCTCCTCATATTCAATGCTCTTCTTTTGCGCATAGCCTTTGGCCACAAGCCTAGCTTTATACTTATCAATGGATCCATCCACATTTCTTTTCAGCTTATAGACCCACTTTGTACCAATGGCTTTCTTTCCAACAGGCAATGTCACTGAATCCCATGTTTGATTCTTTATGATAGAATCAAATTCAGCTTGCATTGTTGCCATTCAACGTACACTTTGTTCTGCATCCTCAAAACAACCAAGCTCCTGATCATCAAGTGTGTGCGCTACCATAACAAACTCCATAGTATTAGCATGATCATGCAAACGAGCTTGTCTTCTAGTACGACCAACAATAGGAGCATCCAAATGACTATCTTTCATAGTCTGCAAGTACCATCTACGCATTTGCCTAGCTTCCTAACTATGTACAAGCTCCTCCTGAACCTCGAATTCAGCATCTTACAACCATAGGCTGAATTTCTGCATTGCTCAATGGAGCAGCTGACTGAACATTATGTTCATTTACTGAAACTCCACCTGTATCACCAAAAGAAATGAGTAACAACCCTTCAAACACATCATTTCCAGCCTGATATGTATCAAAACCAGCAAAGGATAATTCTGATTTTTCATCAAAAATCACATCCCTACTGACAAAGACTTGGTTAGAAAGAGGATCATATAGTCTATATCATTTGCTCTCACTGCTATACCCTACAAAAATGCATTTGACAACCTTGTTGTCCAACTTCTTTCTTGGTATTTTGGGAATATGAGCATACGCAAGACACCCAAAAGTATGAAAATGGCCAATTGAAGGTTTCCGGTTGTTCCAAACCTCAAAAGGCATAACATTTTTTAATGCCTTGGTAGGACACCTATTCAAAACATGAAAAGCACACATAACTGCTTCCATCCAAAAGCCAGGTGGCAAACTCTTAGCTTTCAACATACATCTGTGTTGGGTATTTGACTCACGCCTTACTTACGCCTACGCTCATATGGGAGTGTCGGTGATCAGTAGGATACTGGGGCACTTTTTACTGGGTATTTGACTCACGCGTTACTTACGCCTACGCTCATATGGGAGTGTCGGTGATCAGTAGGACATTGGGGCACTTTTTACTCTTGGTAGGAGAGGTTTTTTCCCCCAGACTTATGGTCTTATTGTCGTATGTACTTATGTGCTTATGTTACACACATTTGGGCACTTAGTGTGTGTCGGGTGTGAACACCCCCCTACAACCCTAAGGTTTAAGGGTTGTACTTTGTACTTTCAGATTACACTCATTCAGTCTATTCTCTTGGGTGTCGTGCTTCAACTCTGTCTCTCACTCTCACACTGTCTACTGAATCTCTGCTGTACCTTGATCCTCTGCTCTCACATTTGGTATCAGAGCTCAGCTCTGAACTCAGCTCTGAACTCAGCTCCAAGCCGTCAGCTCCAGCCGCCAGCACAGCTCCACTTGCCTGTCCCAGCGCGCCACCAGCAGGAGCCGTCAACATCAGTCTCGTCACGTCAGCTGCAGGCGCTGACGTTTGCCAGCGCAGCCTTCGCACGAGTGTCCGCCTGCAGTCAAACTCTGTCAGTCTCGTCAGTCCGCCTGACATCAGTCTCGTCACGTCACGACTGACATCAGTCTCGCTCACGTCAGCAGCTCGCGTGCTGTTCGACAGCGCAGTCTTCGTCAGACGACGCCCGTCAGACCACCGTCAGACCACGCGCAGCCTGCCTGCCCACCTGCCGCCGTTTTAAAACGTTACGTCAACAACCCGTCGCCTGCCCAGTCCACGTCACTCAATGAAAGCACTGCGACGACTGTCCTGCGCCCGCCAGTCAACGTCCTACCCACCGTGTTGACCACGCGCAGCCTGCTCGTCTGACGACCACGTCAGGTAAAATTTTCAACAAATTTTTTAATTTCAGCCCAGAACACAGTTCTGAAAGCGGAGGTTCACACGCGGCAAGCACAGAACAAGTGGGGGGATAAATTTCATGCAAATTTCTCGACTGGATCGTCAGAAATTTTGGGGCTTTTGTGTATTTGGAGGACAGTTGCTGCTGATACAATCACAGAAAGACTGTTTTTGACAGAAATTTTGACAAAAATTTTGGGGATTTTGACATAACAGTGTTGCAGTGCACTGTTTGCACCTTGGGAAGCGTGCATTAAAAGACAGTTTTCTGACAGAGTGCGCCCTTGCACATTAATTGCAGAAACGTATTTGCTGCAATTTCTGGAAATTTGCAGATTTTCAGTTAATACTGCTTTGACATTGCTCATTTTGTCTTTGGAAATTTGTCATCATGGCAAATCAGGGAGGTGATGTTTTTACGTATGTATCCAAGGAGGACAAACTGGACGGAAACAACTATTCCCTTTGGTCATTCATGATGAAAAATGTATTAGTGGCCAAGAATTTATGGGATTATGTCAGTGGAGAGGAAACTCGACCGGGAGTTGTAGCTCCCGCTACTCCTCCTCCCCATGGCGCACACGGACAACGGGGACCTCAGCCCGCTCCACCTCAGCCACTTCCTCCAAGAATTGCAGCTCAAAAAGCTTGAGATACCCGTGATGCACAGGCCTTGTCGCTGATTGCTCTGGCAGTTCAGCGGTCCATCATACCTCATATCCGTTCGGCATCTTCTTCACGAGATGCACGGTTGACTTTGGAGCATATGTTTGCAGGAAAGAATGAGACTCGGATCTCTTTTTGAAGAAAGAGTTGGAAACTCTGAAGATGCATGAAGGTGATTCTATGCAGGATCACTTAAACAAGATTCAGGACTTGAGGGAGCAGCTCATGAATGTAGATGAGTATTTTTCGGATGCACAGTTGATATCCACCACCTTGAATTCCTTACCTCCTTCGTACTTGTCTTTTCATACTGCATTGAACCTCACCATGAGGATTGCTGAGCACCCACTCACTTTTATTCAACTGGTTAGCTTGCTTCTAGAGGAGGAGCAAACACAGAAAAATAGTGGTGTGGATGCTATAGTCTCTGAGCAGGCTTTTGTGGCAAGACAGAAAGGCAAGAACAGCAAGGTTAAAAATGCTCCACAGAGTTCTGGCACTTCTGGCACATCACAGAATCAGTCACAAGGGGGGACGCAAGCAAAGAAAGGAAAATGTCATTATTGTAAGAAGCCCGGCCACTATATCACTGAGTGCAGAAAGCACATTGCCAAAGAGAAGAAGGAGTCAGGAATGTCTGTTTCTACTACTCCTTCCACTGCTAGTGAGTCCGCGTTCTTTGTTGTGGACAGGGACTATTGTTTTTACACTTGCAGTTATGACATCTCTTGGGCCGATAGAGCACTTAGCTCTACAGAGGATGCTGACACTTGGTTCTTTGACAGTGGTGCTTCTAGACATATCACATCTCGCAGAGATTTGTTTGCTTCAGTTAGTGCACCTCCCGTTGGGAAATCGGTACAGTGTGCCAATAATACATCATACCTTGTTCGTGGTATTGGGGAGATTCAGCTCACAGCCATTGATGGCTCTATTCTCCGCCTGCAGGATGCTTTGTTTGTGCCTGGAATAAAGAAGAATTTGCTTTCTATTTCTTCTTTGGCACGTTGTGGTATGCAGGTCACCTTTGATGATGACCGTTGCATGGTTCGAGAAAAAGAATGCATGACTTTGGTCTTGACAGGATCTTTGTGTCATTATATGAGTTGGATGCTCTTTCAGTAGATCAGTCAGCATACTTGACATCCACTCTTACTCCTGCTATGATACAGGCGGAGTTATGGCATGCTCGTTTAGGGCATGTCAACTTTGGCAGCTTGATGCTTTTACAGCGTACTTAGATGCTGGATGGCTTACTTCTCTTGGAGAGACCTCCTGAGCACTTATGCGAGGGATGCATTTTGGGAAAAATGCATCGGTTCTCATTTCCTCGTGATGTTGCTTTCAGGGCAACAACCAGATTGCAGTTGGTGCATTCAGATGTTTGTGGGCCTATGCAAACCATGTCATTGGGTGGTTGTTATTATTTTGTGACATTCATTGATGACTTCACATGTTTTTGCTGGGTCTATTGTTTGAAAAAGATGTCAGAAGTGTATGATGCATTTTTGGCTTTCAGTGCACTTGTTGAAAACCAATCTGGATGCAAAATTAAGACTCTCCGTTCGGACCGAGGGGGGGAATACATGTCCTCTATGCTGAATTCTTTTTTGCAGCAGAAGGGCATAGTACATCAGTATACTACAACTTATACTCCATAGCAGAATGGGGTAGCAGAGAGGAAAAATCGGTCACTCATGGAGATGGCCAGATGTATGCTGAAGGCAAAGAGCTTGCCTCATAGTTTTTGGATGGAAGCAGTCATGTGTGCTTGCCATATTTTGAACAGATGCCCTACCAAAGCCTTGAAGACCATCACACCATTTGAGGCTTGGAACAGCCGTAAACCTTCTGTTGGTCACTTTCGTACCTTTGGGTGTCTTGCCTATGCCCATATTTCACAGGTACTTAGAAGAAAATTAGACAACAAGGCTATTAAGTGCATTTTTATGGGATATAGCAATGAGAGCAAAGGCTACAGACTCTATGATCCCGTTACGAAGAAGGTTTTTGTCAGCAGGGATGGTGTTTTTGATGAAAAATCAGAATTATCCTTGGCTGGTTTGGACACATATCAGGCTGCCCGTGATGTTTTTGAAGGGCTGCTGCCCATTACTTTTGGTGATTCAGCTGGAGGTTCACAAAATGAACCTAATGTTCAGCCAGCTGCTCCTATGGAAAGTGCAGAAATTCAGCCATTGGCTGATCGGAATATTCAGCATCATGCTGAAACAGAAATTCAGCAAGAGCTTGCACACAGCCAGGATGCTAGACAGCTACCTAGATGGTATTTGCAGACTATGCAAGATAGTCCTTTGGATGCACCCATGGCTGGTCGTACTAGACGGCAAACTCGCTTGCATGATTCAGCACATACCATGGAGTTTATTATGGCAGCAAGTACTTTTGATAATGAAGAGCCTGAATGTTATGAGGATGCACAACACAATGTGCATTGGATGGCAGCCATGCAAGCTGAATTAGATTCTATTACTAAGAATCAAACTTGGGATTTGGTGTCAGAAAAAGGGCATTGATTATGAGGAGACATTTGCTCCTACTTCCCGTATGACGACCATCAGGTCTATGATTGCTTTGGCTGCACATTATGATTGGACCGTACATCAGCTAGATATCAAGACTGCATTTTTACATGGGGAACTTCAGGAGGAAGTTTATGTACAGCAGCCCATTGGTTTTGCAGTTGAAGGCTCAGAACATTTGGTATGCAAGCTTAAAAAGGCACTATATGGTTTGAAACAAGCTCCTAGAGCTTGGTATGAAAAAATAGCTGCTTTCTTGCTTGGTCAGGGGTTTCTAAACAGCTCATCTGAGTCTACCCTTTACGTATGTAAAGAAGGGGGATCTATGCTGATTTTATGTCTTTATGTTGATGACCTTTTGCTCACTGGAACACATGCTGATCAGATTTCAGCATTCAAACAAAATTTGCAGCAAACTTTTGACATGTCTGACTTGGGAGTTTTGCATTACTACTTGGGCATCCAGTTCATACATACTGCTCGAGGTATTGGGTTATCACAGTCAAGGTATATTGGGCAGCTTCTTGAGAAATTTGGCTTACAAGATTGCAAGCCAATTAGTACTCCCATGGAACCTGGACTGAAACTGTCATTACATGATGACAGTGATTTATTTGATATACATACATATGCTCCTGCAGTTGGATGTCTTATCTATCTATGCAATACTAGGCCGGACATACAGTTTGTAGTTTCAGCTTTGAGCAGGTATATGCATCAGCCACGTATGTCACATTGGCAAGCTGTCAAGCGTGTTTTTCGCTACTTGCAGGGTACTCGTTCTCTTGGGTTTGCTTTATGCCAAGGGGGGACCACTGCATTTACATGCTTACAGTGATTCTGATTGGGCTGGTGATTATGATACACGTCACTCTACTAGTGGCAATTGTTTCTTTCTTGGCACTTCTTGCATTTCTTGGCTTAGCAAGAAACAATCCACTGTTGCCACATCGTCATGTGAAGCTGAATACAAGGCAGCTTTCACTACCACAGTTGAATGCGTATGGCTTAGACGCTTGCTAGCTGATTTGGATGTATCTGTTACTGAGCCTACTCCATTGTTCACTGACAGTCAGAGTGCCATTGCAGTGGCACGGAACCCAATGTTTCATGCTCGCACGAAACACATTGAGATTCACTATCACTTTGTCAGAGAGAGGCTACATGCAGGTGATATCAACCTCGTCTATTGTCCTACCACCAGTAATGTGGCAGACATCTTCACCAAAGCTCTTCCTCGTGACAAATTTGAAGCATTTCGCGATGCTTTAAATTTGATATCCTTTGGTGGCGGATAATCCTTGTACTCTTGATCACTCTTCACTCCAGGGGAGTTTGTTGGGTATTTGACTCACGCCTTACTTACGCCTACGCTCATATGGGAGTGTCGGTGATCAGTAGGCCACTGGGGCACTTTTTACTCTCGGTAGGAGAGGTTTTTTCCCCCAGACTTATGGTCTTATTGTCGTATGTACTTATATGCTTATGTTACACACATTTGGGCACTTAGTGTGTGTCGGGTGTGAACACCCCCCTACAACCCTAAGGTTTAAGGGTTGTACTTTGTACTTTCAGATTACACTCATTCAGTCTATTCTCTTGGGTGTCGTGCTTCAACTCTGTCTCTCACTCTCACACTGTCTACTGAATCTCTGCTGTACCTTGATCCTCTGCTCTCACAATCTGGCCATCTCCATGAGTGACCGATTCTTCCTTTCTACAACTCCATTCTATTGTGCAGTATGTGCAATAATATACTGATAGACAATGCCTTTCTGCTTCAAAAAATTATTCAGCAAGGAAGACATGTATTCCCCCCCTTGGTTTGAATAGAGAGTCTTAATCCCACAGCCAAATTGATTTTCAAGAAGTACAACAAATGGCAAAAATGCATCATACACCTCTGACTTTTTCACCAATGAGTAGACTTAGCAAAAACAAGTCATCAATGAAGGTGACGAAATAGAAACATGCACCCAATGACTTTGTCTGCATAGGTCCACATACATCCAAATGCACAATCTGTAATCTAGCAATTGCCTTAAAAGCAACATCATGAGGAAATGAGAATCGATACATTTTCTCCAAAATGCATCCCTCACAAATATGTTGTGGAGATCTCTCCAAGCAAGGTAAACTATCTAGCATCAGAGTACGATGCATAAGCATCAAACTGCCATAGTTGACATGCCCCATGCGAGCATGACATAACTCTACCTATGACATAACAGGAGTAAGAGTAGATGCTAAATAGACTGTCTAATCAATTGAATAGACATCTAACTCATAGAGTCCATGACATAATGTGCCAGTCAAAACCAAAGTCAAGAATTCTATACCTCTCACCATACATTCATCACCATCAAATGTGAACTACATACCACACTTTGCTAAAGAAGAAATGGACAACAAATTCTTATTTATGTCTAGTAAAAATAATGCATCCTGTAAACAAAGAGTAGAGCCATCAATGGCTTTCAAGACAATCTCCCCAACAACTCTAACAGGGTAGGCACACTGCACAGACTTGCCAACAGGAGCTGCATTAACAAAGGAAAACAAATCTTTACAAGATGTAATGTGCTTAGAAGCACCACTGTCAAAGAACCAAGTGCTAGCATCCTCAATAGAGCTAAACGCTCTATCAGCCAAGAAGAGTCGTAACTGCGACTGTAGAAACCGTAGTCACGGTCTACAACAAAAGTCGTGGACTCTATAGTAGTAGAAGGTGCATCAAAAAGAGACACCCCTGACTCCTCCTTGGCAATGCGTTTCTTACATTCCGTGATGTAATGATTTGGTTTCTTATAATAGTGGCACTTGTCCTTGTTGGCTTGCGTGCTCCCTTATTTCTTGTTGCTCTGTGAAGTACATGAACTTCTAGATCTCTGCGGAGCATTTTTTGACTGCCTGCCCTTGCCCTTTTGTCTCGCTATAAAAGCCTATTCAGAGGCTATAACATCCATTCTACTATTTTTCCTTGTTTGCTCTTCTTCTTGGAGCAAACTAACCAACTGAAGAAAGATAAGTGGCTCTGAAGAAATTCTCATGGTGAGATTTAGGGCCGTATGAAACTTAGTACCCCGAAACGCGTTTCGGAGCTGCCGAAACGCACCGGCCGTTTCGAACCAAAATGGAAACAGCAGACCGGCGTTTCGGCATCCTACAGTCCGTTTCGGGGCACTCTAGCTCCCGCTACCACTTGGCATGCGTTCCCAACAAAAACATCGGGCCTTGTTGTCCAGACTACAGTTGCCAGTTGTTCATTGATGTTGATACTTATTACCCAGAAGTTACTAGAGTCTAGAGGCTAGTACGCAATGCTTAGTGCTCACTGGACTTTGGAGTTTTAATTGATTATTCACATAACATAGTTACATGTATCATTG
This sequence comes from Lygodium microphyllum, assembly GCF_053477565.2. Lineage (NCBI taxonomy): Eukaryota > Viridiplantae > Streptophyta > Polypodiopsida > Schizaeales > Lygodiaceae > Lygodium > Lygodium microphyllum. The sequence continues at coordinate 141,603,863 of NC_141151.1, read as the reverse complement.
TATCTTAATTTCACTTATTATATATCTTGATTCTTATTCCATTGTTCTTGATGTTAGTCTTCACTAGTCTTGATGTCAGCCTTCACTGCTCTTTAGATCATAGATGATTCATGAGTCATAAATTTAAATTCATTTGTTTCCTTAAGTTTTGAAAATTGAGTCTTAATTGTATTAAGTTGTCTTAAGTTTCAACCATTGAGTCTTGACTCTTCAATCTTCACTCATGAGTCGTGACATGTGTAATGAATCATGATTTAATCATATAACATGGACTCAAAAGTTTTATATGAAATTTGGGTACATGTTGTTGTAGGCATTGATATATTTACATACCCACATAATACTATATTTATTTTAGTGTGTAATCCGAAACGTAGTTTCCCCGTTTCCAAAATTTGGCCGAAACTCCGAAACTCCGGTTTTTCCCATTTCCATTTCCCCCGTTTCCGAAACTCCCCTATACTATGGTATAAAAGACCAAATAAAAGGGTGGCAAAGATTTCATAGTAGTAGAGATCAATTGTGCATCCGAATAAGGCTCATCTGCGTTCATTAACTGCCCACACAAGCCCTGAATTTTGTTAAGATGATCCTGCATGGAATCACCTTCATCCATCTTCACATTCTTAAGCTCTTTCTTTAAGAAAGAGATGCTTGCCTCATTTTTTCTAGCAAGCATACTTCGCGTGAAGAAGCTGTAGACGATATGTACGGGATTATAGACCGCTGAATTGCCAATGCAATCAGCAACAATGCTTGAGGATCCCATGTGTGCCAAGCCCTTTGTGTTGCTCATCTTTGGGAAAGTGGTTGAGCTAGAGCAGGCCTTTGACCACGTCCTCTTGGAAGAGGTGTTGTAGGAGTCATAACTCCAGGACAAACTTCTTCCCACTAACATAATCCCAAATATATTTTGCAATCAGCACATTCTTTATCATGAAAGACCATAGAGAATAATTATTGTTGTCCAATCTATCCTCCTTGGATATATATGTGAATGCATCACTCTATCCTTGATTGGCCATATCAAATGTCACTATTTCAAAGAGCACAAGAACAAGAGCTAAAGCTGGAACATTCTGGAAATCTGAAAATTTTCACAAATTTTAGCATGCATCATGCTGTAGTTGACAAATCTATGTTACACATTGTCAAAACTGTCCAATGTCTACACTAAACCCAAAAGCCCCAAATTTTTGGGCTGCTTCCCAAGAAATCTCTATAATAAGTATGCCCAAGACACGAGACTGTCTGGGCAAAAAGAAGCCCCTTGCTGAAATTCAAAATTTTGAATAAAAAATAGATAAATGTCTCCTTTTACCTTCTCTGTTGGAGGCTTGTAGGAGTAGCAAAATGTCGCGGGCTGGCGGATAAGGACATGGGCGCTAGCCAAAAGGTGGCGGGCGTGGAGGATGGACAACACTGCATGAATAGAAAGCGGCACTGGGACAGGCAACGCTGTGATAGGTGTAGTTGGCGGCTGGGGCCAGGGACTTGCAGGTGGAGTAGGCACTGCAGGTGGTGGGCCCATTGGCAGAGCAGGCACAGATGACTCCTGCATTGGCAGACCAAAAGGCGGTGGCAACAGTAGGCAGTGTGCTGACGAGCAGCATTGGCGGCGTTGTTGGTGGACAAGGTGTGCAACCTGCAAGGTGCCAAGCCTACAATCGGGGGCTAGAGGAGGTGGTGACAATTACAATCAACAACTGCTGGGCTGTAACTAGACAGGCAGGAGGCAGGGGCTAACGAAGCCTATAGAGGTTGAGTTGGACCATGCTGAGCTCTAATACCAATGTGTGAGAGATTAAGGATCTAAGCTCAACTAAGAGTACACAATCGACAATGAAGAGTGAGAGAGTGAAGACACGGCACAACTCCCAATGCAATTACCAAGAGTGTAAGTGAAAGTACAAAAGTACAACCCTTAGACCTTAGGGTTGTTAAGGTGCATTCACACTCGAAAGGTGTAAAGTACAATAAGTAACTGAATTGTGTAACATAAACACACAAAATAAAAAATAATGTAATTGAGGGAAAAACCTCTCATAAGGAGAGTAAAAAGTGCCCCAGTGTACTACTACGGATCACCAACACTCCTCTATGAGTGTAGGCATGAGTCAAACCCAACAACAAAATGGTGTTGCATGATGTCACATCCAAATAGACTAAAGATGCGGAATACATTTTTATTAGCTTTATTTATCCTCGTGTGTAAGCGCACATTATTGTGTGTAAAAGTGTGTATTTAGGTGTGAACACCTTTTACACCACTTAGCATTAAATAGGGGTCAAAAGTGTAGGTGGATACCTCAGCCTATATATTCAGGCCCTATCAATTATACTTTCATCACACACATCTTACTTATTATATATACATCAGACCATCAGGTCAGCATTCTCACTAAATCTCTTACTTTCTATTATATCAAACCATCAGGTCATCAGAGAAAGTGACGAAAGACTATCAAGACTTTAACACACACAAAAAATCACACAGCTAGAATAGAGCGAACAATAGCCAGCCAGGGGGTGGCAATGTCAGGAAGAACCAGCTCAGCTAATATCATAGAAGAAATCTACCATAGCACTAAACCTCGAACACGGGCCACATGACCATGGATGCCCGAAGCCAAATAAAAAATAAAGGCATTCCGAGTACGCCAAATATGCCACAAGGCAGTCCATCCGAGGAAATGGAAAAGGCAGGAATAATTAGAATGCAAAGAAGGCACGAAGGGTAGCTTTCCCATAATCCATGAACAGGCTGTTATCCGGAGCTGTGTCGCCGAGAGCCACACGCGAGAAATAAAACTCCAGATCTATCGTGCAACCGGACAAGAGGTAAAAAGATGAAGCAATGTTTCATCACATGTAGTGCAGAATACACAATAACCAGCAGAGATCTTTCAAGCACGCACCACCTCTTCATTTGGAAGACCACCAATCAACAGTCTCCACAATAAAACTTTACCCTGATAGGGAACCTTAGACTTCCAAAACTGAATGAATCTCTCCTACCACTTCTTTTTGCCATACCTAATATGCCATAATCTATTCACCTTTGTAATGCCCCATCTCTTGGCCTCCACCATCTGATGATATATCTGGTTAGTAGACGTCTCCTCGAAATCATCCAGGACCACAAACTTCCAGTCACGCCATGGATACAATGGCTATAGCACTGGCAAAGGAGAGAACTCTAAAGTTTGACCTGTATGGATGACCAGATGCCACAATATCCACGCGGTACCCGAAAGTGCTAACGAATACGCCAAAAAGAATAAAGACGGGACAGCCCAAGAATAACACTGTCAAAAATTGTCTGCAACCCCAAACGAGCCATCCGATTAAACTTGAGTCTGTGCAAATCTTTGTCCGGCCAATCCAACAACCTGGAGAATGCTAAGACTTCTCCTTGCAGCGAATTTGCCTCCTTGCGAATATCAAGGGGGCGCCAAACTAAAAAACATAAGATCTCCTACCAGGATGCAATCAAATGAGAAAGAAAAAAAGACTAGGTGATTTTAATAGACCTCGAGGAACCAAGCACATGCCACCAGGAAGCATGAATAACCATGTTACCATGAGAGATGTCAGTCTTTTCAATGACCTATCACTTTGACCAGTCACATCAGTGACTGACGGGCCTGCACGCAGATGTCAAGTCACATCCGGTTGCAACTGCCTACGCACCATGCCTGCCCGTCAATCCCCATACCACATCAATGTGATGTGTGCCAGATGAGTGACAGTCCGTTGCCTGCTACCGTTGACCTTCCACGTCACCACATCAGCACGCTTCATTGCCTTGACATTCATCCCAACCAATATAAGGTTTCTAACATTACACCTTAATTATCTCAAAACCTTTCCTTCTTAAACCGGCAATCTATACGCAATTTGGGGCTTTTACAATTGCAACCTAATTTCTCCAAATTTGTTCACCAAAATTTCGGGCTTTTTATTCTTGAGCCCTCCGCCATTGAGTTAACGCCTCTGACAACACATTGAAGACCACCCAAGTGCTTGCGCCTTCAACATTTGACAAAAAATGACCCGCCAATCATCCAGTGCTTGGCAATGCCATTACACGCAATGGATATTGATAGCGATGTCTGAGGTGCTCAATGCATAGTGGAGATGCAATGGTCAGCGATGGCAATGGCAGATTGAGAGAAAAATGTGAGCAACAGTAGAAAGTAGGGAGTGAGAGAGATGCACGATGTGTGGGTACAATAGAGTGTATCTCTTTTAGGTTTTTGAGATAGATATATAAAAGTATAAGTTCTAAGGGTGCGTTCACACCAATGCACATATGAAAGGCATGGTGGCCCTTTATTCCCAACAACCTCCCACCTAAAAACAACATGCCTCAAGGTTGAGAGAAAGATTCCACCAAGTCTAGGTATGTACAAAGCTGAAATACATATACTATCCAACTATCATCATCTGTAAGCAATGAGCAAACCTCTTTGCTAGAAGGCCCTTCATGAGAAGATGTTCAGGGTTATCATCTGTATGTACCTTGACAACCTCAATGCTTTTGTTGTCAAGTACATCCCTAATAAAGTGATACTTCACCTATATGTGCTTTGTCTTTGCATGAAAGACGGAGTTCCATGCTAAAATAATAGCACTCTGACTATTACAAAGGAAGATAGGGATCTCAGTAATTCCAAGCTCACCCATCAGACATGAAGGCCATAAAGCCTCCTTGCATGCCAAGCGGGTGCTCTTGTAAAGAGTATCCTGCGGATATTGTGAAGAGCTAGTCTTTGTGCGAGACACACATACGACTCGTAACTGAATCACAATGTCCCAAACACCTTCTTCTCCAATTCCTATGATGTCCTATCAAGCTTCTCCATCACTAGAGGCCCTAGGACAGCATTATGAACTAGGTGAGGAGGACGACACTCCACTTTCACCTTCACCTTCATTTTCTACTCCTATTCCAAATTTCACTAACATGACAGAGGAGGACTTTGAGGAGTACTATCACAACAAGTACGATAATGTTTACACCCCTCCTACAAGCTTTGCTACCACATTCGGACCAGTTGGTGAGGCTGATCACCTCTCCCATCATGGAGGACATACGGCATTTGGAGCATCTAGTGATCCATCTTCATCATTTCAGCCAGGTCTAGTGTCAAGTTTGTACAACCCTTTTGAGTTGAATGAATCAAAACCCTCACATGTTTCTTCTTTTGAGGTGCAAGATCCAGATGGCTTTGCATATGTGAACTTTAATAGAGGGGGCTCACGAAGCAGACGGAATTCAGGTACATCTACAGTTTCTGTTTCATTTGAGCATGTAACACATACTTCTCACTTCCCTCCCATCCCACCGTCTTCTACCTCCACCCTTGTTCATCTCTCTTCATCCTTTCAAAATCTCGAATTACATTCCACATCCACTTCACACACACTAGGGGTTGGATCTTCCATCTCCGCTCCTAGCACCTTCTCCTTCTCTACCCCATTCTCTACCTCTTTGCACCATGGTACTTCGTTAGGGGGAATGCCATCCTTTAACACAGTGCCCCTCACCTTTCTGCAAATGAGTACACCCATAGCACCTGGGATGGTTGTGATGGGCATCCCTCTCACTATCCCCAGATTCACCTCTCACATGACCACTCAATGGCAGGGGATTCCATCCTCGTCTTATGGTGCGTCATACCACTTACCTTGGGTTACACCTACGCAGGGATTCCCATCTTCTGCTCCACATGTCCACCTCCACCATGGGCTACTCATATGGCTACCATGTCCATACCTAGTTAGCCCATCCCTACCTATGGATCCACCTTGCACACTACATGTATGCTTGGTGGGCACTCTAGGGTCCATTCCCAAGTGCACTCCACTCCCCCATCTTACCCTCATTACACTTTTTCACACTACCCATCTCCAAGCACTACCACTCCTGTTGCAACGGCCAAGAATGACTTCACGGATAAGACTCGTTTTAATGGGTCAAATTTCACCACTTGGTCGAATTTCATGCAACAAGTTCTTGAGTCTCAGGATCTTTGGGACCTCGTCATTGGTCTAGAGCCTATGTTGAACCCTCGACTAGCTCACCCTGACTACATCCGTCAATGGAGAGCCCGCAATGCCACAGCCAATGTTGAGTTGATGCATGGATTGCTTCCTGAGTTTCATTCTCAGTTACTACACTTCCCACTCGCGTCAGAGCATTGGAGTCACCTTCTTAACCACTATACGGCCAAGATCGTACTCCGCACATAAATCTTGACTTTGAGCTTCAAGAGTTCTCTATTAAGGAAGGGGATAATCTGAAAGTCAAGCTCGCTGAATATAGGCGGTTACTCGCCGAGTTTGCTACTACTGGCTCTCCAAAGTCAGACAACTATCAAGTTACGTTCTTCTTGAATAAGTTGCCCGAAAAATACTTCAATTTCATTCAGCACATCATCTCACACTCTCGATTGCTAACCTTCTATGAGTTTGAGTGCCAGCTCTTGCGTTACGCAAGGTTACATGATTGAGTCCACAAGAAATCCTCATCATAGCCTTATTCAAAGCAAAGGGGGTTGATTGCCTCTTCTTCAGGAGGGAAAACCAACAATGGCAAGAACTCGCAAGATGCGAAGGCAAGCCAATCAAAAGGTGACTCCTCTTCCTTAGATGGAACCAAAGAATCTAGACCTATCTGGCAGCAACTCCCTAAGAAAAACCGGTTTTGCATACACTGCCAGAGAGCAAGCCATATGGACAAGGAGTGTTGCTCCAAGGCCAAAGGTCTTCCACCTAAAAAGCCTCAACAAACCGCTGCAACTGCATAGTCCAGTGGGGCTACGCCTTCCGCTCTTGCTTCATCTGCTCCTTCAGCACCCATTGTTGCTGCTGGACATGTGGCCTGAGCACAGTCTCAACAGACAGTCTCTTTCACTACCCCCGAGGGACTGGCTGATTGGTCTGCAAGTCCTGATCCCATTACACTTCATGCATCCATCTCACCTTCCTCTCCACCTCGTCAGGCGTTCCCTTGGCAAAACCTTGCTACTAGACGTACGCGATGGTGGACACCTTCTTAGACTAGCATGTGAGGGACTGGCTGATTGGTCTGCAAGTCCTGATCCCATTACACTTCATGCATCCATCTCACCTTCCTCTCCACCTCGTCAGGCGTTCCCTTGGCAAAACCTTGCTACTAGACGTACGCGATGGTGGACACCTTCTTAGACTAGCATGTCTCTAGGTCCTTTAGGATACCCTAGGTCAGTCTAGCATCCATTTTTCACACTCTTAGAGTCAGGCCCATAGGATTCATTGTCCTCAGATTTTCCATTCTTCAGCCTTCCACTGCATTTACCCACACACATACACATTCATTGCATTGTCTTTTTAGTTAAATTTTCTCTCTGTTATGTTTTACTTTGGAGCATCTCACCACTGACCTTTGTGCTTGTAGATTCTCATCTCTTTTGCAAGGTTTTGTCTTTCAGTACAAGGCTAACTTGCAAATTCCTTTGGTCCTACCTGGGCTAGAGAAGTGGGGATGTGCACCGTTCCTTTCATGGTTTCATCACCTTAGGAGTGCTTGCTCTTCTTCCAGCATGGAGGTTTCCCCTCTCGAGGAGGATCGTGCAATGTCTCTCTTGATGCTATGATGGCAACGACTTCTACCTTGCTCTTCCAGCAGGGTCCCTCATCCACTTAATCTTCATCATCTTCTTCCCTTGTGGTTCTCGGCACCACACAAAGACCGACATCAAGCTCCTCTTCCTTCTTTGGCATCTACATCGAAGTTGAGAGGGGGTTCCTAACCTTCTTGGTATCTACATGCTTCAGCACTTTGTCTTCGACATCATCTTCTTCCCCCTATTGTACCTTCCCCTTTGCATTGCATGATTTCATCATCATTGTACTAGGGTGCTTGGGCAAGTGAACAATTTCCCCACGAGGAACACTGTCCAAGTGGCACCTGCTGCATGAGCATTCTTCAACATGTAGCATACTTTGCATCTCATTGTCCAGAGCACCACTTGAGCGGATCCTAAGCTGTTTTCACCGGCGGCTGTTGTCACCACACCACCATACTCCATCACACGAATACCTCATCACCTTCTTTTTTCTCGTCACTGACACCCTTGAGTGGATGGATAAGCTTGTATTATTTTGTGATGTGTTGGGTGTATCCTGTTGAGAATCAGCAATCACACTCACTAAACAGCCTCTTTGTATGGAGCTTCAGGGCCAAGGACATGCAGGCTAACCTATCCCATATGCACAATGGTGTCTGCTGCAGTTTCCTACTTTCCTATAAAGCATTGTACTTGCTTCCTTTTCTTAATGCAACGATAGTACTCTTGTCTTTTCAGTGAAGTGTCAATGTCATTGTCCACATACACAAGATTGTGTTTATGAGTCCAAGTCTCAATCTTGGAACCTAATTCACTTGTGTAACAAACAGTGTCTTTATCTTCTTCATCATGAGTCCACACTTCTCCTTTCATCCACCATAACTCACTGCCATGCTCTAGATCCCGCATTTCTCACATGGTATTAGAGCCCAGTCGGGCATGGCTCAGCTCGGCTTAGCTCTCCTCTGCTCTTTCTTAGCTCATGTTAATCTCTGGTCAGCTTAGTTCCACCCCATGACTTCATCTCCCAACTCTACCCTCACTGAAGCTTCCATGGCAGCCATAGCCAGCAGCACCCTATCAGATTGAGCTGCTTATATCTCACTCCATAGGTCAAATCTCTTGGAGCTTCCTTCTGGAAAAGTATTCCCCAACTCATAAAGCTTCCCTGTATCACATCAATCCATGACATTTGGCTATCTGAAGCTCAGCATTGTGAAAATTCTCAATCTCTGCTCTGTGTCTGCCATAGCCAGACAGGACCTACCTCACTTAGAGCTTCCATAACTTCTCAACCAGGCCACTTCAGCTCCTGATTCCTTCTAGGGGATTGTTCTCCTACTCAAGGCGCTTCACCTGGCACATCAATCGACCACATTGCTGCGCCCTAACCCTGGCATTACCGAAATTCGTCATCGCTGTCCTGAATCGCGCCGTGTCTGATCGAGCTGTCTGCGCGCGTCGTACTGCCTGCAATCTAATCGATTATCATGGGGCTTTGATAGCCCATGAAGTAAGCTTCCTAGACATGTAAAAATTTTTGAAAATGATCAATTATAGCTCCTACAATCTGAGAAAAACCAGGCCCCTGTCTCAAAACCCCAATTCCACCATAGCCAAAATCTCCCAAAACTCATTTTTCTTTCATTTTCTCTCTCCTGACACTCAACCCAAGCCTCTGTCACTCTAATCCATTGACCCAGCATCAAATCAAGGAGGGGAAGGACTTGAGAAGATTGAAGAACGGCCAAACGACCCCGAACAAGAAGAATCAAGCTCAACATCAACACTGACATAGTGTGTTTTCACACTGTCACTAACTGTGTCTCTTGACACACTGCATTCTGCTCTTCTACTGATAAAATCTCAGAATTTTGGTGTTGATTTGCTGCTGATCTTGCAACCTCAACATGGGAAAAGACTCTCCAAATGCTCGATTCAAAGGAGTCGGGTTTCACACCTGGCAAACTCGCATCAAGCTCATCTTGATGAAAAAGGGTCTCTGGGCCATCACAAATGGCAAAGAGAAGAAACCTCGGGACGCGGACCTTGCAACTACTTGGCAAAAGAATGATGACAGAGCCCAGGCCATTATCAAACTGGAGCTAGACGACAGTTATATCCACCATGTGGATAACTGTGAGACCTCACAGGATACATGGAAAAGACTTGACACCTTCTTCGATGCACAATCTAAATCATCAAAGTATGGTCTCCTGATTGAGTTCTTCAGGCTTGAAATGAAGTCCAGCACATCACTTGCCACACATCTCAATTACATGGAAGGACTCCTAACCCAACTTGCAGGAATCAACATTAAAATGGATGAAGATGTTTGCATCGGTGTTCTACTTAAGAGTTTGCCTCCTGAATATAATAATGTATCAACAACTTTAATCAACATGCCAAATCCTAAACTTGTTGATATCCAAGCATCACTGTTAGAAGAGGAAAAGAAGCTAAAAACTAAGGAAGAACCAAGTACCTCTAGAGATGAGCATGCATTATATGTTGGCAACAGGTACAAAGGCAAGAAGGATCAGCTCTTCTGTGACTTCTGCAAAAGGACCGGACACACCGAGAAGTTCTGCCACGCAAGAAAGAGATCCCAAAAGGCCTATCTAGTCGCAGTCAAAGAAGAAGAAGAAAATGGAGCAAAGGAAGAAGAAGATGAAGATGAAGACCACTAGGATCGGAAGGACAAGACTCATCAGTCCTTCTACTCTCATAACTCTGATAGACTGTTTTAAAAGCCTTGTACTTCCTTGCCCTAATGCTTCCTGCCATAAGCTTTGTAAACTCCTCATGTAACTTGGCATTACAGTCCCTGTACACTTTGTGAGGCCCCTGTTACAGCCTCTGGATGTCCATCATGTTTTGGTACCCACACTTAGCCGTTTCTGCGACAGCCTCTGGTGTCTACCATGTTTGTGGTGTGTCCACACTTTGCAGGTGGTTCTCATTACAGCCTCTACACACTTTGTGCCTTTCTAGTTGTGATTGAAGAGGGGTGTTGAGAATCAGCAATCACACTCACTAAACAGCCTCTTTGTATAGAGCTTCAGGGCCAAGGACATGCAGGCTAACCTATCCCATATGCACAATGGTGCTTACTGCAGTTTCCTACTTTCCTATAAAGCATTGTACTTGCTTCCTTTTCTTAATGCAATGATAGTACTCTTTTCTTTTCAGTGAAGTGTCAATGTCATTGTCCACATATACAAGATTGTGTTTATGAGTCCAAGTCTCAATCTTGGAACCTAATTCACTTGTGTAACAAACAGTGTCTTTATCTTCTTCATCATGAGTCCACACTTCTCCTTTCATCCACCATAACTCACTGCCATGCTCTAGATCCCGCATTTCTCACATATCCTCCCTACTCCCATCTTCTGAGTCACTGTTACTCAATCGGCCGCATCCCATAAAATTTAACTCTCACTGTTTTTTTAAAGGTTCAATGTGGTTCCATCCGCCTTTGTAGGGCTTGGTAGGCCACTAGCCAGCAGACGTGCACCCTTTGTCCGATGCCTTGTCCTCTCTGGGGTGACTACTTTGACTCCCTTGATAAGATAACCATCACCTTTGTAGCCTTGGTAGACGTACCCTTTGTCTGATGCCCTAGTTGCTTTGGGGTGGAACGCCTTGGGATAAGTAAAAATCCAAGTGATTGGCCTAACCTCTTGGCTCTGTTTTGGGCCTGAGAGGGGCTATTGAGCTAAAACACCCTTTTCAACTGATTAGCATTCTTAAAACAGCCCCAAAACACACTTAATTAATGAAAAATCCTAAAAAGGGCAGCGGTCCGAGAGAGTTTCAATAGTCCCCCAATAACCTTAGTTCTTTGGGGCACCCTTCAACATCTATAAATAGACAAGCTGCCCCCATTCAGCCTCATTCCCGTCTGTGCAGGTTTCACCCCCTTGAGTGCAAATTTCAGCCATCAATCTACCTCTACGTGGCTGTCCAACCTTCGAGTCTGCTACCACCTCTCCATCAGCCCTTGCAGTGCCCTAGCACCATAGTTACACTCGCACGTAGTACGCACTGGTTTGTACTATACGGTTCGTACCATACGAATTCGTACCAAAAAACAAGCACTTTTTTTTTGGGTTTTTTTTTGGGCATGGTTGTTGTTGTTGGTGGTGGTTTGGGTTGTTGACTGTTGTTGTTGTGGTGGTGGTGGTGATTTTGTAGCCTTGATCGATCAACCAAGAAAGGGGGTGGAAGCTTGATTAGACTCCTCATACATGTTTTGTTATGATTTATCCTAGAGCCAAAGGCCATACATAAGGTATTCAAGCAGTTCCAAACGTTTCTAATTGATGTCCCATCATTTTTCACAATATGTTAGTGTCATCAATAAATAAATTCAGCACCATTTAAGAATCATCAAGTAGCTTAATCCTATTGATTTTACCTTTGTTCACAGCTCATTTTGCACCACCCAACCCAAAGCATTAGTACACATTGCTAATAAAACTAGGCTAGAGGATAGCTTGGCCTAATGTACCTTCTGAGAATACACGAATTAGTGAATGTACCATCGGTAGCTACTTTAGCCTTAGCAATGCCAAACAAAACCATAACAAAATTCATAAATCTTTTACCAAAACCTTTGGTGGTTTGTTTGGTAACTGTTGGTCTCATAGATCATTTTGGTCTCTTGTAGACGTTAATAAAGCATCTCATGTCATTTCATCTATTTCTCTCTCTCTCTCTCTCTCTCAAGCATACATGCCTCTTATTTGTATGATCATTCATGTATGATGTATCCACTCCTATGTATGTACTTGTAAGTTGTAGCGCATATTGTGCATGCGGCATATGCCATAGAGATTTTGACATGTTACCCTCAAGTATTCATCTTATATACTCCAATAGCATTGCTATTTAGACTTAAACATTTGTTCTATCATCTATACTTCAAAATAATGAAGTTATTTTTTTTTCGTACTAATATCGTACTGTACCTTATAAAATCTTAAGGTACCATTTAGTACCGTATTTTATCGTACCGTACCGTATTATACTTTTCGTACCTGACAACTATGCCTAGCGCCTTCCTCTAGGCTGTCACCCACTGTTTGGCACCTTCCTCCAGGCTGCGTTTGGCATCTTCCAACCATCACAAGCATCTTCATCACCTTTTGCACCTTGCATTTGGTTCCAGACCAGCCAGGCAACAATTCCTATACACTCCAGCTGCTTGCGTTTGGTGTTTATTCCTCCACACGACACGTGCTAGTGCTCCCCCTCATCTAGGCGACATCCACAGCTCGAGGGGGCTACCTTCCATCTCCACAGCTTCTCCTACTTGTGTTTGGTGCTCCACACCCTTTTCACATCATCGTTTTGTAGACTCCACACTCCGACTAGTGGTCACAGACTTGGGATCCATCTTCCATGGACGTCACTCTCTCACACGCTGCTCTACCCTTGAGTATCTATACACACTTACATTCATTTGTAGTATTCATTCACTTCAGAGTTGTGTTCTTCTTTCTCTTCTTCTATTTGTGTTTGAGTTTGAGTTTTGCGTTTAGGTTTTGAGTTTTGCTTTTTGTGTTTGTGTCTGTCTTTTTGTGTTTCTATTGTAATCGTACATTCTGTGTTTCCTCAGTGCAAACCCTAGTAGTTTTCTTCACATGACACACACCAGCACCTCCCTGAGACCACCACCACAAGAACCACCACCTATTGGACAGCTCTCCCCTTGAGCATTTTGCACATTTTCATTCATCTATTCATTCATTATTCTGTTATCTTCATTTCACACTTTTACATTTTTTTGTTTTTGTGTTGCATTTAAGTTCACTATGTTTCAATTGTGATTGTATACTCTTGTGTTTTCTTTTGCAAACCCATGCATATCTCCCAAGTGTTGCACTAAAAATGCATTAGCTTTATTAAAACAATTCCAAAGTTCAATTATGTTGGAAATAAAGGACCATTGTGCCTTTTATATGTGCACGGGTGTGAACACACCCTTAGTACTTGCACTTTAATATATCTATCTCAAAAACCTAAAAGAGCTATACTCTATTCTACCCACACATAGTGCATCTCTCTCACTCTACTATCTACTGTTGCTCACATTTTTCTCTCTATGTGCCATCGCCATTGCTGACCATTGCATCTCATATGCGTATCGCTCACTTCAAACTAGTATCCAAGCATCGGTTATCACAAGTGTGCTTCTCAAAGTCCATTCCAGCTGTGTCAGCTCGTCCCACACAAAGAGAACAGCATATCTTCATTTCAAGTTAGACCTACACATGCAAGTCAGGGGCAGCTGTCTTAGGCAGTCCACAGGTAAGGTGTGACCTGTTCCCAATAGGCAATAGTCGTTTTTTGTCAGCACAGGTCAGGTGGCAACTTCCAGGTCATGTTTTGATCACTTTGGCAGTCAAGCAACACCTTCCAAGTCACACGCAAGTCATGGCAGTCAAGTGACGGTTTCCAGGTCATGCACAGGTCACGTGTGGCAGCTTGATGGCAGTTCACATTTTCTTTTTTCTAGTAGAAATCACATTTTTTTTTAAAGTTCATTTCACACGCCACTAAAGCACAAAGTGAAAAATCTCAAAGATTGTGCATGCTCAAATATTTTTCCAGGCTTCTGATGTATACATCAATATGCACAATGTTTGAGATTGAAAATTTTCCAGGCTTCTAATGTATGCTCAAAGATTTTACTCAACAGAATAAAATTTGTGAAAATTTTGGAGTTTTTCATGTATTTGTGGAAGTTGCACAATGACAAGTACAATTTCTTGAAATTTTGACTAGTGCACCCTGCACAATTTGGGGCTTTTGCAAAATTTGGAAAATTTGTGTCAAATTTGGTCTTGAAATGCACTTGCGGTACAAGTGCAAATTGAGCACATTGGACCTAGGCAAATTTGGACTTTTACAAAATTTGTGAAATTTTGGCAAAATTGGCTTGTGGAATCTACTTAGGAGTTATGTTTGATGTAACTTGAGTAGAGAAATTTGGGGCTTTTGACCATGGGGTCAAATTTGTGCATGTGGATGCATTTGGAGCAGAAATTGCAGCTAAATTTTAGGGCTTTCTCATGCAATTTAATGTATTAGCCCATGGAACAACTGCAATTACTTGTGATGTGATGTAGCACACATTTTGTGACTTTGAAAATTGATTTGCAGATTTGAAATTTCTACAATCACCTGGTTTTTCATTGTTGGTTGGTACTTATTTTGTACCTTGGTCATTTGTGTGATAGGTGGGCTTATATTTCTTGACTTTTGAGTCATTTTTGGGCTTTAAATCATGGCTGGCAGCAGTGATAGCAGCAATCTTTTGTACATCAAGAAGCTTGAGGGTGCACACAACTTTGCTATAAGGCGGAAGCAATGCTATAATGTCTTGGTACAAAAGAAACAGGTAAAGCCCATAAAGACAGAAGGGGTAAAACAAACAACCATGAATCAAGATGAGTGGGATGACTTGGATGAGCTTGCACGCTCTACCAAAGAGCTTTCAATGTCAAATACTCTACTATTTAATATAGAGAAATTCAATTCTACTTATGATATGTGGCAAAGACATGAGAAGTTATATGCTCAAAAAATTGCAGCAAGCAAGGTTTACGAGTTGAAGAAATTGATGGAACTTCGTATGAAGGAAGACACAACCATGTAGTTTAACTCTATTTTCAACCAACTCGTTGCTTTGAAGTTCAACATTGATGAAGAGTTCAAGGCAACATTTTTGCTATGCACTTTGCTTGAAAGTTGGGACAATTTTAGGACAGCAATGAGTAACCCCAATGCTATGTTGTTATATTTAGATATGGAGAGCTCTTTACTCATGGAAGAGCTAAATAGGCAAAATAAGTCAGCAACAAGCAAGTCTTCCAATGCATTGCATACCAGAGGCAAATCCTAGCAAAAGGGCAAGTTTGAAAACAAAGCACGCCCCAAGTTGTGGAAAAGATATAGAATGCCATTATTATGGCAAGAAATGGCACTTCAAGCAGGATTGCTTTAAGTGGAAGAAAGAGAAGGGCAAGGGAAAAAGCATTGATGATAGCAAAGATGTGAAAAAGACAGCCAACATGCAAAGAAGAGCAATGTGAAGATAGAGGAAGTCCATGTAATCAATCATGACAATAACAGTGGCAATGATGCACTCTTTGCTTCTTCTTTTCGTACATAATCATTGATTGCAAATTCTGATGATGACATGCACACTTGGATTCTTGATTCACGTGCATCATTCCATGTGACACCACACCATGAGGGGCTTTTTGACTACAATAGTGGTAGACATAGTATTGTCCACTTGGGGGACAACTATGCATGTGACATTGCATGAATTAGCAATGTGCAGTTGGCATTTCAGCATGGTTCAGTATTCAACTTGCATAATGCGAGGCATGTACCCCAGCTCAAGAAGAGCTTGATAAGCACAAGGCAACAAGATGAGAAAGGCTATCACACCACTTTTGGGAGTGGCAAATGGAGACTATATAAGGGATCTAGGGTTGTTGCTACAAGCTCTATGAGTGACATTCTGTATCCATTACATGTATCTAGTGTGCGTAAACATGTCACCATAGCCGAGCAACCAAGTGTGTCTTTGTGGCATAGCCCATTGGGACACATTAAACAAATTGGAATGAAAATGCTTTCTTATTTAGGTTATTGCCATGTAGTTGGTACATTCAGATGTATGTGAGATGCCAAGGTTGTCTCTAGAGAGAAATATTTTCACATTGGAGCTCACCACCTCTCATAATCCACCTCATAACGATGTTGTAGAGCATATGAATAGGACTATTCGGGAGAAGGTCTGTACCATGCTATCTCATGCTGCATTACCCCACGGATTTAGAATAGAGACTATTATGACAGCCATACGCTTGATAAACGGGTCATTGGACAGGCCTTTGGGAAGGAGAGTCCCTCAAGAAGTGTGGTCGGGCAAGCCACCTTCATATGCACACTCAAAGAGTGTTTGGCTGCGAGGCATTTGTACATATACCCAAGGAACAACACAACAAATTGAAGCCAAAGTCTTGTAAATGCATTTTCCTAGGATATGGTGATGAGGGTGAAATGGATTATAGATTAATGTGTTATCTTCTGAGAAAATCGCATGCATAAACAGCCCGAAAAGACTGAGAAAGTTATAAGGGTTGTGTTCTGAGAAGAGATACTTGTAGGAAGCAAAGAGTGTCCGCTATACAACAATAAATACCTGTTGAAATGACCCTATAAATGCAAGGAATGATGCTAAAATTGATCGGCAAGAAGTTACCCATGATATACCACAATTTCAGCAAGAAAATGTGCCATTAGATCAACTGGAACAGGCACAACAGCATGCTGAACCGTTTGAACAGCAAGCTATTAATGCAGATTTGCAGGCTGAGTAGCCAGCAAACATTGATCAATGGGTCTGTAGATGAACTAGAAATACAAAACAACCAGATAGGCTTATTCTTGGTGCAAATTATGTGGCTGATTATGTCATGTTGATAAACTGTGGTGAACAATCATGCTTTAAGGAAGCAATGGATAGGAAGGACAGCAAAAAATGGCATAAAGCTATGTTGTTAGAGATGGAATCTCTAAAGAAGAATGGCACTTGGAATTTGGTGCATTTTTCCAAGGGACAGAAAGTCCTACCATGCAAATGGGTCTACAAGATGGAAGGTCACTTCTAGTTCCTCCACAAGTACAAAGCCACGGCTTGTTGTTGCAGAGGGGTACAAGCAAGAACATGGGATTGATTTTGATGAGATCTTCTCTCCTATAGTCACGATGACTACTTTGCAGACCATATTGGGCTTGGTTGCATGTGAGGATATGGAAATCATATGGATGTAAAGACTGCTTTCCTATATGGTGATCTGCATGAGGACATATATATGTAACAGCCAGAAGGTCTTGTGGCAAAGGGGAAGGAAAATATGGTATCTAAACTCAACAAAAGCTTGTATGGGCTGAAACACACACCCCGTGAATGATATCATAAGTGTGATACATTCATGCAATCTCAAAGATTCAAAAGAAGTCAAGTGGATCAATGCTTATATACCAAGAAGGCCAACAGATGGTAGTCTTATTATGTTGGTTTTGTATATGGATGGCATACTAATTACTAGTAGGGATGTTCATACTTTATACACATTGAGGCACAACCTACATAGCAATTTTGACATGAAGAATCTTGGTGAGGCAAATCACATTCTTGGCATGCATATACTCAAGGGGAGGTCAAAAGGTCTTCTTTAACTGTCACAATAGGAGGATGTATCCAAGATTTTGTAGCGTTTCAATATGGAGAGAGAGAAAGCAATTGGCATATCATTGCCTCCATCTATGAAACTCAGTGCAAAGGACAGCCCTACATGATGATGAAAAGGCTGAAATGACCAAGATTTCGTATGCTTCAGCTGTGGGTAGCTTGATGCATACTATGGTTGCTATATACATGACATAGCATTTGCGGTGGAAGTGTTTAGCAGGTACATGGCACATCCTCACAAAAAGCATTGGGAAGTAATAAAAGGTATCATGAGATATCTTAAGGACACAAAGGATTTATGCATCTGCTTTGGAAAGCAAAAGGCATTTGTCGTTGGCTTACAGATGCAAACTATGTTGGTCATACTAACGGTTGTAGAAAGTCTACTTGAAGGTATGTATTCACCTTCACAAGGGGAGCAGTTTCTTGGATCTCCACGCTACAGAAATGTGTTGCATCATCTACTACAGAGGCAAAGTATGTGGCTACCACTGAGGCATGCAAGGAGGCTTTATGGCTTTCACGTTTAGTAGGAGAGCTTGGCATTACCAAGATCCCTCTCCTCCATAGTCAGAGTGCTATCATGTTAGCATGGAACCTCATCTTTCATGCAAAGACAAAGCACATACGAGTAAAGTATCACTTTATCAAGGATATACTTGACAGGAAAAGCATTGAGATTGTCGAGGTATATACAAATGATAACCCTACAGATCTTCTCACGAAGGGCCTTCCAGCAAAGATGTACTCATTGCCGACAGATAATAGGAGTTGGATAATATATGTATTTCAGCTTTGTATATACTTAGACTTAACCGATTCTTTTCCTCAACCTTAAGGCATTTTGTCTTACGTGGGACATTGTTGGGAATAAAGGGCCACTATGGCTTTTATATGTGCACTGGTGTGAATGCACCCTTAGTACTTATACTTTCATACATCTATCTCAAAAACCTAAAAGAGATACACTCTATTGTACCCACACATTGTGCATCTCTCTCATTCTCTACTCTCTATTGTTGCTCACGTTTTTCTCTTGATTTGCTATCGCCATCGTTGACCATTGCATCTCAATTGCGTATCACTCACTTCAAATTAATTAATGAATTGAACCTTTTATAAAGAGAAATATGCTCCTAGAGAGTATATGTCTCCCATAAGCACAAATCTTAATTGGGAGGACCCAAACTTTCTATAAATAGGCATGCTACCCTACACTAAGCTATAATCTCGTTTTTGCAGCTTGCAAGTATGTGCCAAAGCTTTGCTGTCCAAGCTTCAAATCTTGTCCACATTCGTGGGTTACCTCCCGACAAGGCAAGCACAAAGGCCCACTCAACCCAACCAAGCACATCATCTCCTATTTGGATCATGGATAGTAGAGCCACCCATCAAATGACCCCCATTCAAGGCGTTTTTCTCTCCTACACCCCTTCAACCGAGAATGTCCATTGTGGGAACACCTCCTCAATCGCGATCCATGGTCCAGGTCAAGTCAAGTTTAATACTGACAAGGGCCAAGATCTCGCTTCATTGAACGATGTATATTATATCCGTCAACTTGGGGTGAATTTATTATCCGTTCCGTAGCTTTGCTGATCGAGGCAAGCAGTCTTCTTTACAATGACCACAGTCGACGTCATAGACTCTGAGACTGATTAGTAATTGTTCATAGCAAGTGCCAAAAAATGCCTTGAATGGAGTCCTCTAAGAAACCACCACAGTCAAATACTAGTTGAGGATGTGCACTGAAGTGTTAGCAGCCTTGCCCCAAAGGTGCTCAAGAAGCTCTAGTACGAACAACATAGTGTGCCATGTTTGTCACTGTCCGGTTCCTACCCTCTATAATTCCATTCTATGAGGGGGAGTTGGTAGAATGAGTTGGTGACAGATGCCATGCTCCTATAAGAACTCGATAAACTTGTGGGAGCTGGCAAGAGATGACATGCTCCTATAAAAACTCAATAAACTTGTGGGAGATAAACTCACCACCAACGTCACTCCTCATACATCCTACTCGGCAACCAATCTCATTATATACAAGTAGCACCTGTGAAGAAAAGTAGGTGAATACACCCACATGTATCTAGAGAAATCATCCACTATCAAAAGAAATGCAAAGTGCCATTAAGGGCGGGAGTGATGTAGGCCCACAAAGATCACCATGGATTGATCTTAGAGGCACCTAAACTCTCTATGGTCTGTTGAGGAAAGGGTGTGCAGTGTTGCTTCCCAAGCTGACAAGTTGGGTAGACATCCCTGGGTAGTTTTAGGCAAGGAATACCCTTAACCATCTGACGGCATGACAGCTCATAGAGTGATTCATACCCAAGGTGTTCGAAGCATAGTGCCAAAAACACTCATTGTTCGTGGGCTCCCATGTGGTGGCTAAAACCTAGGAGCGGTGAAACTCTAAGTCCATGGCTGCCAACTAGAAAAGAATCTAAGTCATCTCATAGAGACCACTTAGGTTGTGCCATCATTTCCCATTTCAAAGTCTTCAGGTATTGTGTATGCATGCACACTCCGAATGATAAGATAGGAAAACTCACTCCTTGAGCTGATGATCTCCTCATTTTTGTTGGCTACTCTTCTGAGGCAAAAGCCTATCATTTGTTGGATCATTGGACAAACAAGGTAATTGTCCAAAGAGACGTCATTTTTTATGAGAGAAATATTGTACATAGCACTACACTGGCCTCTAAGCTGTGGCCTCTAAGCCAATCCCTCCTTCCACATCAAAGATAGTGCCATTTGAGCCAAGTCTGCTATCCGCTCCTAACCCATCTGCAGAGTCTTCTACATCCATGCCTCCTCCACAAGACCCGTTACCAACAAACTGTGCAAGAGTCAATGATCCTTCCACCAGATTCCACTTCGAAGGGCCCTAGAACATCTGCTCAGCTTGCACGTAGTATATCATTTGTGTCTATCTTGAGCCAAAGAGTTAGACTTGGACCTTGGTAGATCCAAGAAACAAAAAGGTCATCAAGACCAAGTGGATCTGTAGGACTAAATTGAAAGTTGATGGAACTTTGGACAGGAGTTCAGGAGTCAATATTCTTCACTGTATAGTGTGTTTGCTACATTGAGCATTGTATTCTACTCATTCTTCATTCTTCTTTACTCATTGTATTCATTGTCTCTACATTACCCTATCCCCGACTATGTTCTTTATCAATCTGTGCATTTGTTGTACGATTGTTTTTGTGTTTTTTGTGGTGGAGCATTTCCTTGCACAAAGTATCATATGTATGTGTGACCACATTATGAGCAGCCCAGTAGCACTTTAGCAAGCAAACTGTTGGGCAGTGCCGGGGGCGACTGGGGGTATATTTTGGGAAGCTAGGAGCACCTAAGAAGATCGACCATTTGAGACTTGTGCCTTTCACTATCAACATGATTTGTCCTCTAGTTTATGATATCAATAGCATTGTCCGTCATTGAGATCTTGTATATATTGCCTAAACTCTTCAGTAATGTGTTATTTGTGATTGTCTTGCATGCTTATTGCTTTCACTTTTGTTCTTGCACATTCTCACAGCTTCGACTCATTCAAGGTTCTCATGGAAGCTAGCCGGCTCTCTTTATTCATATTGAGTTGAGCATAGAGCTACAAAGGCAATGTGTTTTCAGCTTTCTTTTGCTCCTCACAGAGTCATTCAATTGTTACAGTATGTAAATAAGACTTTCTTGCAAAGCAAGAAGCAGAGAAAACACTTCATAGAGAGGATAACTTCCATGCCTTTGGGATCCTAGATCTTGTTCATTTTCATATTTGTGGATCGATGCCGACTCCTGGTTTGCATGGGCCTCTGTATTTCTTCTTGTTGATTGATGACTTTTCTAGCAAGAGTTGAGTTTATTTCTTGCCTGCCAAGTTTAAAACCAACGAAAAGTTTACGTATTGGATCTCTGAGGTGATGACTGACCTTCAGATGCATCAGGAGGCACAGTGAAAAATGAGGGGGAATTTATTTTATGCAAGATTAAAAAGTTTTGCAGGGATTGAGGCATGAAGCACCAACTCTCCATTCCTTACAACCCTCAACATAACAGGGTTGAAACAAGACCATGATGTAGATGGCTAAATAAAATACAAGGGAGATAGTTAGATCATAGTTTTCCGGCAGAGGCTGTTGGCACTGTAGGTCTACATGCTGAACCACAGTCCTACTTCAAGCTTACAGGACATCACTTCTGAGGAAACCTTCACAAGTATTTGATCTGTCTCACTTTCAGATTTTTTATTGCAATGCCTGTGTCTAGGTGCCAAAAGGAATAAGCTGAATAGCAAGTCCAGGAGGCATATCTTCATCAATTATAGTGCAACCTCCACTGCCTATTAGCTAAAAGTTCAAACCTTGTACCAGCTGGGGGCTCATACTTTTCAGTACCTGTATATGGTCTAAAAACCACTAAATATGCAAGCCTCAAGCTCCTCCATATCACTCTTCACAACTTGCACACATACATATGACCCTACCATTCACTAGTTACATTTACATCATATGAAATTAACAGCAAATCTACGGAAAAACCTACACATAAAACAGGCACAAGAGAAGTAGGATGATCATGAGCGCAACCCAATGAATAGAGCACAAATTACTAACATGCTATAGACATTGGACACATTTGTTTCACATAAATGTAAGTGTGCAAAAAAGATACAAAACTATGCTTCCATTAGAGTTGCAAATAGGACCATATTCAGCATGACAGGATTGTGTTGCACATTGCCAATTATGAGCGCCTTTAATGAAGCACTCTAAAATATACTTTGCAAGTAAAGAAACTTACTTGCAATGGAGCACGGATTTCTTGCACATGTGAACTGAACTGACGTTGGATAACCATCTCAGTGCCCCTTTTTTCTTCTAACCCAGCAACATCCTCACGTCCTTCCCCCTTCGTCCATTCAATCAAAGGGTCCCATGCAAAGACATCTAAAAGCATCAAGATGACATTCTTATTTTGCCGCAACGTTTCCAACACCTTTTCACAGCTGCATCTGAAGGTTCCTTCAATTCCTGTCAGACCAAGGGCTGCCTGTATAATTTGAGTTAAGCGAAATGGAACTATCTCTGGGATTTTTAACCGCAGTCCTTTGTCGAAACAGACATTATAGTCTATGTGCACTACATCGCCTGTACTAAAGTCCATCAGAATATTGTCCAGATGCCTGTCCCCTAGCCCAAGTATGTAACCTACAATACTCATAACTGCTACACTCCTTGAAAATCTGCAGAAACAAACTCAACTTAATGAGAAAAATTAAAGGAGTCACTTTGCAAAAAAGTACAACATTTTACTTCAAAAGTAGTCTAAATTTGTGAGGATAATGATAATCTGGCACATCACAAAATAATTTGGTCACCTCATTCTGAAAGGCCAATGACTTTGACTCATTTGCATAGCAACTCTGAGTCTAAAGCAACACTAAATCATTTGCAATGTAATGCAATTAAAACACCTACTGTCTTGGGAGTTTATGTAGTTTTGTCTGTTCAGCTTTGTATTACAAGGTTTCAGAAGTCTGGTTATCCATCAAATTTCTGCTCTCTCTTATCTCTTCCCAGCAGTTTGGTGATAGAACTTGTTTGTGGAGTTCTCCAGCAGTGAATAAATGTATGGTAGAGTTAGCATCATTTGAAGCAAATCGTGTGGCTTGCTGCAGTGGAGTGATGCAGTTCAATGTTATCTCACCAAACAATCCATTGAAATGGCCTTTTTCCCAAGATAAAGATGCTTCTACAAGTTAAATAGGATTGGACTACAAAGAAAACACTTAAAGAGTAACTAGAACTTCCCAGTATGGATACAAATTATGAAGTGCAGATACACTTGAATGCTTGCTGCTCTAAACACTCTTGTATAACAAAAGGGGACACAAGATGGGGAAATAACCATAGTAATGGCTTGTGCAACCACTCAAACTGTCGCAGGAACATGTATTTATAATGCTTAGCTTTGGCATTATTAAGTTGTGCACATGTAAAGTGCAAATCAGTTAAGTCACAGTGACAGCCAAAGTATCCTAATAATGCAGTGAGTGACATTGGCACAAGTTGTATTGAAGTTATGTTGGACAGGTCCTTGGGGTTGCCTAGTGTTAGGTTGAGCCTAAAATTAATTGGGCCTTTAAAATGTCATGTGGTAACATTATGATTGTGTATTAATTATGCCCATGCAAGGTGACACAGGGCTGTTTGGGGATAGATGAGTATGGAGGCAGCCATTCAAAGGCTGAGGAATGATCATTCCAGCCATCTCCATGAATGGTGGTGCATTCTAGGGCTGCCAAACTAGCTCTTAGACAGGCAACAACTGATCATGCTGTGCAACGAGACAAGGATAGCCAGTTTCCTTCTCCACCTCAATGAGAGGTGACAATAGAAGAGCAGGACTCGTCAGTTGCACAGGGGATTTACCCCCTTTCGAAGTTGTTGGCGCCATCAAAGCTACGTTCAAAAGATACTCTCTTCAACTGATTTTCTCTCTCATTCTCTGCCATTCCTTCAGAAATTCTCAGCATTTTCCAACCATTGGTGAAGAGCAGCAATGATTTTTGCTGCTGAAAATCAATTTCACAGCAGTACTTAGGGTTTCTCAGGTATTTTGGGATCTATGCCCATATATTGAAGACCTCGTACTTGATGTAGAAGCTGAAGCCACAGAATTTGCAGCTGATCTGAGGGGTGAACCCATTCCCATTTATCCAGGTCACATGGAAGAGTCCAAGGTTTGATTTGTGCCCAAATTCATAGCCAAAAGAAGGGGCGAATTGTTCCTTCTTGTTGCTGGTCAATTGTGACAGCCCTTTGTATTGAAGATGGAAGGAGATTGGCCCTAAATATTAATGACCTTCATCTTTGAGAAATACAAGATAAAGAAATACCGCAAGGGGCACTGCCCATCAAGTGTCAGAGATCCAGTCATCATTGATGGCAAGGCCATAGAACAACGAATCATGGCCTATGAGACAGACATTAGCATGGCAATATGGAATTGTGATGAGTCACTATTGTCACACCCAGGGAGACTAGAGGAGGTTATGACAGACAGAGACATGATTCTACTTATTGAGATGCACCACAGTAGGGAGAGAGGACTCCCTCGAATTAGGGGATACACTTGTTAGTCAACCTACCAGGAGGGAACTAGACAGGAAAGCACCACACATGGGTGAGGTAGTGTGGCTATGCTCTTTCAGCAGGAGTTATAGGGAAGGGTCTCCATCATGTCCCAAGATATGGAGGCATGATACTGTGCATTCCAGTGGAGCTATCACTAGGATAGTATATATATATTGCAATATGCTAATTCCCATTGAAGGGGTCCAAATTCGCTAAGGAAGGAGGGAGGAGGGGACAAGGAGAGGAAGTAGCAAAGGAGAACAGTAGGTCATAATCACCCTTTTTGGATCTATCAAAGTAAATTACACACTTTTTGACTCAGGACCACCAGTGCAAGATGTATGATTTTGAGGAGTCAGGGATACTCCACCCACTGGACCCAACAGAGAGTAGGTTGAGGAGGACAGTGGAGGATTGGGGCCCGAATAACACAAGGTATGGACAACATCAGCTAGAGCTGGGAGCACGACATCACCTTGTTATTTATAATGGGGTGGACAGGTGGCCTTCACCAAGAGCATTGATGTGTTTCCAGCCCACAGGATCCAGTACGCTGGACTACATATTAGAATCTATCCCTTTCATGGAGAGAGTCTCCTCCTTTGATATACCTGCACGGCCCATAAGAGCGGATTACACATATCTCGCTATCACACTGACCTCCACCTACACACAATACCCACACACCCTACCACAGCAACCTCACACCACCTGCTTCACAGACAAGCTTGCCGACATCTATACACACCATGTATATTGGGGATTGCTTCAGCTAGACACATCAGCATCACTAGCTACACTCACCTCATAGCTTACCTCAATCCTATACTCAACAGCCACCTTGAGCTTTCCCCATCGCATACGACAGACACACGGTACAGGGTCAGGGATCACCTCCCAAAACACTTGGTACAATGAGTGTAGGGCACAGTACAAACAGATTCAAACGCTGAGTGCACTTGGGCAAATCGTAGAGAGGAAGGCCCAAAGAGAGTAGCACCGCTTTACTCGTCAGAAATAGGGAGAGTATAAGGAGAGACACTATTGGGACCTTCCCCTACTATTCAAGAGCAACGATGTGGTTGTAGCATGGATGATCTTGCTGCTTTAGGGAGCCTAAACGGCTGACACCCATCGAGGACCCAAGGACATGGCAGGCTTATGCAGAGCGCACCTTCCTTCCAGTATGATATTGACATGATGAGCCTACCTCCCTTCCAATATGACCGTCACTTGCCTTTTATCCAGCTCTCACGGACAAAGAGGAAAATGATCATTAGGCATACGACTTGTACCAAGGACACATATACAACATAATTGGGGCCCCAGACTCCTTCCCACAAAGATGCAGCACTACAGGGACCTTTTCATGACTCTCACCAAGGATGGATTCATTACTAGACACTTATACATGGATTTTTACATGCCACGAGCCATGAGAGTTGCCAAAGACCAGCTCAGAGTATCATCACACCAGTTGGAGATAGAGACTTAAGGCCTCATGGGTACCCAAGGAGGAGAGGATTTGTCAATTGTGCATGAAAAGATGGAGACAAAAGACCATCTCCTATGCAGGTGTAGCACCTACACCCAAATAGGAGAGAAGTATCATACAGAGTTATAGGGGCAGAAAACTATATAGTCGGTGATGAGGACATCAAATCAAACATACTTGGGCCAATACATACTAGAGATCTAGAGAGTCAGCGCATCCCTATTAGTGGTAGATGTACGAGAGAGCACAACCGACAATCCTATCAAAGTTCTACTATAAATTCGCACTAGTTAGGGTACATACAAATACAAGGACAAGAAGACTGAGAGGGTTGTCCCTACAGAGAGCACAGGAGATTAGGGCCGGATGATGACCTGCTACATTTAGCGAGAGGAGGCCATACTTCCATGAGTGAGAGGTCATCCAAATTTGACAGTGGTGTGAGACATACCTTGCCCACCAAGGCCCCCAAGGAGCTACTCAAGAGCTTGTTCCAGGAGCCCCCACCTATCCCTCCTTCAGTCTTGCAATCCCTCCCCAACCCCCGCCCCCCTGGGCGGGCCCTACGTTGATCACAGCTACTTCTTGCTCTAAAGCTCCCTAACCTGATTTTTCCTTCAAGCCTTGACACATAAACAGGCCTATCCTCAGCATGAAACATGTCCAAAGAGTTGTTGATCATGAATGCCATCAACAATGCCAAAAAAGAGTATAACAATGGATTGAATACAATAAACATGCAACTGAATGATCTGATCAAAAAACTTGAATTGAAAATCGAAGCTCAAGACAAATACCACAATGGGTTGGATGAGGGAGAAATCCAACCCAACGGGACCAAGGAGATCACCCGCATTAAAGGGACCAAGGAGATCACCCGCATTAAAGAAGAAGTACAACATCTCCAAAAAAGGGAGACAACAAAGGAAGCTGTCTCTTGGATAAGATACTAAAGAAAACTGAAAAACAGGTAGAGGAAGCAAAGTAATGGATTCATAGTTGCACTAGTACCACATATGAAAGGATTCATAATATACTACACTTTAGGTACCATACCGTATGTATTCATACCATAAGGTACCAACTTCATGGATAATTCTTTTCTTGTCTGAACTACACTTTGGGATGAGCTAAGCGCTCCTTACACCAATACGATTCTCCCATGGGAGTAGGTTATTTGAGATTCAAACAATTTCAGGGAAACAACCAACACATACATCCACAACAGCCATCATCAATGACATACTAAAGGAAGAACAAAAACAGAGAGTGAGAGCACATATGTTCAAATGACGGGGCTGAAAATGCATGAGAAAGTCAAAGAGAACACCAGGGAGTTATGCATCCTAATGAACATCAAGAAAGACTTACCTATAATTTATTGGAGAGTGGGTAAGAAGATCGCCCAAGTTAAAGAAGGAAACAGCTTGAAAGAGCACGCTCTCATTCTCTGCTTCCCCACCATGGAGGCTAGGAGAGACTTCTTAGCTCAACACTGAATGTTGAAAGTTACCAGTGTGTTTTTGGCACACTTCCAATCATTTCACATTGTCACATGGTATCAAATGACCATTGTTCCTGGTTTACAGGTTTTGTGTGCTGTGACTGACAGTTTTTAGGTCTGAACCTCTGTGCTTTTTGCTACTGGAGATTTCTATCCTTGCATTTCAGATTCCTACCTTCTCTCTCCTTGGCAACCTGTTCTATCACTAGGTGAGCTGCTTTGGTGCTGGGCAACTTTTTTCCCTGCATCCGAAGCAATGAAACCTTGCATTTTGGGCTGCCAACTAGTCATAAAGGACTGGGGCTGCTTTGATTGGGCTGCATTTGCTGTCAAGTGCTGTGCTAAAGACAAGCACTCAAGCCTCTAGAACGACACCCCAAGGTTAGGAGAGTGCTTTCAAGCTTGTCATTCCTAGTAACGCAGGATGGGAATGGGAATGGGGATGGGGATGGGGATGGGGATGGGGATGGTAATTGCCATCCCCTGTTACCATGAGAAGGGGCTGTAACATGGGGGTGGGCCTTGGATGGTATGGGGAAAGAATGGGAGTAGGACGGGAAGCCAAAAATAGACATCCCATGTGACTATGTTGTCATTAGAGTAGAACAAGGAGGTTCCATGAGAGTGAATGAATATAGGAGTTAGAGAGAGATGCCTTAGGCAATTTGTAGCCAAAATCAGCTCAATCAAACAAGAGTTCAACAGTTCAATAGTTCATACACACAAGGATAGAATAGAAAACATAGACTGTAGTAGTAGTGAAGTGAATATAGTGAAGTATGACAACCATGTCAGAGTGCAGCGGTGCGGAAGCGTAGGACTGAGAGAGAGAGAATGCAGAGAAAGAAGAGAGTGAAAGAGACAGTGGACGATGAAGATCTGCTGTATAAAGAATGCTGAATACAAAGATATGCAGATTTATACATGGGCGCAGTGCGCTGGACTGCGTGTCTCCACCTCGACGATGCAACCTGCTGTTCACCTCGAAGTCCGCTGCAGTCTGCACTGTCTGCTGTCTGAAATCTGTGAACAGAGACGGAATCTGCGTGTCACCGGTCTGTAATCTGCGAGCAGAGAAGTGTCCCAGACTGCTGAAGAAGTCGGGTATAAATAGCCGAAAAACTGGGCAAAAGAGGGCGCCAGAAATGCCCAGTCGGTGCAGCCGACTGCCTGCTGCAGGTCGGACTGCCACGTGGCAGTCCGACTGTGCAATCCGACTGCACCAGGCCACCTGCTGCCCTGATCTGATCTGATCTCTAACACCCCCTCTTAGAGCCTGGGCAGGGCAGAAGCCTGAGGGATCTGGAATGTCTCCGAAGTAGAGCCTGAGGAAGCGCCTTCGTAAACAAATCCGCAAGATTGTCCTCCGTCTTGCAGTACTCCACAGTGATGGTCTCATCCAGAAGCTTTTCTCGGATGAAGTGGTACTGGATCTCTATGTGCTTCGTCCGGGCATGAAAAACAGGGTTCCTTGCCAAGGCAATGCAACTCTCATTGTCACATCGCAGCAATGTAGGACAAGTCTGGGGGCACCCAAGCTCCTCCAATAATCGCCGAAGCCACACTACCTCGCATGTGGTGGAAGCCGCGACCCGATACTCCGCCTCAGTAGACGAAAGGGCTACTGTGGGCTGCTTCTTGCTACTCCATGAAATAACACCTGCACCCAAGGTAAAACAGTAACCTGTAGTAGACCGCCTGTGGTCCACATCACCGGCCCAATCCGAGTTGCTCCAACCTGCAAGTACAAGATCTGACCATCTGTCCCTACGGGGTAATGAATCCCTAAATCAGACGTCCCCCTCAAATACCGAAGTATCCTCTGAGCAGCCTGCCAATGCACCGTCTTAGGTTCACTCATGAACCCTGCCAAGAGCCCAACAGCAAAACATAGATCAACCCTCGTGTTGAGAAGCCAAATCAAGGACCCAATCAACTGACGATAGCGGGACGCATCCGCCAAAGGAGAAGCTGAATGGGAAGTGGCCTTCCAGTTCGGATCCATAGGAGTAGATAGAGCCCGACAATCCTCCATCTCAAAAGACACCAAGAGCTCCTGTACATATCTCTGTTGAGAGATAAAGATCCCCCTCTGAGACTGATAAATCTCATGGCCCAAAAAGAAAGCTGTGGGGGCAAAAGTATCATGACAGTCAATACCTGGGCGCTGTGCAAAACCTTTAGCAACAAGGCGAGCCTTGTGCTTATCCAAAGAACCATCGCTAAGGTATTTGGTCTTGAAGACCCACTTGACGCCAATCACCTTCTTCTTCGAGGGGCGAGGCATGAGTGACCAAGTGCCATTCCTCTCAATAGCCTCCAACTCGGCTTCCATAGCTTTCTTCCATGGGGCGGACTGTAAAGCCTCCTTCACGGAGGTGGGCTCTCGATCCTGCATAACACGGGTCATCAAACAATAGTTGGAGCAAACAAGCTCTGTAGAATGTGCCTGGTGCCGCCGTGACCGCCGCGGACCATCCTGCGGTCCCCACTCCTCAGGAACCCCCTCGATCCCTGAATCACGGAGTGTGTCACGGGCCCATCGAGGAGGAGGCCGAACCTCCCCTCGTCTTTCTCCATCAGCAGAAGACTCTGAAATATCCACCGGTGGTAACTCCTCAGAGGTATCCGATGGAACAGTAGACTCTGTGTCAGAAACAAAATCATAATCAAAAGGCACGGGCTCCAGTGGAACTATAGAAGGAGCCCAACTCTCCCCTGGATCTCCAAGAACGAGATGCTCCTCACCCATTGAAGTAGCCGGAACCTCCACAAACCGCACATCACGGCTAGTCTACACATCCCGCTTGACGGGATCATATAGGCGGTAGCCTTGGGACTGGGAGGTATAGCCAACAAATACCTGTTTTCGGGAAGCTACTTCAAATTTATCACGGTGAGCCTTGGGAATGTGAACATAGGCATCACACCCAAAGACCCGAAAGTAAGAAACATCTGGCTTCGACCCAAAATAAGCCTCAAATGGGGTCATCCCTTCCACGGCCGAAGTAGGGGATCGATTAAGGATGTGGACTGTAGTAGCCACAGCCTCGGCCCACAGAACCTGAGGGGTCTGTCGGTGCTCCATCATGGTGCGCGCCATCTCGATCACACTGCGGTTCTTCCGTTCAAGAATACAATTTTCTTGAGGAGTGTTGGTATTGGCAAACTCCTGGTGAATTCCTCTATCTACACAAAACCGAGCAAACTCATTAGAAACAAATTCACCTCCCTTGTCGGATCGCAAGGTCTTCAACTTCCGGCCCGATCGGTTCTCCTCAAAGAGAAGCCAATCCTTGAAGTGCGAGAAAGCTTCTGACTTTAGTGCCAAAAAGTAGGCCCATGTCATCAAGCTGTAGTCATCCACGATCAGCATGAAATACGAGCTCCCACGCAAGGACTCATTCCTCATAGGGCCACATAGATCCGTAGATACTAGCTCCATCGGTGAAGTAGACCGCCGCGAAGCTGTGTGGGGAATGGCATCCCTATGCTGCTTCCCCCGTATGCAGGAGACACATGGCTGCTGGCTCACCACTATATCTGGCAACCCTCGAACAAGCTGTCCACGTGACGCCCTCCGAAGATAGTCATAGTTCAGGTGACCAAACCGAGCATGCCATAACTATGACTGTAACTGAGAGGTAAGAAGAAGAGTAGAGAGGGCGGTGGAAGACTTCAGTGTTTAAATGTCGTTCTCCTCATATCCGGATGAGAGAACCTTCCTCGATTCACGATCAAGGACTCGCACCGTAGTACTATCAAACTCCACCGAAAGACCAAGGGAGCAAATCTTATGAACTGAAAGGAGATGGTACCCTAATCTTGGTACATGTAAAACCTCTGAGGTATGGGTCCACCTCGTCCATCGGGAATAAGCTGCATCTTACCCCGACCTGCAATAGATACTGAAGAGCTGTCTCCAATGAGAATCTACCCACGCGAGGGTCGCAACTGAGCAACACCATCTGATGAAGGAGTCATGTGCCATGAGGCACCACTATCAACAATCCACTCTCGAGCCTGGGGAGCCATCATCGCAGCATCAGAAGCATTCGGTGAAGCGTCCTCAATGACAGCTAAATGAAGAAATGCAGCTGATGAGGGTGCAGCTACCGCTCCAGAATCCTTGGTGTCCTTCTTCTTGGTGTCCTTCGTGTCTTTGTCAGGGCAATCCTTCTTCCAATGGCCAGTCTTTCCACAAATATGGCATGTGGAGTCTTTGTCCTTGTCCTTCTCCTTCTCCTTCTCCTTCTTGGACTTGTTATCCCCCTTCTTCTTCTTTTGGTCCTTCCCCTTCTTTTGAGAGGCTTGACCTGTCAGCGCCTCCGACTTGGAAGCATTATGTCCCTTTAACTATTCCTCTTGGTCCAAGACCATAGGAACCAACTCTTCCCACCGAAGAGTAGACTCTCGCCCCGAAGCAATAAGGGCAGAGTAAAATGTACCGAATCGTGGCGGCAACTGGGACAATAGTGTGATCGCCATGTCTTCGGAGGAAATCGGCTTCCCCGCATTCTGAACCTGCATCTGAAGCTGCCTTAGCTTGTTAATGTGCTCCCGTAGAGAAGAAGACTTATTGACGGACAAGGTCCGCATCTGTACCTCCAAAGAAACCCGCTTCATTAGGGTCATCTGATTGTACATCTGATCAAGCTCCAACCATATCTCCCGAGCCACCGTCAAGTGCTTGATGTGAGTGATCACGGCTGTAGTGCATGATAGAAAGAGAAAGGATCGAATCCTGGCATTCAGTTTGTCCCAATGAGACTGGGCCTTGGCCAACTCCGCACGAGCATCGGAAGAGAGTTTGGACTCATCTCTTACCGAGGGCCGGTCAATCTCCTCCTGTACCAGCTCCGCCAAATCATAGGACTCAAGAATGGCCAACATCATGACGCGCCAAATGTGGTAGTTGTCGCCGTCGAGCTTCTGATCTGTAGGAAGAGCCGGTAAGACAGGCACCTTCCGGTCCATAATCGCCTGGAACTCCAAGTCAATCTCTGTAGACATCTTCACCTGCAATGCCTTCACAAACGCAAAAGCAGTCCCCTCTGACTGGGAAAACTCAGCCTGCTAAGGCTCTTCCGTGTCCTGAACCTGCTTCACCCGCCGGAGGTGATGAAAAAGCAAAACCTGCACTTGTAGGCTGAAAACTCAAACTTCCTCCGCGTCAAACAGCAGTAAACAGCAGCAAATCCACCACCTGTACTCCTTTCTTGTGCGCCCACACTCGTTTTAGCCTTGTTCCAAGGCGCAGCCCTCCTGTCTGCCCTTAAACACAAAAAACGCAAATTTGTGTCGCGATGGAAACTCCTCTTCAGGTTGATTCTGCGCTCAGTCAGCCCTCAAACACTGCTCTGATACCATGTCAGAGTGCAGCGGTGCGGAAGCGTAGGACTGTGAGAGAGAGAACGCAGAGAAAGAAGAGAGTGAAAGAGACAGTGGACAATGAAGATCTGCTGTATAAAGAATGCTGAATACAAAGATATGCAGATATGTACACGGGCGCAATGCGCTGGACTGCGTGTCTCCACCTCGACAATGCAACCTGCTGTTCACCTCGAAGTCCGCTGCAGTCTGCACTGTCTGCTGTCTGAAATCTGCGAACAGAGACGGAATCTGCGCGTGTCACCGGTCTGTAATCTGCGAGCAGAGAAGTGTCCCAAACTCCTGAAGAAGTCGAGTATAAATAGCCGAAAAACTGGGCAAAAGAGGGCGCCAGAAATGCCCGGTCAGCCGACTGCCTGCTGCAGGTCGGACTGCCACGTGGCAGTCCGACTGTGCAGTCCGACTGCACCAGGCCACCTGCTGCCCTGATCTGATCTGATCTCTAACAAACCACTGAGATGCAAGGCCATCTCTAAAACTGAAAAAACGCAAAAGTTTAGCATACTATTTAGCAAAAACACAGGTTGTACCAGCCACTCGATGATGTCAGCCCACAAATGCAAGATAGACGAGCTACCCACCATTAAACCTAATCCTTTTGTGCAGATTTCAACCATCTGATGTCCATCTGACCTGTTTTCAGCGATCACCCTGATGTTTGGAGGTCTCCATCTACTGCATCATCATAGCACATGATCAGCCTCTGTTTTCAGCATCTAGTGCCAAGCGACAAGCTGCTGCCATCTCTCCCACCATGCACCTGCTGCAGAACCTGCGCTTTTTTTGTCCAACGGGGCACCTACATCAACATACACCTCTCCTATTGTTGCCTGACAGATATCTGCCTCCGGTGACTAGTTTTCAGCCTCCTCTGGTACTTCACTGCTGCATTTACCAAATTTCAGCCTCCAACAATTGTGTTTTGGTGACTAGCCTACTGCCCTTCATTATTTAGCACTCTCTCATCTCCAACTGGTGGTTACAAAACTTGGGATCCATCTCCGGTGGACATCACTCTCTGACACTCCATTGCTCCACCCTTGGTCATTCTGTACACTCTTACATTCATTCACTTCAAAGTTTCTGAACTTGGCAAACATTGAGAAGAGGAAAAGAGAGAAGAAACTCTAATGAATGAAATGATGAAGATCTAAATCATGGAGTGAATGTGATACAAGGAAACAAGAGTGTCGTAGCACAAGGAAGATGATGAAGACAGCCACGAACCACAAACCGCAATGTCCTCCTGAAGGGGCGTGAGGGTAGTGGACAGGCTCAAGAGAAGACGTGACGAATTGAATGAATCAGCTGTAAGGAATGAATGAGTGGCCTATAAATAGGCACAGTTAGTCTAGGGTAGCACCCCTTTTTGAGCCTACAAACCCTAAACGCAAACCTAAACAAACGCAGAAACGCAAAAACACAAACTACGGGTGAAGGGTGAAGGGTTTCTCAACAGGGATATCCATCCTCTGCTCCCCGTGCCCTTGTTAAGCTAAATATGCATTAGCTTTACTTAAACAACCCCAAAACTTGCTTAATTAATGAAGAAACCTTGTTTATTTAAAAGAAACCCAATCCTAGAGAATTTATGTGTCCCATAAGCACAAACCCACTTGGGAGGGCCCAAACTTTCTATAAATACGTATGCTCCTCTCCATTCAGCCCTCAATCTCATTTTTGCGAATTTCAGGTGTTTCAGCTTGCTGCCCACACCCCCTTCGCGGAGGACATCTCAGTAGAAGCTATCCATTGCTGTCTACATCAGTTGGCACCTAATTTCCAGCCCTCTTCTCACAGTTTGGAGCTGATCCCAGCCAAGTGATTGTTGTTCCTACACAGATCTACTGTCATACTGCCTGCCACGTCATCTGCAGCCTGCGTTTGGCAGCTTTTTCTCTCTCCTCCAATTGTCGCCCAGCTTCTGCAAGCTGTCCAACTTGCGTTTGGTAGCTTTCTCTCTCCTACCGCTGTCATGCCTGTGTTAATCTTTCTCTCTCCTGCAAGCTGTCCTGCATGCATTTTTAGTCTTTCTCTCTCCTGCAGCCTGTGTATTTAGTATTTCTCTCTCCTCACTGCCATCTGCATCAGATCTAGCTTCTCATTGCTGTGTTTGCTGGTGTTTGACATCCGAAGGCTGCCTTGTTGCAATTCGGGATCCGTTCAGAGTACAACACTCTCTCCAGCTCATTACCCCTACCCTGATCCTTGAGATACAGGAGTTCAAGGTTCAGTATTCATTCACTGCATAGTGTGTTTGTTGCATGAGCATTGTATATTCAGCAGTTATATCACTTCACTTATTTTTTGTGTTCATTGTCTCTGAGTTACCCTAACCCTAACTGAGTTCTTTTATCAGTCTGTGCTTTGTCGTACGATTGTTATTTGTGTTTCTGTATCAAAGTATTTCTTTACATAGTATCAGAGCCTAGTACAATTCCGCTTGTAGAAAGCTCTTTATGGGTTGAAGCAAGCACCACAATCTTGGTTCCATAGGATGGATGAGTTCTTACGGACTCATGGATAACATTCTACCCCTTATGACCTGAACTTATATGTTCGATCTACTGTAGAGGGGGTCAATTATATCCTGCTATATGTTGACGACTTACTCATCACAGGCTCAGATTCTACTACCATAGGAGACATCAAGGAAAAGCTTAGAGCTGCTTTTGAGATGACAGACCTTGGTTTTGTTGTCTTATTTTTTGGGGATGGAGGTAGTTCATTCTGGGGGATGCATTTTTGTGTCACAGCAGAAATTCACACTTCAACTAGTGGAACAATACACTTCGAATCAGACACAGCCAGTGGCCACACCTCTTGATCCTACTATCCACTTGTCGAAGGATACCCTAGAACAACCCTTCGATGCACATACCTATCACTCTGTTGTAGGAAAACTTCTTTGGTTAATTCACACTAGGCCAGATTTAGCTTACTCAGTCAACATACTCAATTAGTAGTTTACAGCACCTAGGATTTCACATTGGTTTGCATGTCTTTGTGTGTTGCATTATTTACAGTGTATTTATTCTTATGGCCTAACCTATGATTTTGGTTTATGTTTGCAAGGGTACACTGATTCTGATTGGGCAGAAGATCCCGACACCCGGCGTTCTCATGGAGGCTACCTCTTTACCTTGGGCACGGCTTTCATTTCTTGGTCAAGCCGTAAGCAGGAGATGGTGGTGGCTTTCATGGCCAAGGCCAAGTACTGGGCTCTCTTCGATGGCACCACCGAGGCCATCTACCTGAGGAGTTTACTGGTGGCACTTCGTTTCCCATGCGACTCTCCCACCGTTGTCTACTACGACAACTAGAGTGCCATTGCCCTTGCGGACAATCCGATCATTCCACCACGGACGTGGCATGTGGGAGTCCACTTTCATTTTTCCAGAGAGCAAGTTGAGCTAGGTACTATCCGCCTAGAGTTTGTGACTACATCCGACAATTTTGCTGATATTTTGACCAAAGCGGTCAACCGACTGGTTCTTCAGTACCTATTACCCAGGATCGGTTAGGGTACAACCTCCACTACTTTTTCAGCTTTACGAGGAGAGAGTGCTTCCCTCTTGCTTTCCCTTCCAGTTTGAGAGGGGATGGCTTCTACTCCTGATAGTGGCAGTCATGCTGCTTACAGTTTTTTGG
The DNA here is from genome assembly GCF_053477565.2 of Lygodium microphyllum. Classification (NCBI taxonomy): domain Eukaryota; kingdom Viridiplantae; phylum Streptophyta; class Polypodiopsida; order Schizaeales; family Lygodiaceae; genus Lygodium; species Lygodium microphyllum. Next base: position 141,566,788 of record NC_141151.1, on the reverse strand, counting down.
CATTCATTCATTTATTCTTTTGTATTGTATTATGGACATTTGTAACTTCATCCGCACTGTCAGGATGATATGATTGTAAAAGGACGCTTGGGAAAGTAAACAATTCACCTACGAGGACATTATCCAAGTAGCATCCTTGCATTGCATCTTACGTGAGCAGGACATCTTGCACATCACCCTTTACATTACCCCATGCATTGGCATTCTGTTCATGTACACATGCATCTATGCGCATTTATCCCCTTTCGGTCTTTTGGAGTGGTCGACTCTAGATCCACCATATTCATGGCATTTCCCATGGCAGTCTCCAAGGCAGTTTTTCCTTAGCTTGCTTGCTTGCTTTAAGTGTCTTGCTTGCTTCACTTATTTGCTATATCCACACCTTAGCCTTATTCTTCTTCACCGACACCCAATAATGGTAGGGATAGTATGGTTGTTTTGTGAAGGTCTTAGGTCTAAGCATCCTTTATCATTCTCTCATTTGGGGCACAAATACTCAATAGGATGAAAACTTATTTGAAACCCCACTAACTGCTATATCTATCAAATTCAAAAAAAAAAACAAAAACAAAACAAACAAACACAGTCTATAGCTGATTTCATCCACCTTTGTAAGGCTTGGTAGGCCAGTGAGTAGCCGACGTGCACCCTTTGTCCGATGCCCTGTCCTCTCTGGGATGATCACTTGGCCTCCCTTGGTAAGATAACCATCGTCTCTATAGTCTTCGTAGGCCACTAGGTAGCCGACATACACCCTTTGTCCCATGCTCTGGCTGCTTTGGGATGGGATGCCTTAGGGTAAAAAATCTTTCTCGTGGCACCATTGTTGGGCCTGAGAGGGTGTGTTGAGTTAAAAATGCATTAGCTTTACTTAAACAGCTCCAAAACTTGCTTAATTAATGAAGAAACTTTGTTTATTTAAAAGAAACGCAATCCTAGAGAGTTTCTGTGTCCCATAAGCACAAACCCACTTGGAAGGACCCAAACTTTCTATAAATACGTATGCTGGCTCCATTCAGCCCTCAATCTCGTTTTTGCAGATTTCATGTGTTTTAGCTTGCTGCCCACACCCCATTCGCAGAGAACATCTCAACCAACCTGTCCATTGCTGTCTACATCAGTTGGAGCCTGATTTCCAGCCCTCTTCTCGCAGTTTGGAGCTGATCCCAGCCAGGTGACTACTGTTCTTGCATATACCTACTACCGTACTGCCTGCCACATCATCTACAGCTTGCGTTTGGCAACTTTTTCTCTCTCCTCCAGTTGTCGCCAGGCTATCTTTCTCTCTCCTGCAGCCTGTGTTTTTAGTATTTCTCTCTTTTCACTGCCGTTTGCATCAAATCCAGCTTCTCACTGCTCCGTTTACTGGTGTTCAACATCCGGAGGCTGCCTTGCTGCAATTCAAGATCCATTCAAAGTACGACACACTCTCCAACTCATTATCCCTGCACTGATCCTTGAGATACACAAATTCGAGGTTCAGTATTCATTCACTGCATAGTGTGTTTGCTGCATGAGCATTGTATATTCAGCAGTTATATCACTTCCGTTATTTTCTGTGTTCATTGTCTTTGAGTTACCCTAACCCTAACTGAGTTCTTTTATCAATCTGTGCTTTGTCATACGATTGTTATTTGTGTTTCTATGTTAGAGTATTTCTTTGCATCCCTATCCCTCCACCATGGACTCCTCATACGATAACCATGTCCATACCCACATTTGGAACCACTTTGATCACTTCTCGTATGTATAGTGGGCACTCTAGGATTCCTTCCCAAGTGTGCTCCACTTCCCTACTCTATCCTCCCTATCCACCCTACCCCCATTACCCACCTTCTCTATCTCCTAGCATTACCACTCCTATTGCAATGGCCAAGAATGCCTTCACAAATAAGGCTCATTATAATGTGTCCAATTTCACCACTTGGTTGAACTACATACAACAAGTGCTTAAATCTCAGGGACTTTGGGACCTCGTCATTGGTACCATGCCAGGACCCTCGATTAGCTCACCCTGATCACATCCGCCAGTGGAGAGCCTGCAATGCCATGGCCAACATTGAGTTAATGCATAGCTTGCTTCTTAAATTCCACTCATAGTTACAGCATTTTCCCCTCGCCTCTGAGTGTTGAAGTCATCTCATTGACCACTATGCGGCACGAGATCGCACTCGATATATCAATCTCAATTTTGAGCTTCAAGAGTCTTTCATTAAGAAAGGGAATGATCTAAATGTCAAGTTGGCCAAATGTTGGTGGTTACTCATCCAATTTGCCACTACTGGCCCCTCGAAGTCAAATGAAAATCAAGTCATGTTTTTCTTCAAGAAGTTGCTCCATAAATACTTCCATTTTATCCAGCACATTATCTCACTACCTACACTGCTAACCTTCTACAAGTTTGAGTGTCAATTCTTGCATTACACAAGGTTGCACGATCAAGTCCAAAAAAAAGCCTCTACACAACTTTACTCAGAGGGGCAAGAATTGGTTCTCTTCTTCGGGAGGGAAGACCAACAATGGTAAGAACTCGCAAGATGCAAAGGCAAGCCAAAACAAGGGTGACACCTCTTCCTCCGACGGAACCAAAGAAACACGACTCCTTTAGCAACAAATTCCTAAGCACATAGGTTTTGCACACACTATCAAAGGTCGCGGGCGATATGGACAAGGAGTGTCGGCGTACCAAGACCTAAGGTCTTTCACCTAAGAAAACCACAGCAAATTGCTGCAACTACCTCCACTCCGGCTGCCAATCCAATGGGGCAACGCCTCCCGCTACTACACCATCTGCTCCATTTGCCCCAATGGCTACTAGACATGTGGCACATGGATAGCCTTAGTAACCTATATCTTTCACTACTACTAAAGGATTGGTTGATTGGTCTACTAGTGGCTCACCTATTGCACATACGTATCCATTCCTAGGGCATCCATTGCACCTTCTAGGACCACTTCCCCACCTCAACATACACAATGGTGGCCACAAACTTAGCCTTTTCCTTTTTAGACTTCCGTTGTATACTTACATACTCATTGCATTGCACTTAACTTTGATTTCTTTTATTTTCAGTTTTTTTTTTTGGAGCAATTGTCCTAGCTAATTATCATTGTTTGTATTAATTATGATATTACAACTTCTGACAAATCACTGCTATGATATGGGACATTATGGTGACCCCCTAGAAATTTGCATGTTCTCCATCATTGTACATTTGATTGCACTCAACACTCATGATCCAAGAGAGGGTGTTAGTTTAGTACGTATCACGAGCTTTAGGCACTATGTTTAGCCTTCAATTGGGCAGTCCATTTACGGGTTTCTTCAATTGTCTCGGGTCTCTTCATGAGGCTCTTATATATGCTCCAAGTCTCCACTCACGGTTGTTGTATCACATCATCAAGCAATCTGAGATAGAATTTGGGATCATAATCAAATCACTTAAAGCCATGATCCAGAAAGAAGCAATAAATCCACTAATACTTAGCTTGGGGTGCCTACTTTAGGCCATCAAGAGCCTTCTCCAAGCAGTAGACCTCATCCTCTAATTGTGGGACACATAAGCAAGATGGCTGCTCAACATAAATCCCCTCATGAAGATCACCATTTTGGAAAGCTAACTTTACATCCATCTAATATACTAACCACTAGTGATGGGCAGCTCGAAGACCATCCTAATGGTGGATATATAAGTGGTCAAGGCAAAGGTCTCTACACAGTCCAAGCAAAGCTTTTGGGCAAAACCCTTGGCAACAAGCATGGCTTTACGCTTCTCCAAGGTCCCATCAACCCTGCACTTAGCCTTGTATACCCATCTAACGCCAATCATCATCCTCCGAAGAGGTCAAAGATCCAAATATGAAGTATGATTTCACTCATGGAATAAAGCTCATCCTACATGGGATGGACCATGTATCGTGTCAAATCTTCCTAAATGAAGTAGTCATTTGTGATAGTGTAATGCTTGTGGTAACAATATTGGGGGCTGTGCTTATGCAAGAGGGTCATGTAGTGGCATATGAAAGTCGTATTTTGCATAGTGCTGAAAGAAATTTGCAGGTTTATGAGAAGGAATTACTTGCTGTAATTCATGCCCTTTCTACATGGAAACGCTATCTTTTGGGGGCTGATTTCACCATGCAAACTGATCATCAGACTTTGAATATTTTCTGTCATACCAGAATGATGATAAGTAGCTCCTTGTTTTCAAGCCCCAAACTTTTGAAAGTAAAAACTTCTTCCTACATAGCATTGCAACTCTCTTGAGATGGACTCTTCAACATTGCAAAGTCTCTTGACTAGCTCACAAAAACATCCTTTATTGAACAGGGACCCAAGCATATTGGAACCCAGTCTCACATCATGAAGGCCAATTAATTCATACATTCATAGTTAGATTGTATCCATCAACATTTTAAATTGATTATGATGTGGGAAGGAGTCATACCTTGCACTAAACACAGATGTATCCTCTAATCAAGGATATATTACAGTTCTTAACCTACTTTCATAAGACAAGCAGTCAAAATGTAGTGATAATGAGTCATGAGAATTTGAAATTTGTTTATCGACATACCGCAAAAGCTTCAGACTAAAGGATGTAAAACCATCACTTGAACACCAGAGCTCCTTATAAAGTAGATGTCTAGGAGTTTCCTTCATGAGCTCCAACAAGACTTTCCTTTTGACCTCCTGAGGCCAATCTCTCCTAGACAGAACTTTACGTAAACCCCTCTCCTTTAAAGCAGGTAGCATTTTTCCATAAAACATATCACTGGGCCGAGGAACAGCAGGTGCCATAGGATGATTAGTAGCATTAGTTCCTGGACTTGCAAAGTGCACTGCTTGGTTTCGCTGCTGCCAAGCTTTGAATACAGTATACATGCTGATAAGGTTGTCAACCCATTGAATCAACCCTGCTCGTCCACTTATAGGAGTCACAGAATAATGACGAGCATATAAACTTTTCCCCCTGGTACATGCATTGTAAGAAAGCATCCCATTTACAGCACGTAGAAGCTGCATAATTCTTGCATCCAATCTCAGATCCTCGTGTCCTTTAAGGAGATATTTGTAGGATTGACCATCAGATCCCACCATTGTTAACTTTTTGGGTTTTGTTTTAGTTGCAAGGACATGAACTTCCTTATGAAAAGATGCAACTGTTACTATCCCTGAATATTGGATATCACCCTGTTGTATGCCACTAGATGTTCCACAGTCTTGCTTTTCCAGGCCTGGTATAGGTACAGCAGATGAGGTGAGTGCTGCGAGCCGAGGTGCAACATCACCAAGTGGGATGACAGATTTCTTCACCTGACTGGCCAGTCTTGCAACAATAGCATCAAATGGATGCCATATGTTATTCAATGACTCAATGCTTGATGGAGGAGATTTTAAAACTAAGATTGCTTCTTTAAGTTGAGATCCATACTGATCCTGGAACCAGCTTTCATGCGTAGTCTCTGGTGTTCTTGAGGTGATTGTCAGTGTTCGTTCCAATGATGCTATAATTGGTGACATATATGCAGTGTAAGTTGATGCAGGAATGCTCAACTTCTCTGAAGAGCTGATAGCACTGTCTTGTGCAAGTCGGACAGCCTCTTCTTTCAATAATGCAATGATTCGAATAGCATCTGTACATAAACAAAAACAGGAGGAATGTTCAAATCAGCACTAGCAAATCTGTTTTGTGATTGACGTGTACTTCTCATTAACATATTGCTCCGTCTCCTATAAAGAAATCTGAAAACATCTTCAGTTATGATCAGAAACCTGCATGAAGATCTTGAAGCGTGCTTAGCCACAGTTCTTCCCAGAGAACAGTTATTGCCCCAAGCTCAGTCATTAGCAACTGCACATCTGTCACAAGTTTTGGGTGCACTTTCATCTGCAAATGCAAGCATTACAACATAAGATATTATCAAAAGAAAATAAAAAAGTGTGGAAAGCATCCCATGTCTATGAAGCCAAAAAAACATCATTGCAAGTGCAGCATAGTCTCTTCGTTAAGCTTTGCCAAACCAGTTAGAAAACACCTTTAAATGGTACAATTTGATGTGGTAGAATAGGATAAAGTGATTGCGTGCACAAACAATACTTTATCTAGGATATTTATACACTGTATGAGAGGGTGACTCGTTGAGTGAGATGCCCAAAAGGACTATCACACATGGTCTATAGTACCATAGGCTGAAGCAGGGATGTCCCCTCTCTCCCACACTCTATGGACTCTAGATTGATGAGATAGAGGACCACATCACATGAGGAGGAGATGGAGTGGATATAGCACGTACGTATATTGGTCTCCATTTTGATTTATATCTCTATACATAGTGTGGATTGATAGTGAATCTTGGGAAAACAAAGATTCTCATATTTCACACATCAGCCCAGATGAGGAGGTCAGTCTTCACCCTAGGAGCTAGACAAGTGGAGGTAGTGGACTTGTATGTCTACCTGGGAGTCACATTTACTACATCAGCATGGAGATTCACCATGGCAGAAGCAGCCAGGGATCAAGTCAAACAAGAATACGCTGCATTGGGCCTTGGCTATGCTAGAGTGACAAACTAATAGTGTTACCAAGCACACTTCTAGGAGCCTCGCACATGGAGGTGGCTATTTGATACATTGGTCACACCAACCATTATATATGGTCACACATCTATGGACAAAACTGAGAGACCATGGGTCATCTTGCTCCCACAAATGACCCGTAGTCATCAATACCACATGAGATCGTCAAAACTGAGTTTCCAAACCCCACCTGATGCTAGAAGCTCTTTTCCAAACCATCAGTATTATCCACAGCCGTGCATCTCGAAAAACCACCTAGGAGAGCACTTGAGGCCTCCCAACGACTCACCCAAGCAGGATACAAGACCTCATAGTATGCACACATCGAGCAGTAGCTCACAAGATATAGGATCAACATGGACTACCTTCCCCCTATCAAAAATCACAGGTACGCTCTAATACCATGTCAAAATAAGAGACGGTGTGGAGAGACCATAAGGTTTACCAGGAGTAACACAAAGTGTGTACGGCAAACATTGAGAGAGAAGAGAAACTCAGAAACACAAGAACAACACAGCGATGATGCACTGAATCATGCTATGAGAAGAAAAGCTGATACAGCAGAGCCGGAGCTCAAAAGATAAATGTACTATCTTGTCTGAATCAGGTTGCAACACCTGTGGGAATCTGCACAGTGAAGGGAGCGAAACACAGTCCTCCAAACAGTGGGCTATCGAAGTAATCAATGGAAGATGAAGGACAATTGTCAAGGGAGCAAACCACAATCCTCTAATGCCATCGAAGATGTGGAATATGATCACCACCTATTGAGGGAGTGAACCACACTCCTCTGATGATGAGGAGTGACCTAGGCAGCAAATCGCAAATCCCAGAGTGTCGAAGATTAAACGCAAGGAGATCAGATGTTGACGCCAAGTGGATAATGATGATGCCAGGTGATGGAAGATGAACCGGGCTGCAAAAACGCAAGTCCCAGCAACCTCTATGAGAGAAGAGTGACGCCAGGTGATGGAGGAGAAGCCATGCTGCAAAAACTACAAGTCCCAACAGCCCCTGTGATAGATGAGTGATGCCCAAGTGAGACTGTCGCCAAAGGCTAGGATGCTAATGTCAAGCTGGAGATGATGACACTAGGCAAGGAGAAGATCTCCACACTGAAAAATACAGGCAAAGGTGGAGCCTGATCCAGAAGGGTGCTGACGCCAAGCAAATGATGATGATGCCAGGTTGAAGATGCTCCAAACGCAAGGCCTAATGATGGAACAGGGCACCTAAAGCAAAAGAGGAAGGGTGAAGGCAACCACAAGCCAAGAACCACAATGTTCTCTTGAAGGGGTGTGAGGGCAATGGAAGGGGCTACTGAGAGCAGGGAAGGCTATCTGATGATGGAGAAAAGGGGTGAAGAATGAACCAAGAGTGAGATGAGAATGAATGAAGTGACTACCTATTTATAGGCATAAGCTGTCTAGCATGGCGCACCATTGTGTGGGCACCCACCAAAAAAGTGGCCAAAATGTAGACATCGGTCTTTTTTGGGGCTATCAATGTGAAACCCTAAATGAAGTGTGTAAGCTGAAGAAGTGGTTTCTCAACACCCCCCTTCTAGTATGATCCTAACTCCCCCTCCATTCACCTCCCTCCCTCAAAGAGAGAGAGACAGTCGAATAGTCAGTTTTGTTGAGAAACCCTTCACCCGCAGTTTGTGTTTTTGCGTTTTTACGTTTCTGCGTTTCGAGTTTAGGGTTTGCAGCCCCAAAAAGGGACGCCATCCTAGACTGACTGTGTCTATTTATAGGCCACTCTCTCACTCATTCTTCACAGTTGATTCATTCAATCTGTCACCTCTTCTCTCCAACCTCTCCACTACCCTCACACCCCTTCAAAAGGACATTGCAGTTCGTGGTTTGTGGCTGTCTTCATCATCTTCCTTGTGCCACGGCACCCTTGTTCCCTTGTATTACATTCACTCCATGATTCAGAACTTCATCACTCCATTTATTAGAGTTTCTTCTCTCTTCTCTTCTCTCTCTATGTTTGCCGAGTTCACTACGTGTTCCTCCCCGCAAACCCTACTATCTTGCTGGTACGTCATCTTTTGACATGGTACCAGAGCTGGATTTGCTCAAACAGTGGCAAAGATCCTCCACTCCAATGAAGGCAAAGACCGGTAGCGGGTTCGGACTGCAACTTCGTCCATACTTCAGAAGATGACCTGCATGAGGTAACTGCCGGTAGGACTTCTTTGGAAATACACCAAAGCAAGGCCAAGTAAGCACGTGTATTGTCCGAATCCCATGTAAGCACCACTTCCTCATGGTTGTCTTCATCAAAATCAGCTGGAACAAGAGAAGGCCGCTGAGGAAGTTCAATACCTCCGCAAACCACGTATCATAATGTGCATGGAGGAGCCATCTATATAGGATTTAGAAGAGAAGTAGAGAAAAGAAGGTATTTGGAGAGGAAACATAGCCAAACCACAAGCACAGACTACAGAAAATGAGAGTTCACATGTAGTATTCACCAAAATCTAACCAAAACAAGAAGAAATCTGCTGCAAAAAGGCAAAAAATCAGCCAAAATTTGCCTGAAACGGCCAAAACGGCCTAAGAATGCAGTCGCCCAGCCAAGACGCAAAGACACGAAAACGCAAGCTAGAACTAATACGTAGGCAATAGAGGGGCTGACGCAGGCTGTACGGATGCTAGCGTCAGCAAAAGCGCATGCAAAATAGGTCGCCTAGTTGGAGTAGAAGTCGCCTGATCAGGAATGATCAAAACAGTCCTGAAATCAATAAAGAAAATACAGTAGGAGCATAGAACCTGAAATCTAATACCGTGTCAGAAGTGAAGCAGCAATGGAAGCGTAAACATATGCTGTAATAAACTGTTGAAACACAAGACAAAAGAGAAAGGGAAAGAAAAAACACTAAAGAACACAATATAGATGAGAACTCAGATGTATGCTTGGGAAATGGAATCCATATATCCAACACAAGATAGTCGCATACAACAGTGAGTCACTGGCTGCATGGGCACCGGCACTGGCTCCTCTCCCCAGCAAAAGATCCACAAGTGATGATAAGTGACTGACTGACTAAGGAGGAAAAGCCTGAATAAATAGGACAAAACTATGTCCTCCAAATGATCAGGTCGGCTAGCATTTAATGCTGGTCAAACAGCAATAAATGCCCGATATGACCATAAAATGACACAAATAAAAATGCCTAAATATCCTAAATAATGTGCCCAACCTCTGCATGCACAGACTCACACATGAGTTGACATATCTGCTAACAGTAAGCTAGTACAGGTCACACAACAGCAAACGCTATTAGCAGATTAGTCAGTTCATGGTTGAGTCTGGACTTGTGGTTCAACAGGCTGGGCACATATAGATTATTTAGGCATTTTATTTGTCAGTATTTATGGGGATTTTGCATTATTTGCAGCCAATTGGCCAGCATTTAATGTTGGCCGACCAATCATATTTTTGGCATTTATTTGCCCTATTTATTGTCACGCTCCCTCCTCATTCATTCATTCATCATTGGACAGTTCTTGGAGAGAGGAAGTAGATGCCAATGCCTCCACAGCCGGTGACTCACATTGTATCTGTATTGTCTCATGTTTGGTATATGGATTCCATTTCCCGAGCATACATCTGATTTCTCACCTGTATTGTGTTATCTCTTTCTTTTCCTTTGTCTTATGTTCAGCAGTTTATTTCAGCACATGTTTATGCTTCCATTGCTGCACCACTTCTGACATGGTATCAGTTTTCAAGATTTGTGTTTTTGCTGTGTTTTTGCTGTGTTTTTGCTATGTTTTATTGCTGATTTCAGGACTGTTTTCCCCTTTGCTGATCGGGCGGCTACTGCTCTAAACAGGCGACCTGTTTAACCTGCATTTTCTGCAGATTTGCCATCGCTGCTGTCCAACATCTCCTACTGCCTATGTTTTCATCATCAAGCTGCTGGCGACAGTACCCTACACCTGTTTATGCAGTGTGCAGCCTGTGTTTTGCTGTTTTCAACACTATTTTGGGCTGGGCGACTGGCAAAACAGGCCGTTTTTGCTGTTTCTGGCAGTCTTGAACTGATTTTTGACTTTATACAGCAGATTTTGGCTTCTTTTGATCAGATTTTGGGTTATACTGTATGTGAACTCTTGTTTTTTGCAGTTTGTGCTCATGGTTTGGCTGTGTTCCCTCTCCAAATACCTTCTATTCTCTACTTCTCTTCTAAATCCTCTACAAATGGCTGCTCCATGCACATCCACTGATGATACGCTATATGGAGGTTCAGGTGAGGCTCTTGCAGCTTCAGAAAGGGGTTTGGAGACAAAAAAGTCGAAGGCCCAATGTTACCACTGTGGCAAGAAAGGTCATTTAAGGAAGGATTGCAAAGAGTTAGCGTCTTCCAAGAAGAAAAAGGAGCAGAAGACGAAGCGGGATGCGGACTCCTCCGACGAGTCCTCATCTGCCTCGGATTTCGATTTTGATCCTCCGGCCAAGGCGAAGTCCAAGGTGCGGAAGGGATCCTCTTCTTCCGTTCGTGAGAAGGACTTAGTGGCCCCTTCCTCAGTTGCTTTCTAGTGGTGGTGATGAGGTCATCCCTCACGACTCTCCAGTGCCAGAGAGGGAGTGTGAGAGGGTGGTGAGATGGGGCAGCCACGCCTCATCTATATTTCTATACAGATGCACAGGATCCAGAGAGGGACATCCCTGACGCATCAACCAAAGTCTGGCAGGAACAAATCTTGGAGCTGGGATTGACATCCAGGTTCATGATGGGCTGGTTACTTGACAGAGAGCGGGTGGCTTTCGTCTAGAGCTCACATGAGGGGACACTTTGGCGGTCTAGCCAAAGACCGGAAATCCATGGTCATTTATGCACTGCGGCATTGGTGACAAGATGGTCACGTATGCTACATCAGAGGCATTGTTGACCGATGGTTGAGTCTAGACTTGTGGTTCAGCACGCTAGGCACATATAGATTATTTAGGCATTTTACTTGTCAGTATTTATGGGGATTTGGCATTATTTGCAGCCAGTCAGCAAGCATTTAATGCTGACCGACCAGTCATATTTTTGGCATTTATTTGCCCTATTTATTGTCAAGCTCCCTCCTCATTCATTCATTCATCACTAGACAGTCCTTGGAGAGAAGAAGCAGGTGCCAATGCCTCCACAGCCGGTGACTCACATTGTATCTGTATGGTCTCATGTTTGGTATATAGATTCCATTTCCCGAGCATACATCTGAGTTCTCATCTGTATTGTGTTATCTCTTTCTTTTCCTTTGTCTTGTGTTCAGCAGTTTATTTCAGCACATGTTTATGCTTCCATTGCTGCACCACTTCTGACAAACGCAAGCCGAAAACTGGTCGTACAGCAGCAAACACAGTAGTAGAAGGTCGCTCAGTGAATGACGAAGGTTGGAAGCAATGGAATCGGGTTGGAAAACTGCTGCCAGCAGCTATAAGCAGCAAATGTAGGGCTGATGCGGGCGCTTAGCTGTAGACAGCAACTCAAACTAAGATATCCTCCGGAAGATGTGTTGTGGAGAGCAAAGATAGGACACCAAGAATCTACAAAACAAGGATAGGCTGAGTGGTGGGCAGCCTGAGAGGGCTAGAGTGGCAAATGGCACAAGATGGAGGAAGGAGGCTGTTGACAAGTGTCATTGCCTGGTACTCTTGATTGTTTTCCTTAAAGTCGTGATTTGCATTTACTTTGAGTCATCTTAAGCTGGCACCAGATTCAAGTTTTGAACATAGATTTATTAATGAGCACAAAGTAATAATGCTATCTTCTAAAGATGGTGAAGGCAGCATACCAAGCAAGCTAGTAAACGCTGTAGCTCCACACAACTTGAACCATTTAATGTGCTCATGTTGACAAGGATAGAGTACACAACTGCCCATGGAGATAAATGAGCTAGCATCATGAGAAGACCCTCCAATTGCCTGCGGACTTGTGGTTCTGGGTGACTAGTCAGTCGTGCAAATATCTGCGGAGTAATCTCCTGTAGAGAGTCAACAGATCAAAAGTTCTCAAAATTTGACAAGTTTGTTTCTCAGGCACATTCTAACTTATATAGTGCACATTCGTTTGACATAGATACCTGCCATGGTTTTGGTGAAACAGATGATATTTCTCTTCGGAAAACCTCATCCAACTCTACCCCATAATCAAAAAGTGTATGCAGGACATACAGAGATGAGGTAAGAACCAGATCCTTTCTTTGTAATCTCAATCCGTTTTTCTGTGATTTCCGAGCAAGTGTTTTCCCCTGATTTTCCCAACTTGACAAACTCAGGTGTTTTAGAAAACCCTGCAAAGCATGCCCATAAAGAGAGACTCGCCTCTTTCGAAGAATCCACCAAACTTCCAGCAGTTTATTTACAAACACTACAGATTGAGGTTGAAGCATGCCATGCCCTAACTCTAACAATTCTTGTTGTAACTGCAAAGTTAGCATTACAGCCAGGGACCCACCATTAGAATCTTCACTTTTGACCACTCCTGCAGCTGTCTGCATCAAGTTTATTATGTGATGAACAAAAACTTCATTTGAACCAATCTTCATCTGAGCTCCAGAATCTCTCCACGAATCAGTATGATAGGTAACAGCATCTAATATGATAGATCGGATTGTTTCAACCTCTGACTCTGTAAAAGCCAAGCCACTTTTAGGAAACTCTGTTTCAAGTGTTTGGGGAAACAAACATGGGGACTGAAACGAGCCAGATCCAGACAAAGAGGACTTGGCTTGGTTGTAGCACCAAGATGCATAAGCAAACCATGCCTTGCTCATGCTTGGACTCGTCAATGTTGCAGTCTTGACTGCTGCACCAACCACCTCTTCAATCTCCAACGGTGTTCCACCACCTACTGTCCACATGCCACCTTCATCTATTAATATGGAACTCCCAACCCCACCTTCATCCTTATTATGTGCACTTTGCCTAAATAAAGAACCAACAGGTGGGACTGTTTTTCTCTTTAACCAGGTTCCCAACTTCAAACATGCTTTGGCCACTGTCTCCTGCTTAGAATCACCTGATAGATTGGGATAAAGTAAAAACTTTTGGACCAAATTCCAGAGTGAATTCACTGCCTCCTGATGCTTTTCTTCCGCATATTGTAAAAGAATGTGTTCATACTCAAAGCTAGTAAAACCATCTGTTGCAAGTTGATCACGAAAGGCATGTATGTTACTCAATTCATCTAAAAGGCGATGAGAAGTATTGAAATTTTGTTGCTTTCTAGCAAGCCTGACTAGATTCCATTGAAGAGAAAGCCGTGCCTGGCAATGGGGCATTATGGTTTTGTAAACTCGCAAGAGTTTCAACCATAGCGAACAATCTTGCTGGTACTCATCTAATGGAACATAACCAACCTGTTCGAATGGATTAAACAAATCAACATGAGAAAGTTGGAAGGTTTCTCTTGCTCCAACAATATTGCATTTGGATTCAAAAGTCTTGATGCAGTGCAGCTGCATGACTAGAGGAGAAGCCTGAGAAAGCCCATCAAATCCAGACACAAGTGATGCTTCTTCAAGCATGGATTTCGCTTTCTCAACTTCTTTGGCTATCTTCTCATTTGTATCACCACCCAGGCGAAGGAGTGCCTGTAGAAGCATCTGCTCACTTCTTTGAAGTGCTTGCCGAGGATCTGGAGTAAGCTCACTGCTACTCTGAGGTGTTAAATCCAAATGGGCCCATGCTCCCTGTACATCACCAGTATCAAAGCAAGCTAAAGCATGGATGGCATTCATGTCATGGCCAGCTGTTGTCAAAGCACCTGCATATGCCTTGCCCGCATGTTTAGCACGCAGAGCCTGCAGCTCCTGTAGCCATGCTTCCAAAGAATCCCAATCTGCAAGGGCCACATAACTCTCTATTGTCCGTGCAATGATGAACTGCACCCCATCTGCCCCTAAAGCACCAAGGGCTTCATCTGACTGCAATAGCAACGATAAGAAAGCAGCAGCTTTCTCATACTGTCCCCGAGCTTGTAACATCAGACCGTTCATCCAACCAAGTGGTCCAAATGTGTTTGTAATATTCTGAACAGACAATGCATCATCAGAAAGCAGTACACCAAATGTGGAGGCGGCCCATGATTCAAGCCCCACAATCATGTCCATTTCATGAGCCCTGCAAAGTGCTAATGAAGCAATTCGCAAGGTCCGTAAAACATCCTGTTGAGCTTTAAGCTTCCGGTTTGAGGTGCTGTCCACAATCTGGGACCACGGAGCTTCACGCAAGGCAGATGCAGCAGCACTCCTCAGATCTTGGAGTCTCAAAGTTGCATGATGGAATGTGGCTGCATGGCACTGAAGAGCCAAACTAGCATTCATCAAAGCTTCACAAATACGCACAAACCATTCTTCACATACTTTTCTGTTCGCACGAAAGAACGGTGCACTTGTTGATGGTGGGGCTGCGAGCACCACTGAACCCTCGTAAGCATTATAAATATTTTTCTTTAAAGCTTCAACAAACTCCAGCAAGAGCCGCATTGGCAACAGTTGGACATTTGAAGAGACCATGACATTTCCCGTCTCCCTTTGGCTGTTTGAATCTTCTTGCAAAGATTGAACAATATCTAGCAGCATACACTCAAGCACACCAAATGTCTGAGTGGGTCCACCTAAGTGAGTTCTAAGACGTACTGCAATACAATGGTGGGCTGCCTCCTGTATTGCCCACCAAACTGATGCAAGAGTACTGCTGGCACAAATCCTCTCAAGGTGCTCAAAATCCATATCAATAACGATACTTGCAAGATCCTCCTGTGACTGTCTCACAGCCAGCCTAAATGATGCATGTGTATCTCCAGGAAAATTGTGAATCAGTCGCTGAAGCCAGGAGGAAGGTAGAGGTTGCCACCGTTGGGCAATGTAGTTTAAAACAAAAATAAGTTGCTGAGGTCGGAGATGCTGTGAAAACTGTCTCGAGACAAATACCTGCTTCCAATGCCTATGTCTGCTGGTGAACAAGGAGCTGTCACAGTTAAGGGGGTCTCTCATCCACCCCAATGTCCACAAAGAGGCGGATGCAACTGTTGCCAGAGCTGCACGGAAGGCATTCTGGGAGACAGGATCAGGATCTCCAAGGTGCTCCAAAGCAACTTCAGCTACATCCTGAAGATCATGTGGATTGATGAGGCCCGCATGCCAAAGCAGAACCAAAACCTTGGCTATCTCAGCCCTAACCTTAGGTTCTTTATCAGAGCCTGCAGTCAAAAGAGCAAACATTAGATCCCTTCTCAAGAAAAACTTGCCTTCAACAGTGTCTGTGGCATCTTGCACTTGGGATCCTGAAATGACTGCAACAGGTGAGGAGATTACTAGATTGCATAAGGTTCCTAGCCATTCAAGTGTCTCCATCTTGACAGGGAAGCTGGCTCCAACATCCACAGCTTTTGCCATTACTGAACCACAGCAAGAAAGACAGTCTAAGACTAAAGACCTGGGGACACGTTCTTCATGCTTGGCTGCCTTCTCATCAGAGCCTGGAGACAGATGTCTGGGAGATCCTAAAGAACATAGCCTATGCAGACTTTGCACCAGTGCAAACTGAACATCTGCATAGAACTGAAAAGGACTCTCAAAAGGATCCAACTTGTCGAGTAGGAATGTCCTGATACTCTTTGCAGAAGTTAACTCACTGGATCTATCCTGCTTATGAACACTGCTGATTAATGCTGTCACATCAAACTTTATCAGCTGTCTGACATCCTGTTGTGAGAAACCTGTTTCCATACCCCCTCGCTTTTTATCTCCATAGACCAGCGTGCGCTCCTTGATCATATGAGAAAGGATATTCTTCAAGGTAATTAATTCATCAAGCAAACAACTGATGGCCATTTGCACCACTTGGGCATTATCATGCCTAAGCAATGACAGATAAGTCTGTGCAACCACCCCTGTAACAAGCCGGCTGGGGTGGAGGCGCAAGTAGGAAAAGGACTTTGATTGAAGGAGTTTTGAAACCACATCTGGTAGAAGATCAGATCCTTGTAAAGATAATAACTCCAAATTTACTTTCACGAGCTTTTGAACCTGACTGGCCGTCATTATCGGTAGATGTGTAACCACTGTGAAAGCAGTCTGAGTATCTTTTTGAGATACATTCTGAGACTGATCAAGCTCCAAGCTCTTCAGAAAAAATTCTGCTGCTAGTCCATAAGATTTTGAAAACCTCTCTCTCAGTAAATTAGCAAACAATAACAAGCATGTGAATGCCTCATTCTGCCACTTAAAGGTCTTGAATTTTTTGCCAACCATCTCCAAGCAGGCAAGCAAACGAGGCAGAAGGTTCTGAAGTGAATGGACTGCGTTCTCAACGAAAGCAAGCTCCAAAATTCCTGAAGTTGTCGCTCGTAACACTGCAACAAAGCATGAGACCAGAGCAAATAAACGCCTTACTTGATTTGACATGCCTGGGGTTGCATCTTGTGCCAAAACTTCCATGTCCCCTAGAAATTTAGACAGCAAATTAAGTGAGAAAGGCAAGTTTCCCGCCCAGAAATTCTGAAAATGCAAAAAACTGTCGGTTATCGAGTAGCAATCAGACTCAGAAAGATCTGGCATCAAAGCCCATCCAAGAAGCAAATCTACTAAATCTGCAAAATGTGGCTGGAATATATGAGTAAAACGACTTGCAATAGCTGTAAGAATGCCCAAGAGAGGCCGTAGCAACTTTATGGGGGTTCCCTCGTCCTCCAAGAGCACCTGGCAGGCCCTAAGAACAGAAGGAATATATCTCTCTGTGCCTGATGTTTCGCCTGTGGTAACAAATTCATGCAGGCCAACGAGTGCAATCTCTGCAGCCTCACTGTTGGCATTGACATCTGAAAGAAGTGGCAAAGCCCATCCCAAAAATCGATCAGCTGGAACCCCAGGTAACGGAATATTCGGTCTCCCATTTGATGAAGCTGTGACAGCACCAAGCGCACCAAAAGCAACGGCTGCTGCTTGCTTTATTGCATACGACCTGCGAAAGGATCCATCAAAAAACAATGTAGAAATAAGCTGTTGATATCAGTCTCCCAAATGAAGGTGAACTTCATTGACTCGAACTGAATACAACAAAAGCTGTGCAAGAACTTGAAATCCTATTGAGACAAATGATTAATATATCATTTCTCAAGCTAAATGGAAAGACCAGAAGACGCAGACCCTGACAACTGGCTTTCTGATTGCAATTGGGGGAGCTATGTCAATACAATAAAAGAGCTTCAACTTCAAGCCTTACTTCTCTGAAAGCAATTGAAGAAGCGCCTGAACGAGGTAGGATGAAGATCGGTGCAGCAAGAGGATGGCATGGGGATGGAGGATCGTCCGATGGAGCGACGAGAGGGCAGAAACTCGTGAGAGCTCATCAGGCAGAGGGGTGGCAGCAGAGCCATCGCCGAGGGGAGCGGCAGGGAGGACGCCTGCGAGCAAAGTGGCCAATTGCTGTTGAGAAGGAGGAGCAGGGGGAGCGTGCTGATGATGCATACTGGCCTTGAGAGCAAGCCAGGGCCATAAAATCAAACTCTTCTACTTCTTGCTCTTGCTGTGAATTTCTTCTTCTTCCACTTCTTCTTCTCCTCCTCCTCCTCCTTCTCCTGTAGGGAGATGAAAATTATCTTCTGCTGCTGCTGCTGATGATGATGATATTGCTTCTTGTACTGACGAGTTGATGATGATGATGACGACAATTGATTGTTTTCCCTCTCCTCTTCGATATCGAAGAATCCTGATGCTTATTATCAGAGTCGTTATGTCATCTGCCCGCTTGCTTTTCCTTTGTTGTACTGCAGGTGCAGATGACGATCAGGCCCGGGACCTTCGATTCGACCCGTGCTCCCTCGCAAAACATAGAATTAACTACAGTTTTTTTTTAATACGCTTAATTTGATTGATATTTATTAGAAAGGAAAATACATTGATACCAGGTATTATTGTATGTAGATGACATAGTCCTCATCTCCACCCTACCAGAGGTATTGAAGCGCCACCTAGATGCACTACATGCCTTCCAATCAAGACACATATCTCACAATGAACCTTGGGAAAAACCAAGGTTATGGTATTTAATGCTTCCTCCCAATGGATTTGGTGATTAGTACTACCTTTCACGTATGGAGAGGAGATAGTGGAGGTGGTCCGGAGATACGTTTACTTGGGGATTACATTTTCAAAGCCGAGGTTCACTCTTAGAAGAGCAAAAGAGGATAGATTGACATGAGGCTATGTGGCTCTAGGGTTGATGGAGAGCCAATACGCACACATACAATTTCAAGAGCCCTAAATGAAGCTTCGGCCCTTCGAAACTTTGGTCACACCAACACTTCTACATGGGGACCCCATATGGGGCTTGAGCCTCTACCATAGGAGCCACACAAACTACCTAGGGGAGAGGAGATATATGAGGAATGGGAGCAGATGGAGAGACCCCTAGTACTAATGATATCATGGATGATTCACAGTAAGCCCTCTATACCACATGAGATTATCAAAGCATTGATGGGGGCACCACCAATACTGGTAGAGACCCTTTTCTAGATAGTGAGCTTCCTGCATCAACTCTAGTGCAAGGTAGAGATACTCCCAGCTCGCACTAGAGTCATCTAGATAGCTAGCATTACAAGGGGGGTTCCAAGTGTTAGTATGCTCGAACAAAGGCATGGTTTACAGATACATGGATTACACATGGATCACCTCCCACCACTAAATATAGCTTGATTGCCCTCACTTGGAGCTCAATCGAGAGGAGCTAAATTGCATCATCAAGATGGACATTATTCAAATACACCCTACCATGACATGGTCAACACCTTCTGAGGACTTGGGAATGAAGATGGCTTTCTACTAGAAGCATCTTATACACATATCCCCCAATGGCTTTGTTATCCACCCGAGATAAATGGATGAACATTTGTCTCATGGTGTATGATGTGCCATAGGACAACTACATACATCCTCATACTAGCTATGGTTCGAGATAGGTAGGTACAATGCAAACTCCCTCTTCTCAAAAGACAAGATTTGCCAGCCTTGTCAGCTCAAGCTAGAGACAAAGGAGCATTGTTTATGAAGATATCCAGTGTATTATGAGATCAAAGGGCGCTTCCATTACTGTTTAGAGAGGGATTTGGGCCACTATCTAGGGTGATGGATCTCCTAGATCAAAGATGTCAATGTCACAAATGCCTTGTGTCTTTTGATCATGAGATGAAGGTGTAATATTTCTGTTGGAAAATATTACTAGCCCCGTGAGACTCGTGCAAATGACAATGCCGGCATTGAAGTTACGGACTGTGCGATCTTTAAATTGTACACGATGTATCATGACTCTCCATTGGCCAAACGTGATCGAGGTTTAAAAACCTGCATAACCACAGGTGAACAACCTCTTGGGAGGAGGTTAAAATGATAATATGAGGATAAAAATTCAAATTCTTTTTATATTAAATTTATTACTCCTTCTTTCCCCAGCCGAATGCCGTGCTGGAGGAAAGGGAGTGTGGTGCGGATGTAGCAGCACCATAGCTGGAGGACGTGGGGGGGATAGGGCCATGCAACAGGCCGCGTGGGGGGGGGGTCCCCTCTCCCAAGCACCAGACTGTGGAGGGTGGTAGATTTTGAGAGTGAAGGGGAAGCGTGAGAGAATGAAGATAGCGCCAGACTGTGGAGGGAGGTATTGAAGCTGCCGTTGTGCCGCGTAGGGGAGGAAGAATCTCCTGTAATCCATAGAGCCGCCGTGCCGGCTGGAGGTCGCCAGCGGTCAGAACGCTGCCGCCTGTGGCTTAAGGCCGCCGTTGGAGGTCGAGTTGTGCCGCCACTTCCCTCTTCCACGTAGACTGCCACGCCCGCAGAAGCTTCTTGGAAGCTTCTAAGGGGGCTCTCTAAGCCCCCTTTTCCATTGCTCTCTATAAAGCGGTTTTTTAAACCCCCCGGATTTAAGCCCCCTTTCCCCCCTTGCATTCCCCAAAAGCCACCTTAGCCCGGGTTTTTAAAGCCCTTTCCATGGCATTTCCACAAAGCCTTTTTACCCCCCGGTTTCCTTTTAAACCCCTTCCCACACAAGTCCTTTAAAGCCATTTTATCCCTTCCCGTGAAGGCCATTTTATATCCGGAATTTTCAAGTCCCCTTTCCCTTGCATCCCCCAAAAGCCATTTTTTCCTGGTTGTAAAGTTCTACCCGTGGAGTCACTATTAAGTCCATTGTAACCCAGAATTTAAAGTCATTTTTCATTGCATCCGTCACAAGGCCAATCTCCTTGCCGGGTTTAAGGGCTTTCCCATTGAACCCTCCTAAAGATAACTTTTCTTTCCTCCGAGTTTCGAGGAGGAAGCCTATAAGGCCTTCCCACTAGTTCCCTAATATGCCTTTCCAGGGCTTTGAAGGAGAGGGAGCTACAAGGCACTTCCCACTCGATTTTCCCCATAATCTCCTTAAACCCCCGGG
Organism: Lygodium microphyllum; assembly: GCF_053477565.2. Lineage (NCBI taxonomy): Eukaryota > Viridiplantae > Streptophyta > Polypodiopsida > Schizaeales > Lygodiaceae > Lygodium > Lygodium microphyllum. The sequence goes on along the minus strand of NC_141151.1, from coordinate 141,545,775 downwards.
ATTTTTAAACAAAGAAGGCCCAAAGCTCCGAACCCTAAGGCCTTCCAAAGCCCAATTCCACAAGACGGTGCTTCGGTCAAGGAAGCCATACCGCAAAGGGAATTTTGCATACGAGGGAGACAGGCCAAGATCATAAGACTGCGGCCAAGGCAAGAAGGTCGAATTCACAATGGCCCCTAAAAAGGCACAAGGCACAACCGCAAGAGGATCATCTCCTAACATTCATGTGGATATTTCACTGAACCCACAAGTCCACGTTTTCTTCCTAATTTTGGTTTACGTCGAAATATTGCAAGATAATTTATGGAATTAGGATGCACTTTTACGATTGAAATACATTGGCTATTTTAAAGGAAATAACTCATGAATGAAGATTGGTCAATTGTATTTTTTTAATGGAATGAACGAAAGATGTTTATGCATTTTTAGCAAGTGGCTTCTGTGCATTGCAAAGTAACGAATCTAGAACAACAATGATTATCATTACAAAGTCGGAATTATTGTAGTACACCTTCGACTATGGATGGAAAGATTAAATCGCATGTCGCATTATTAGACGAATCTTTCTTAGTAATGATTCATTAAAGAAGATTGCTAACAATCGTAGGAATTTGCAAGGCATGGAAATGATTCTAGGGTTGCATGAAGTAGGTTAAACTCTAGTCAATTGGCATAAATCTCAATCAATTACGTAAGTAGTTAGGAAAGGTTGTGTAATGCTCATTCAGCGTACGAATATTTCATTCAAAAATGAAGTTAGGGAAAGGCTGCATGGTTCATTTTAACATAAAACCCTAAAAGCTTAGTGGAATGAATCTTGAATGCATGTTCTAGAAGGATCAATGGAAATTATGCCATAACTTAACATACGCTTTGATATTAACCAGAAAAGTTAGGGGTTGTAAATCTAATCATACGTAGGCAATGAATTGTGTGCTTACGAGAATGGTATCGTAATGCAGCTAGTTTTTTTCCCTCTTTGATCAAGACAATATCTTTATGAATAGACAAGTAAATTGGTTTACCCTAAAACACCTAAACCGCAAAGGATTCGCTTAGGATGGTTAAATCGATACAAAGTGCTAGCTAGGGTTTAGCACATTAAGGACTTGGCCTAGACACACTTATTGCCAAGACGAAACTCTCATATCCCTAAAGTCCTGCCGACATTCACGGAATGTAGGGACAATAGGACATACTTGCAAGAAACAACTTAGGGTTTCTACCCTAAGGATCGCTCGTTAAAAGGACAAAACTCAGATTGAGTGGAACCCTAGGACCGATGATGTCGGCCTAGTGCAATCGGAAGTGGATTGGATATGAAGACACCCTAAACCCTGTTTCCTATCTAATCATGATTCCGTGATTAGAAGACATCGTTCGATGGGTGAAATAGTCCCATGAATTAGATGCGACACTTGTGCAACAAGTTGCAACGTCGCATGATCTTGTGGTTTGACCACAAGAGAATGACCAGTTCCTCGGAATGAGATTGGCAGATTCTTGCACAAGTTTATCTTGCAAGAGGATGAGTAGTCGTCCTGATATAGTACATTTCTTGGGAAAAGTGACCAAGATAAGGGGATTAGATATTTGCTTGGAAGTAAAGGACCAATCAATAATTTGGAGCAACATATTTTCTGTTAATAGAACTTAAGGTATTGGTTAAGTTGGGTTAATAGGGTACAGCCCTAACCCAAGGACATAAGGGTTAACAAACAATCCCTTGGGGATCTTGCCAAGTCGCAATTGATCCCGGATCGAATGCTGGATGCATTCGGAGAGAAGGATTCACTCCTTAGCAGTTGGCCAAATTAATGACCACTGGAAATGATTGTGCTTGTAATAGTTTAGAGAGCACTGTTTGCTTTGTTTGCTCAAGGAATTAAAGGATGAAAATATATCTAATGCTTTAGGTTGAAGGCCTGAAGGGAGAGACAGCCTCAGTTACCCCCGACTGTCTGCCTGACCCTAACCAAGGGGGTTGTTAGCCACGCCGGGAAGGTGGACCGAACCCGCCGCGTGAGGTCTCTCGGTTGAGCGCTACTTGGAGCAGGAGGACGCGTGGGTGCCAGAGGGGGCTCTGGCTGTAAATCCCTCGCCTTCCGGGCCTTGCACAAGAGGCCAACGTGACTCGGGATTGGATCTCGAGGCCCGCATACTAGTCTACGGGCAGAATCTTGGATTGGTAATCCCTGTGGATTGCTGGATAACCTTCGGGTGGATTATGGATAAGCCTACGGGCTGAACTTTATAAATGTATTCTAAAGATAAATATGATAACTTGTTGAAAAAGAACTTGTTTGGCACTGCTTTTCTATGTCAAGTGCTAAGATTACGTGAAGGAACTGGTGCCTAACAGGCTAATTAAGGAAGCTGCTTGATGCATGTCCAACTAAATGTGGTAGGTAATTAGACAACTAAAACAACCTGAGGAAAGTGCGGTGGATGTGGCCATGGGTCCATCCTACGGATGGGTGGTCCCGGTTGGCCGTGAACTTTTCTCAATCATAATGGACAGCAAGGAGATAGTTTCAAAGGAAATGAATGGCAAGGGCGCTGACCTAGAGTCTAGGTGATAATAATCCCGGATTTATGCTGTTTTAGGGGAACAGAATGGGACTATGCCTTATGACAGAGAGGTCGAGCCTTGCATCCCTCTCGTTTCCTATTCTCCTTGAACCAAGTGTAGCGTGAATCCGCTTCGGCCCTGGTGTTTCTACGTAAAGTAGTTCGCTCGGGGTTCGAGGCTAGTTGCCGTTTAGGAAATGACCATTAGGGAAAACCTTGATTCAAGTCGGTCCTAAGTGGGAACGGCCAGAATACTTCTGCTATGTGGCAGATACGGAAAGTCCTAGATCACAATACCCGTGACATTCCATGGGAGTGCCGGGCGGAGCTTTCTAGACCTCCTTTTCGATGGACTGCTAAGACGTGTCCTGAAGGGGAAGGTGGACACATTACAGAAGGATAGGACCTATGCAAAATGATGCACATATGATCAACAACACACATATCTCATACTTGAAACTATTTGCAAGCTAAAACAAGGTCTACCTTTGTCGTGAGAAGCAACAAGCTCCATTTTTCTTGCTAAACTCTCATCTCACTTGTATAAGACTAAAACCTTGAACTATGTGTAGAATTACACAGCACAACGAACAAAATCTGAGTAAGGAGTAGAGAACACGTAGCAAATATGAGAAGAACAGAGACTGCTTCAATTTCAAACGAATTGATACAAAGATGGCTCTATCCACCCATGCGCTTCCACTGTGAAGCTTAGATAGCATTCTAGATAGATGATAGGCGAAGAGCTTAAGGATAGCTAGAAAAACCCTGACTAGGTGAAAGATAGATTGACGATGGCTTTAGAGGGGTCTTCCTTTTATAGCCCAAAAAGTAGTTTGGCCAACATGTCCGACCATATTATGAACCTTCCCTAATCGACTAAGGAATATTCCATTTACCGTCAGGCTAAGGCAGTGTCCCCCAAACCCTTACCAAGTGGTCGCTAGCCCCCTTGAGACCCCCCTAGCCAGGGGCCACAAAAGTGGGCCCTCCTTCCACGACCTCTGGCTCCCAAAATAGGGGTCCCTGATAACTCCCACACCCTACAACTAGATGCATTGTGCCACAAATTGCTACCAACATAAGTATTTTATCTAGCCTAAAGGCTAGATCCACAAAAGTCACCTTTTTGCCATCTGGTCACATAGACCTCATCTAATATATAAGTCAAGACCTAATCAATATTCATTGTGCTCACACATGGCTTCTTCTCATAGTGGGGGCCTTACAACTTTGAGCACCATGGATTATTGGTAGCACCTTATGAGGGTTTTGCATTGAACATATCTACCCTACCCCAATGTCCACCCACATGTGAACTATATTCTTGACCCGCAATACACAGGCAATGGACATCACTTTGCATAGAGAAAAGAAGGAGGAGTAAACTAAGAGCTTTCTAACCAAGTGTCTTGGGTCTCTAAAGATGAATTCGAATGAGATCCTTCATAAGAGCTTTGGCAAAGATATTTGCTCCATTCTCCTCCATTAGACAGTAGACCAACAGCTCTACTATCCCATTCTCAATCAAGTCACACACATAGTGATATTGGATCTCAATGTGTTTGGTGCATGCACGAAAAATTGGATTTTTGGCAATGGCAATGCAACTATGATTGTCACATCTTAGTACTGTTAGATATTCATCATGTACTTCCATATGCTATAGGATCCTCCTTAACCATATTGCTTCACATGTAACAAAGCAAGCTGCCTTGTTCTCTGCCAATGCCACAATTGGTTGCTTCTACTAATCCAAGAGAAGATTCCTGAACCTAAAGAGAAACAGTATCCAGAAAGTGATTTCCTGGAATCATTGTCACCTACTCAATCTGAGTCATAGTTTCCCATAAGAGCAATTCCAGAACTATACATAATTCCATATTCAAGAGTTCCCTTCAAATATTTGAGCGCCCGCATCCTCACTTTCCAATTACTTTCTTGTGGTTTCTTTAAGAGCTTGCTCAAAACACCAACAGCAAACCGATATCTAGCTTGGTGTTACATAAGTAGATGTTACTACTAACCAACCTCCCAATGTCTGCTAGTACTAACATATCCTCAATGGATAACTTCACATTGACCTCCATAGGTGTAGCTATCTCCTTACACTCGATCATGCCAAATGCTTTTAAGATCTCTCATGCATACTTCTTTTAAGAGATGAAGAGTTTGCCAAGTAGACTTCAATCCCCAAACAATAGTGCAACAAGCCCAAGTCTGTCATTTCAAACTCAAATCTCAAAGTCTTTCTAGTCTGATGAATCATATCTTCATAGTCAACTGTAATAAGAAGGTCATCCGCATATAGGAAAATCACTACAGACCATACAAGTTAGCATCTAAGGCATATCTTTTGAAATTTGAACCCAAAAAGAATTTATCTATATGCTTGTACCATGCTCAAGGGGCTTATTTGAGCCCATACAATACCTTATTTAGCTTACAAACTTTGTCCTTTGAATTGGGGGTCTCAAACCTTGGTGGTTAAGCCACATACACCTCCTCTTGAGGTCACATTCAAATATGCTAATTTGATATCTATTTGATAAACTGGCTACTTCTTATGAGCTGCTATTACAAGTATTGTGCGAATAGTGGTCATTCTAGTAGTTGGAGCAAATGATTCTTAAAAATTAAATCCTTCAACCTGTGAAAATCCCTATTCAACTAATCTATCTTCGTACTTTTTTAAACCACCATCAGCCTTGTACTTTACCTTTCAAAACCCACTTGGTGCCAATAATCTTCCTCTTTTCTGGCCGATCTACTAGCTCTCAAGTATCGTTCTTCATTATGTTGTCATACTCAGCTTGCATAGTTGCTCTCCATGTTGGATCTGCAAGTTTTTCTTTCAAGTCTACTAGATCCTTTACTTCTCTCATTATCTTAGCCATCAAGGCCATATCGACTATGTGAGTAGAAGTCTTTCTTTACTTCTCTATTCAATTGTGGTAAGTATAGAATTACTACGATCATAGAGCTGATTTACCCATCATGGCAATGGCTTTTTCGATGGCGTGATTGCAAGTTGGTGAACTTTTTTCTCATCATCCAAAGATGATGCTTCCTTCTCCTTAAGGGTAGGGACAACTCTTGAGATAGGTTCACATTGGACTACTTCTTCGTTGGATGATAAAATGAAAGAACTTATATTCTCTTCCTCTATTATATGTAGCTACTCCTTGAACACCACATCATGGCTCGCTATGATCTTCTTTACCTCGGTCATACATTTTGTAAGCATTTTGCTCATCACTATAACCCAAGAATATATATTTTGTGCTTTTTAGATTTAACTTGTTTCTCTTATCCTTTGGAACATGCACATAACATTCACGTCCAAAAGTTCTAAAATGTGAGACATATGGTTTCTTACAAGAATAGGCCTCATGAGGAGTTTCGCCCTTAAGAGTCTTTGTGTAACTCCGATTGAGAATGTTGATTGTAGTATTAACTACTTTTGCCCAAAACTGGTTAGACAATTCCTTACCCTTAATCATGCACCTTAATATTTCCACAATAGTTCAATTTCAGTGTTTAACAATGCCATTCTATTGAGGTGTACGAGGTGTTGTCAATTGATGCTTAATCCCTTTGCTATTGCAAAAGTCTTGAAACTCCTTTGAGTTGAACTCACCATCACCATCTATTCTAAACTTCTTCATACTTTGCCCTATTTCATTCTCAACAAGTTTTAGTTGTTTTTAAAACTTACCAAAAGCTTGAGCCTTATCACGAAGGAAGTACACCCACATCTTCCTATTGTAGTCATCAACATTAACATAAAATAAGGAGATCCTCCCAAGGCTTTTGTAAGCTTTTACCACACAAGTCAACATGCACCAACTCTAGAGGAGCCTTCACTCTATTCTTGCTTTGTTGTGGAAATGCCTTTCTCTATTGCTTGCCCATCATATAAGCTTCACATGGTTCCTTCATTTTAATTATTGCAAGTAGGTGAGCAACCATACCTTGCTTATGTATCTCTTTTAACATTGCAAAACCAATGTGACCAAATGTTTCATGCCAAAGTTTACTTGTGCCCACACCTGTGGTGGCTGTAAGAGCACTTGGCTCATATAGGTTGTTCCTTCTTTCTTCTTTGCTAACAACTTTGCCAGCATTGTCGATGATTTTTGCACCGGTCTTAATGAACCTCACCTCATGGCCAAGATCAGTTTATAGAAGCAGTCGGTAGTAAATTTCTATTTATCTCTGGAACATACAATACGTTTGAAATATTTTTGAGTTTCTATTTGTAGTAACAAAGTACCTTGCCCTTATCAAGGCATTTTGCATTCATCACAATGATGGATTCTTGCACAGGCTTCATAGAACTATATAGACCTTTCTTGTTGGTCATGTGACAGGAGGCTCCACTATCCAATACCTAAGAGTTAGTGGTAGATATTTCTTGCGTTAAGGAACACACTTCCTTAATAGTTGCCGTGAATAACCCCAACTTTGCTTCAGTCATATTGATTGTCTCCTTCCCTTTAGTCTTCACGGTGCCGGGGAAGGGCAAGAAGCGAGTTTTTTGAGCGAGCTTTTAAGTGAGTTTTTTTTGGCAATCCCTCTATTCTTATTCCACATAGTTCACTTATTCTAGCCTTAGATGTACCCATCTCCACTTCCACTTCCACCATTGTTGTCGTCGCCAGCTCTACCACCACCACTACCATCATTGCCTTTACCACTAACTGCATTCTCTCTCTCTCTCTCTCTCATGCAACCTAAAAATAATTTGTGCTAGCACATTGGATTGATAGAATCTGTATTATATTGTATTATGAAAGGTATTTGAACAAATAGTGTTATATATATATATATATATATCATATTTGCAATATGGAAACATTTGTACAAGCACTCCAGATCAATAGAACGTGTATTACATTGGATTGTGATATGTGTTGCAATGAACAGTTCTCTCTTTACTAATATATAGCTCTCTCTCTCTCTCTCTCTCTCTCTCCCCCCTTGTGGCTTTAAGAAATTCTTTCAACTCTCTCCTATAATACCACAATACTACCTTTGGACTTCTCTTATATTAATAGCTTTGGACCTTTATCAACACACACACACACACACACACACACACACACACACACACACACACACACACACACACATACACGTTCTCTCTCTCTCTATATATATGTGTGTATGTATGCATATGTATGTGTATGGCTTTAAAAATTTCTTTTAACTTTCTCTTACAATACTACATTTGGGGCTTTTCTACACATTAATAGCTCTGGATCTTTATCAACACACATACACACACACACTCTCTCTTTCTCTCTCTATGGCTTAAAACAATTATAGCAATTCTCTCCTATAATACTACAATACTACTTTTGGGCTTTCTTACATTAATAACTTTGGATCTTTATCAAAATATATACACCTCTCTCTCTCTCTCTCCAACTTGAGATCAACTTCCTCTATTTAAAAGTTTTTGGCCCAAATACAATTAAACTAAAAATTCACATTTTTATTATAATTTAAATAGCATACAACTTTTTTAAATATTTGATAAGTCTTTATTTTTTCATATACAAAATGCAAAAGACAAAAGCTATTACATGTTATGTTAATTATTAGTTTTTTATCTCATCTTCTCTCTCATCAAAAAATTATTTAGATATATATCTCTCGTTTCTCTCTTTCTCTATATCTCTATCGAGTCCTAATGGGGGGAGAGAGAGAGAGAGAGAGAGAGAGAGAGAGAGAGAGAGAGAGAGAGAGTTGCAAGAGATACATATAGTGAGAAAATGAAGATAAGGACCATACACAAATACATACATATATACACATAAAGAGAGAGGCGCATACACACATATACTACTTAATTTATTGCTTAGTTAATTATTTAAGAACTAATTATTTTTAATTATTTACTAAATAAAAATATAAAGAGAGGGGAGAGAGAGATAGAGACAAATGAGAGAGAGAGAGAGAGTGAGTGAGTGAGTGTGTGTGTGTGACTTGCTTTAACTTCTTTCTGATTAAGAAGGGGGTTACTAGGAATTCCTTCTCGAGAATTTTTTTTCACAAGTCTCCTCCATCATTTCTTTGAGGGGACTTGTGACATTTTTTTTGCCGAACAAGGGATTGTTGGTAATCCCTTCTCAATGAATTATTTTTTCACAAGTCCTCTCTATAAAAAAAACACTAAACATGGAGTTGTTAACAATCACTTCCTAACAAATTTTTTTTTCATAAGTCCTCTTAGAGAGATGGAGGCAACTTGTCAAAAATTTTCACCGAGAAGGGTTTTCCGGCAACCCTTGTCTGGAGACAAAAAATTTCACATCCCCTTAAAAAGATGATGGAGGGGTGTTGTGATTCAAAGCTCTCTCTCTCTCTCTCTCTCTCTCTCTCTCTCTCTCTCTCTCTCTCTCTCTCTGTGCATCTGGAGGAGCACATCATGTCACTTGATCCATACGCACCCCTTGATACACTGACCACTGATATCACATGCATTCTGCATGATTCTGCTACACTCAGTTTTCCACATCACACATACACGCACCCCCTCGGACCGGTACCATGCCACAGAACAGGTGGTATGATGATGAGTGCAGAGATCTACGTCGACAGCTACGCGATTTGGAGGCCAGAGGAGAGATCACACACAGATAGGCGCAGAGACGCATGCACCTCTTGACCCGCCGTAAAAAGCGGGAATGGGAGGAGGAGAGATATTGGGATATATACCACCTTCTTATGAGCAGAGATTGTGCAGAGGCATGGAGGCAGATCAGAGAACCACGCTCACCCACACCGATACATGACCCTGCAGTATGGCATGGATACGCAGAAAGTTTATATCATGTACCCGCACAGCTGCTGATACCCACACCATGTACACCGAGACCGAGTATTTCATCCTTTTTCACCACTAGTATGGTGAAACATGCTATCTCACGGTTACAGCATGGCCGCGCTCGAGACCAGTTTGATCTTCAAGCAGAGCATATTATATATGGCAGAGACACATTGGCTCCACTCATTGCTCACCTCTTCAACTGTGCATTGTCTGAGGGGTTCCCTGACTCGTGGACAGAGCACACCATTGTACCTATCCACAAGTCAGGGGATCCTATGGATCCTAACACATATAGGACCATCATGATTGGGCCAGTTTTGGCCAAACTTTATGGCACGGTGATGGAGGAGGAGCTCAGCACGCTGGCAGAGAGAGAGTGCATGCGCACACCCGAACAGGCAGGGTTCAGACAGGCATTTTCTACCATAGACCAGATCTTCACTCTCCGTTGTCTGATCGACCAGACACGAGTGAAGAAACAGATATTGTACTGTTGCTTTGTGGATGCCTTTGACATGGTTCCGAGAGAGAGGCTTTTCAAACGCCTACTTGATCTGGGGGTGGATGATGACATGATGTGGGGTATTTATGCACTATATGAGCGGGTTACTAGCAGAGTCAGATGTCCGGGAGGTATATCAGATCCCCTTGTGAGCACCATTGGTGTGAAACAAGGATGCCCACTCTCATCGACTCTATTTGGGCTATACATTGATGAGATAGCAGAGTTTATTCAACAGCGAGCCGGTGGAGGTATAGATCTCAGTGGAGCCACAGTTCATATCTTACTATATGCAGATGACATTGTGTTGGTCTCAGACTCAGCTCAGGGATTACAGCAGCATTTATTAGCATTGGATGATTTTTGCATACAGAGAGGCATGACAGTGAACCTTGGAAAAACCAAGGTTCTAATATTCCATACATCAGCTCAGATACGCAGACAGAGTATTTTCATGGCAGCAGGAGGGAGTATTGAGGTCACTGGATCATATGTATGTTTGGGAGTCACCTTTACAGCAGCTTCAGGGACTTTCTTGATGACACAGGCAGCTCGTGACCGCCTCACTAGAGGATACTCAGCATTGGCTCTTATGGAGCGACAGTGTCATCAGGCACATTTCCAGGAGCCCCGCACCAAGGGGTGGCTCTTTGATACTCTAGTCACTCCAGCACTGATGTATGGAGCAGCTATATGGGGGCCAGGCCTTGCCGATTATGTATGGACATTGATGGAGAGACCTCAGGTGATCATGATATCTAGATTGATTCGCATCAAGGCCTCAGTCCCACATGACATTGTGCGAGCAGAGCTTGCCACACCACCCATGCTAGTCGAGGCATTATTTCAGACAGTCTGCTTCCTACATAGATTTCAGGATATGGACAGAGATCGCATTGCATACAGAGCATATATGGCATCTCAGGAGATGGCTCGAGCGGGGGATACCACATCATGGTATGCACAGACTAGAGCTTGGTTTGACAGACATGGGCTGGACATTGATAGACTCCCACCTCTTCTATATGATACTCAGGCTCCCACTTACACCCTCTCTCTCTCTGAGAGGAACAGAGTCATCAAATAGGAGATATGGAATATTTATATACAGAGGACATGGGTCAGCCCTGCACAGCCACTGCCATCGAAGATGGCACATTATTATACACAGTTCTTGAGCATATCAGAGCAGGGATTCATAGAGATTCCGAGATATATGCACATCTATATGCCACATCGATTGAGAGTTCTTATTGGACAGCTCAAGGTATCATCACATCAGCTTATGATTGAGAGTGGCAAAGCCAGTGGCATCCCACGTGAGGAGAGGATATGCCCCCTTTGCAGATCAGAGGTGGAGAGTGAGGAGCATTTTGTTCTCAGATGCCCGGCATACTCAGAGTTGAGATCTAGATACACATTGAGCAGCTCACTTCAGGGATGTATGACTGATATGGATCAGAGATCATTTGGCCGTTTTCTGGGAGAGGCATGGCACATCAGAGAGCAGAGCACACAGCAGGTCCCAGTCAGAGAGGGGCCCACCCAGATGACTATTACACAGTTCTTTCAGACAGACAGAGTGAGAGCTACTGTACCAGCCTCCAGCCAGACCTTCGGGCTCACACTACAGCAGGCTGAGGACCAGTGTACCCAACACCGGACGAGGATCCGTGGGTTTCGGACCCCACAGCCACACCGACAGGAGATCCGGAGGATTCTTGATCTACATCGACAGCAGACTGAGATCCGATGACACTCGACACATTGGATCTCAGATCTCCAGTTTGCTCTTTCTCCACCGCCGATGTACCACATCCTGCATCCAGGAGGGATCACCTGCTATTAGCGACTTTGACGACTGCTACTACATCCCAGGATAGTATATCTCCCTGCATCTGTTACATATTCACATCGCACCACTTTATCACAGCCGACAGTTGTTCCCCTATCACAGCCGACATTTGTTCCCCTTTTGTAGCCATTATCTGGAGTACCAGAGCTACATATGCACATACACATACACGACACTTATCACACTCACAGCACCGTATTTTCAGTTTCCAGTTTTTAGCTTTTCATTCAGCACTTTTATTTTGGATAGCTGGACCTCATCAGTTGTATCACAGTTTGTCTCATAGGCCAGTTTTAGTCTTTAGAAGACGTTAATATAACTTTCTTTCTTTCTTTCTTTCTCTCCCTCTGAGAAGGGGTTGCTAAAACCCCTGTTTGGCAAAAAAAAATTCACGTCCCGTTAGATAGATGATTATAAAGTCATATATATATATATATCTTTTTTTCACAAGTCTCACCATCATTTCTTTGAGGGGACTTGTGACATTTTTTTTGCCGAACAAGGGATTGTTGGTAATCCCTTCTCAATGAATTATTTTTTCACGTCCTCTCTAAAAAAAAAACACTAAACATGGAGTTGTTAACAATCCCTTCCTAACAAAAAAAAAAAATCATAAGTCCACTTAGAGAGATGGAGGCAACTTGTCAAAATTTTTCACCAAGAAGGGTTTTCCGGCAACCCTTGTCTGGAGACAAAAAATTTCACATCCCCTTGAAAAGATGATGGAGGGGTATTGTTATTCAAAGCTCTCTCTCTCTCTCTCTCTCTCTCTCTCTCTCCGAAGGGGTTGCCGAAAACCCCTGTTTGGCAAAAAAAAATTCACTCCCCTTAGACTGATGATTATAAAGTCATATACATATATATATATATATATCTCTCTCTCTCGCCAAGAAGGGGTTGCTGGCAACCCTTGTTCAACAAAAAAAAAATCACGTCCCCTTAGAGAGATGATTATAAAGTCACATAAACTCTCTCTCTCTCTCTTTCTCTCTCTCAATGAGGAAACTACTACAACATTCAAGTGAACAAAGATTTGTTCTTCTAGTGTACATAGGAGATAAAGAGAATTTCAAACTAGATGATGATATTGAGTCTTAAAAGTCATGCAAGTTAGCAACATGGAGACTTCTCTATAGGTATACCTTGGCATCCTTCTATAGAAGTATATTTGCAATGGTATATTGTTGACGTGTTCTCTATATGTAATAGAACTATGAATGGTAGGTTCATGTGTGGGCAATTGGAGAAGGGGATGTTGCAAACTTTGCTAGGACAATGCACAAACTATGTGCACTTGAAGGAGGAGTAGCTTATATATAAGGATCACCAGATTGAGCAATAGTGGAATGAGAAGGTGTATTGAAGATGTTCTATCTTCCTTGACTACCTAAAGGTGAATTCCCCTCCAACAAGAATGCATTATACAAAAAATATTTGAAGAAAAAAATGTGCAAGAGACATAAGGATCCAAATTCTTGGTAAATTTCCACATGTATTCTTTAGAGTATATCACACTTTTATGTCTTCTTCTAAAGAGAATATGACTGATTGTAGGAAAGTGATACCTCAAGTGCATTTGTTCTCGTAACTCATTCTTCAATAAGGAGTCAAGGTGAAGCCACAATTTCTAAAATGTTTTCCTTGCAATGATACTATTTGTGGATGATAGCATAAAGGAGATGCAATGTAACCCACCTAACTCCTTTATATATCCATTTACATTTCAAGAAAATCCCATGAATGCCATCCTCTTCAAATACATGCTTCCATATTTGGTTGAGGAAAATCCCTTTAATACTATCTTCTTGGAATAAATGCTTCCATGTTTGACTGGAGCTAGTAGGTTTTCATGGGGGAGTGCAGGAGTTTGTTAGAGAACACTTATTTCACCCTCTAGCAATGGGTGGTTGGATTGATATTTAATGTTTGCAATAAATAAGTTCATTTGCTTTATGCATAGTAGCTCACTAACTTGCAAATGCATTTGAGGATTTAGTATTTTTTTGGTAATTTTTATAGTAAGTTCATGCAATACAATGTGAAATTCAGTATATTAAAATATTTGATTGTTGAAGTTTGAAGTCTAAAATGAAGAATTCTTGAAAGGAATAACATCTATAAGTAATAAAGCAATATGGAGCTATATTTTATGGAGATTGTGAAGCAATTGCTTGCAAAGGTCTACTATAAATGAATGCATAACTTGAATCCATATCTAAGCCTAATCAAGAGAGGAAGAGAGAACAATGTGCAAGTATAAGTGGATGTGTATGTAGTTTGCTTATGTGTGCATAATCAAAATACTAACACATCAAGATGTAATTATAAAATATGTGCAAAGAAGGGAGAGAGGGGGGATGTGAATGTATATGTAGTGTGATATCTCATATGTATGCATAATTGAACCATTAACATTGAGATAATATTATCAAAGATAAGTAGATAAGATTAATGTAGTAATGTAAATAAGTTAAGGAGAGAGAACTACTAATGCATCGTTAGAGAGAGAGAGAGAGAGTGCGAGATAATAAATGACAGAGTTGGGGGGTGAAAAAGACAAGGAAAGAGAGAGAGGGTGTTATTGAGAGGGAGGAGGAGAGGGAGATGCATGTTATGAGAGAGAGAGAGAGAGAGAGAGAGAGAGAGAGAGAGAGAGAGAGAGAGAGAGAGAGAGAGAGAGAGAGAGAGAGAGAGAGAGAGAGAGAGAGAGAGAGAGAGAGAGGAGAATCTATTGTGGTTTTGATGAAGAGGAGGAGATTAAGATGTGGTGGTATAGTGGTGGTACTAGTGGTGGCAATGTTATTGAGGGGAGTGAGATGTTGGTGGTTTGTCCCCAACATATGAGGAGAGAGAGAAGAGAATTGGTTGTGGTTCTAATGTGAGGAGAGGGAGAGTAAGATGTCATGGTGATAGTGGCGGTGCTAGTGGTGGTGGTGGAGACAATGGAGGAGCAATATTGGTGCTTGATATATACCCAAAAGAAAAGAGGACCAATTGGACTATGTGGAATAGAACTCGAGGTTGCCAAAAAAAGCTCACCCAAAAACTCGCTTCTCTCACGCACTCCACGATGCCATTCTTTTCATCTACCTTCTCGACGTGACAATCTGCAATTGCATGTCATTTCTTCTTGTAGTAGAAGCACTTTTCTTGAAACTTTTTCTTACCACCCTTCTTCTTTTTGTCACACAGTGGTGGAGAAACCACCTTTGCCTTTTGCATTGGAAGAGAATATAGCATCTCCACTACTACTATCTTCTTGGGCTTTAAGCCTCAACTCCTTCTCCATTAGTAGTGCACAAAATTTCTCAAACGTCAGGGGTCTCACTTGAATGTTTAGGCCAGTTACAAATCCATCAAACTTTGGTGGACAAATTTGGGGATGCCTTCGACTAGCTCCTAACTAGTCTTTTGTATCCCAATGCCAACTATCTGGTTGCGTAGATTCTTGATCCAAGCGATGAATGCTTCAATTGTCTCTTCTTCAACAAATTTCTTTGTTGCTAGTTTATTCTCCAAGTTTTTGAATCCTTGTTTAATTTTACATTTTGTACTGACTCCTTAGTATGTTTTGAATCCTTGTGGTTCTGGGTTAGTCCCTAGCACTGTCTGTAAAAGCTCATAAGAATCAAGGATAGTTGTGAATTTAAACTTTCATAAAGTATAGTTTGTATCATCTAACTTACCTTCGCGAATGGTTGGTAAATGAATCCTTAGTGTTTGAATTGTCTGTACAATAGCACCACCACCTGATACACTAATACTGCTACTTGATGCAGCAGATGACATTTCTCCTCTTGGCTATTGAAGCCCTTGTCTCTCATGTACTCTCCACTCCTCAAAGCCCCCTAGGCTTTAAACCATGTAGAAATTACATGGCACAACGGACAAAACCTCAGCAAGGAGTAGAGAACACACAATAAATATGAGAAAAACATAGATTTCTTTAATTTCAAATGAAGTGATACAAAGATGGCTTTGTCGGCTCGTGCGCTTTCGCTGTGAAGCTTAGATGGCGATCTAGACATATGATAGGTGAACAACTTAAAGGTAGATAGAAGAACTTTGACTAGGTGAAAGATAGATTGACGATGGTTTTAGAGGGGTCTTCCTTTTATAGATCGGGAAGGTTGACTGGTCGTCGGCATGTCCAACCATATTATGAACCTTCCCTAGCCGATGGGTCTCTTAAGACCCTCAACTAGGGGATGCGAAAGACCCTAAAATAAGGGTCTTGATAACTCCCATACCCTGCAACTCAATGCATTGTGCCTCAAAGTTGCTACTTGCATAACTACTCTATCTAACCCAAAGGCTAGATCCACAAAGGTCGCCTTTTTATCGTCTGATCACATAGGCCTCATCTGACATATAAGTTAGGATCCAACCAATGTCCATCGTGCTCACACATGGCTTCTCCTCATAATGGAGGCCTTACAACTTTGACCACCATGTACCATTGGTGGCAACTTATGAGAGTGGGGCATTGAGCATATCTAACACTAGGTAAATATCTTAAATAAAAGGTAAAGTTGAAGAAGGTCTTGCTAGTGAGCATCACAACCTTTATGATTTTGGAATGAACTAATGGTGCTCACTAATCCAGAGCTTCATTATGAGTGGTAACTTCCATGACTTCTAGAGGACATGGAGTTAAGAGCATTGTTTGTAAGTACAAATGGTATCTTTTGTAGATAAAGACACGTAAAAATAGGAACTCTCTCTCTCTCTCTCTCTCTCTCTCTCTCCCCCCTTGTATGTGACATAACATAACATTTTTTTCTCTGTGTCCTCTCTCTCTCCCTTGCGTGTGACCTAACATAACATTTTTGCTCTATGTCCTCTTTCAATCAAAAGACAAAGTAAGATGACAAGTGAAACTATCCTCTTTTATATGTTAAAGCAAGTGCTTGCTTTATATTTTGCTTGATCAGATATGACGAATCTGAGCTCGATGCCAATGATCTAATGCCATTAATTTCTTGTGTCCAAGCCATAGGGTAAATGATGCATTAAAGTATGTTTTTTATCATTTTAAGTAACATTGTGATTCTATCAAAGCTTTTGCAAGCTCAACCATGAGACTTGACAGAATACTTATTGTTTCAAGCGCTTCATCCAATTTAACAATGGCTACCTCTCACATAGTCGATACATATCTTGTAGTCATCAATTGATCCATTCTTCTCCCAAATTACACGAAAGCAAAAATAAATGAATCGATGAGAGTATAGTGAACTCATCACCTTAACTTCCCCTTAACTTCATGAAGTGAAAGCTCAATGATGGCCCTACAATCCATGTAATGGTACTCAATCCACCTCCTTTACTCCATAGCTCATGATCCAATTTGCATGCACCCAATCCATGAGAGGAAATATGAAGAAGAAGAGAGACAACCCAACCTCTCCTTTGATTCGCTTCTCACCTACTAGGAAGGAAAAGAAGAGAAGTGCTCATGCAAGGAAGAAGCTTCACCTTTCAAGTTCCTCACTATCACACTCACTCTCCCTCTCTCCCATGATGGAGCATACTCTCAAGTTTACACACTATAATAATGAGCTTATCCATTCACTTTCTAGCTTTTATACATGGTTTTGAGTTTGGGCTTCCACTCAAGTTGGACACCCATCTCTCCTATTTGGCTCTTGGTCGGGTCTTTCCTAATTTATGCATGTGTAATTAAATTACAAAGACCATCGTGAATATTAATCAAAGCTAGTTCCCACACCCTTGCTACATTGTGGGTATTTCTTCCTAGCAAAAAATATTGCAACTTGCATGGGCAGTATTCTCGGCTCTCATGATAATATTACAAGTAATTGTATGATTGTTGGCATTGATAAAGAATTAGTTGCATGCCTTGTGCCTTTCGCTTGATTTTCACTTCTCTTTACTTTTGCCACCTCTAATTTACTATGCCATTTTGCCAGCTTTCTATTTTATGATCAACAATTTTTGGTTGAGCAAGTTTTTACCCCCCTCACTAGTGGTGTCATAGGTTGACGACATTGGTTGCATTGCCAATTTCATGGAAGCTAGCTTGCCCTTACTGAAAGTTGTGATTATTCATACATTGGTGAGGGCCAAATATATGCATTAGGTGTTATAATTGATGTTACATTGTGTTTTTCATATTGCGTAACTCCCTTTGCATTTGGAAGTACATAAAAAACAATGGGAAGGCTCTCGGTCTCAATAGTCACCACAAAAGATGGCATTTCCCTATGGGTTGGACTTAGCCATTGTTGGGATTAATTGTGGTTATCATCCAATCGTCGTAAGTGAGAATATTGTGGTTTGTCCCTTCATCGATTAATGCATGGAGGGTACGTTCTTTCTTAGTGGTGATCTTAACTCTCAGATACGCAAGTGCTATTGCTTCCTCATCTTTAGGGTTTATCAATGTGATGCTAACAACTCACATAATAATGGGTGGTGGTAACATTGGAGGCTCATGTAGTAGATGAGTGGGTGGGTTATACTTCTTAATCGATCTTCCATCAAAGAAGGTGAACTCTCCCCATTCAGTAGTGGAAGTTGTCTTATGCATGCCATTTAGATGAACATGCACTTGGTTATATCTTGAAAATCCATCCCTGAAGCTATAAGCTTCATTTCGTGCTACTCCCTCAAGAATGTGCTCAATATATACATAAGGGATAGCCATTTCTCTCTGTAGTAGTGACATTGAAATTTTATAGTTCATGCACACTATGATTTTTTTTAATTTTTCATGAATACAATGACTATTGATGATACCCAGTTTGTTTGCTTAATCTCATAAAAAATGAATCTCGTGCTCAAGAATTTATGAATTTCTTCTTTGACAGCATGAGTATACTTAGAATGTCATATGGTCTTTGTCTTATTGACATGATATCTGGGACCATAGGGATGTTATGTGTGACAATGCTAGGTTTATTCCTTTTAAACACATCAAAGAACTCCTTTAAGAGATTGACAAGATTAGTCTCCTTCTCCATAGTTAGATCATTAGCTATGAACATAGGTTAAGGCTTCTGCCCTTTGGCGGACCAAGTTGACTTTCTTGACTCTAGCAAGTCCTTCAATAGGTTCACTGGTTTGTCCCTATCTCTTAGCACCTAGCAATACTAAGATTTGGTCACCTTTCTTGAAGTTTATGAACCATTTGGGGAGATCTTGGGGTTTCTTTTGTCATTCGGCCTTTGAATATTTGGGTTGTTTCTTCCTAGTTTCCTTTAGCCTTCTATGCCACAAGTGGACTGAGAGGTCCCCCGTGGTGTATTGAGTCTTAGGTGGTTGAGGAATCTCAATGTTGCTATCAGAGCTCACCTCAGATTCAAATTGGAACTCCTCAGCTAGAAGAGGGAGTTTTACTAGGTGGTTGTACCTCGAATTCAACTTCTGCTTTATTAAAGTTGTTGACTCAACTTGGTTTAATCATGCATATTTGTAGTCCAAAACCTCAAGATGCTCCAACCGTGATCAATCACAATCCATTTGCATCACTCCTTTTTCTACAAGCAATGCATTAGTCTCTTGTGGCTTTGATTCCACAATTATTTGCTCAATTGTATGTCCATCGGTATCATAATCGGTGATCTTTGCTTTGTTGGCAAATATTTCATCCCCAAAGTTACAGTCTATGTATTTGTCACCTAAGTCTTCTTGGTTAGAAGACCTATCACCTATTTGCTCTCATAAGCTCCTAGGGTTTCCTCATCTTTGGAAGGTGCTAGTGTTGAGGGTTAAGGGCCACTTGTGCCTAGCTACCTATATTTATCTTAGTGCGTGTGCACTTGTACATCATAACTAGTGGCTGCCATCACTGCCACATTTATTCTGTATTTTTTACTATGAATAATAAAGAAAAGGCAGGTCACACGTTGGGATTATTTTTGGAGTTCCCACATATCGGTCTTGCTCTCTTGATTTCAAACCTCTAGAGACATTTCTCTTTTGCTTTTGCTTTTGCTTCTCTCTCATTTTCAACTAGTATCATAGTGGGCATTCAAGGAGCTTCAACCATTCTACTTTAGTCTAGGAATGAGAGCTTCAACTGAGCTTCCATGGTAGCCAAGTCTTCATCCAATTGAGGTATGCATGAACTCCCCTACGACTTATTTTTAGCTTTAAGGGGACCATTGATTGTTATCATAGTACCCAAAAGCATTAGTCACAATAGGAGAGAGCCTAGGAGCAGCCCCCACATTTTTTGATGCAATTTTAGGGGGTTGCTATGCTGCTCATGCATCCCATAATTACTCTAGTCATAGCCTTCTACTTCTTGTCCAATCTTCATGTAGATAGGCTAGGCATAATTGTTTTAGTGCATTCATATTTTTGTGTGGAAGCATCTCCTGTTTGCTTCATCGCACAGTTCCAAATTTGCATGTTTTCCCAAATCGTGTGTGATTGAGCACAACATACATTTTTTCAAGCATATCTTTAGTTAGGACACACTACATGGAATCAATCAGGTATATTTGAAGAAAACAACATCTCCTAAAGATGCGAAGAAGATTTGAAAGCTATATGGTCAACCATTGTTTATGTGGTATTATAACCAAAGTAGCTATTGGTGAAAGGATTGATAACTAGTTTGATCATTAAAGTGGAGGTGAAGTTGGTAGTTTAGGTAGAAGATGACTATGCATGACAAACATGACCGCTAACACTTTGGCGGTGGTATGATATTCCATGTTATGGCTAGTCAAGGACTCCATATGGAAAATATGATACAAATCCTTATGTTGTGCAGCAACCAATGCATGGAATGCAAGGTCTGATGTATCCTAGTATGGCTAGCGGCCCACATATGGTAGTATGGGCATGATGCCTAGGGCACAAAGTAGCATGTATAGTAATGCATCTACACCCCCTTGGTGGATATAGGGCTCAAGGAATGAATGTTGGTTATGGAAGTGCTTCATATGGTGCTTGTTATAATGCAAATATAGCAAATGCACCCTTCTTGCAAGTTGCAACTACCACTTTATGCTTGCGCATTATTGGGGAAGAGAATGAGCAGCCATTGATTCCCTGTTGTGGACAAACATGTTATTCACAAACTAGGGCAATAAACACTTGAATATTTATGCTTCTCTAATGGCTATGCACTAAAGGTTTAATGTTCGGATGATGTATTAATGCTTGGAGATGCTCTATGGATCACTTAGAGCTTGTTTTTCTCAACCATTGTAAGATTTATTGCTATCATAAGTAGTGGATAGTAAGATTATGTATAGAATATAAGTGAAATATATGCTTTTGTACTACTTGGGGATGCTCTTGGATCATATGCATGTTTACACTACTATTTATGTTTGATATACTCTTGCTCAAGCTTTGAGCTTTGATTCTTAAGCTCCTTTATATTCATACTTGGAAGAGGTTCCATTCATTATTAGTGCTTTAACACTCACGAGCTTGGATATTTGCATCATGTGTATGCTCCCAAATATATTACTTGTCATTATTGGGCTTATGGGTATTATGATGTATATGCATTGAGCTTGCTTTGCTCTTCGACGCTTTGATTTGCTTCTAGTGGGAATCTTTTCAATTTTGTATTGCAAAGCTTGGTCTTTGGAGCCCATGGGATCTCTCTATATGCTCATTGATTTATTGTTTACCGCAGCACAGAGGAGCGGAAAAATGGAAAAAGGAGATAACCGAAAGGGCACAGGACAAAGGAAGAAAAAGGCGGCCCGGATGGAAGTCAGACCCTGAAAATTTTGAATGACGACCTCTCTAGAAGGCCTCAATGTTGCCTCGAGAAAAGAAAAAAGTAAAAACACACCATTAATTGTGAAAGCGCTCCCGAATCCTTGTAAAAGAGTACCAGGCTCACTCCTGTGCAAATTGTATGCATTAGTTGGGAATGGGATAAGTTAGAATGGTGGGAAATAGGAAAAGAGGGCCTAGGCTAATGGTCGGCCATGTAAAAAGTGGGGATGACCACCCAAAAAGTAGGGCATGTATATAAAGTTCAAAAGTGAATGAGAAGATCATTCTTGTGTGTGGCCAAAGCTTCTTCTTCTTCTTCTCTTGTTTCTTGCCTTCTTGCTTGTGCTTGAGTGAGGGATTGAGGGAGTGTGAGGGAGTGAGTGTGTGAGAGTGAGGGATCGTGGAGAAAAAGCTCCCCATCTTCTCTCTTCATCTTCTCTTCTTCTCTTCTCTTCTCTTTTCTTGCGTGGCTATGGAGGATGGAGCTTGACGGAGAGGGCTTGAGGTTGCTTGAGATTGCCGCAAGGATCGTGGAGCTACCGGAGTGCAAGAGAGAGGAGGAAACTCAATCGAGCATCATGGTAAGCTCATTACACCCGTAAGGTAGGCATTGCGCGTCGGCTATGTGAGAGGTAGCCATGGCTGCTTGGCTTGAAATGCTTGATCAATAAGCGGTCCGTAGGTCTCAGGGTAGAGCTCTGTAGCTCCCCTTCATTCTAGTTCCATTGTCAGGACCGACGGAATCAAGCCTCGAGTGCTGCACGCATCGAATCGAGCATAGAAGTAGGGTTTGCAGCCCCCCGAACCGGTGCTCAAGATAGTTAGGAGATTTAAGAGGTTTTAATCCTTGGAGCAAGTAAGTATTTTGATTTTTGTTGAATATTAGAGTAGGACTATCCATCTCCATCTCTTTTTTTGATTTTTCTTGCATTAGGTTAAGATTAGGATAGGAAAAAGAAGGAAAACAGAAAGGGTTTTGCTGTTGCTGGAAATAGGGAAATAGGGGCACAAATTCAAATTTCTGGTTAGAAGAGTGTGAGGGATTATCTTCTGAGTTTACAACATGCTTGGATGGGGCAATAAGAGGCCCAAGGAACCAGGAAAGATCACATTTGACATTCTGCTTTGTGAGAGAGAGTGAGCTTGAGAGCCAGGGGAGAGAGAGAGAGAGAGAGAGAGGGAGGGAGGGAGGGAGGGAGGAAGGGAGGGAGGGAGGAAGGGAGGGAGGGAGAGAGAGAGAGAGAGAGAGAGAGAGCTGCAGGGAGATCCTTGGAGTGCCATTCCATTCGAGCACCACAATGATTCCAGGTATGTCTGGCATTTCCTTGTATCCAGTAGCCGTTGAGCTTGAGCCATCGTGCGTAACCCGCGGGCTGTCCACCCGATTTCTGGAGTCAGACCGTTTGACTGCAAGAATCGAGCCACCCCGTTCGATTGCGAGAATCAGACCACCTCATCTAACTACAAGAATCGGACCACCTCATCCGACTGTGAGAATCAAACCACCCTGTCCGATCCGATTTCAGCAGTCGGACCCAGTGTCAAAATCAGACCACATGTCCTAGTCTCAAAATTGGACCAACTGCAAGGATCGGACCACTTTTCCTAGTGTGAGAATCGGACCATTGGTCCTAGTATCAAAATTGGACCACCTTGTCCAATTCCCAGAATGGGACCAGCCCGTCTGATTCCCAGAATTGGACCAGCCTGTCCGATTCTGAGAATCGGACCACTTCACCAGAACTTAAAATAGAGGGTTTTTGAACCTGCCTGACAGTCGTGGCCACCCTATTTACATCTCTGACCCCCCCTGGAAACCCAATTTAGCCCTTAGAAGCCAGAGACCAGACTGGATAACCAAGGATTCACCCCAAATAGCTAGACACTGAGTGGACTGAATTTAAAACTTGACTTGACTTTTGGTAACCAACCAACCAACCCTGAAGCAGAATAGAGAATGCAGCATGGACTTTCAGTAAGACCTTATATCAGCCCCAGAACCTGCGCTTAGAGCCATATCAGGCTACGAACGTGAGGGGAAGAGTGGAGTTTGCATTGAGCATTTCCTGCATCCGCACCTCACTTTTGATTTTATCATCAAAGGTGCACTACAAGAAAAGAAAAAGCCTGTTTTCGCACTGAGCACTAGAAAGCATGAAGCACAACTTGTGAATAAGATTGACAATTGCTTTCAATAACAAGGAACTCATCAGGAGATATAATAACATCAAGGAACCCACTATTAGGAGAAGATCCCAAAACATAGTTGGGTGCCTGAGAGCCCCATTAGTAGGACCTTAAGAGGACACAAAGATCCAGAAGGCGACAACATAGAGCATCGGATGCTACTGAAGCTACTCAAATTGATCGACGACCTTATGGAGCTGGAAGTGGGAGCAATGTCAAGATCACGAGGCGGACAAGGAAAGGACCGACTGGACTTGGGAGAATTCCCAGTCTTAGTGTAGGATTTAGTCAATGAGTACGACTTGTTGACTAGGACTGTAGTTCAGGGCAGACCATTAGAGGAAGTGGTAGCAAGCCTAGAAGAGGAAAGAAAGGCGATTAGAAAGGCGCTAGAGAGCATAATTGCCTATAACCACGAGCAGAAGGCTAGGAAGCTCCAACAAGATGTAGACATGTACGAGGCCCGACATGTGCTAGCCTTGGCTGCTACAGCCAAAGCAGGGCCAAATGCAGAGAGAGAACGAGCAGCAGAGGCTGACTTATCATTGAGTGAACTTGTAGCCAAGTGGCTCATGGACAATACTTCTGCTAAGCAGAGTGCAACAACCTTAGCCACCGCATTACTCTCGGGATTAGGGGTCACGCAAGGGGCAAAGGGGCAATCTAGAATCCCTATTGTAGCAAAGCAGCTAGACAAGTATGAACCTAGCAATGACCCATATAGCTTTTGGAGCAATTTGAACAAGTTTACGAAGCAAAAAGTCTCACGGACCTTGCACAATGCTCTCAAGCTTTCGGTCTGTGCTTAGGTGATAAGGGGAGAATTTGGTACACTAGTCTAGATGCAGTTGAGCGCATGAACTTTGCCCGTCTTAAGGACCTCTTTATCAAGAGATTCTCTGAGGCAAGGTACTCTGACAATCTCATCGTCCAGTTGATCAATGTCAGTTAGAGGGAAAAGGAAGACGTAAGGGACTATGTCACTCATGTGCGTAGCCTCTTCAAGAGGATCCTTGCAAATGAGCGACCTAATGAGAAGGCTGTGTCTACCGTATTTATAAATGGAATTCGAAGCGAGGAGCTCTACAAGGCTTTGGCTAGTAACCCCACTCTACACCGAGATGTGTTAGCTAGAGTCTTTGAAGAGGCAATAAGGGTGGACGATCAGCTTAGGGAGCGAAGCATGAGGAACACCAGTCGGGACAGTACAAGTTAGAGAAGGGGTCAATAGTTTCAGGAGAGAGAGAGAACTCTAGCATACAGGATAAAACCTATGTGGTTGCATGTGTAGTGTATACACTGTGGCAGTAACCACCTCCCAGTCGAGTGCCAAGATTCTAGATCTAGGCCGTGCTCGAACTGCGGTAGGTTCGGTCATGACACATTACATTGCAGACTGCCAAGGAGATTCCCATATGTGTAGCAATACAACCCTCCATACTTAGGCAACAGGCCACCTAACCTCTTTGGCAGGGGAGCCTAGTTGGCGTTTCCAGCACCAAATGACACAAGACCGACCATTCCTAGGCTAGAGATGAACCCAATAGGCATACCCAGACCACCAGGGCCCTATGTAATCCATCCACCGAGTGACGCTCCTGTTCATTGTGTGGAAGAACCTAGTGTGAACCCATACATATCCTATGATGAGGAAGGCAATCCAGTCCTGATGGACTATCGACCAGTACCAGTGATGGCGCTAGGTAGAGGAAGAGGCAGAGGCTTTGGAGGACCAAGCCAAGATCCAATCTCATGCTGGACTTGCAATCATCCAGGCCATATTTCATCACGTTGCCTGGAAAGGGAACATGCAAACAAGGACAAAGTTGACCTTCAATGCATCGAGTGCGGAATCACACACCTATTTCCTGACTGTCCTAGATGGAAGCCATCAACTAGTTCTACCAATGTGCCCTCAGTACCCTTGGGGCTGTTCGGTGTGGAGACCTTTGACAGTAAGGATGTGACATGTCATGATGCGAGCACAGACAAAACATGCAGGCATCTCATTGCCTGGGCCAAGTAACATGGATACAGTCTCGTTGGGAAAGAAAAGTTGGAGGAGAAGGAGAAAGAGAACAGACACAAAGAGTACCCTTAAGACTGAGGAAGCTACAACGCTAGTGACAGGAAAGAGGGTCACTGATATAGAGGCGGAGACCTCAGCTCCTAAGACAACAGAACTAGGGAGTGCCAAGGTAGGGGAATACCCCCACCCTAATCAGCAACTCGAGGCTATAGCCAAAGTCAAGGAGTGGATCAAGGACGCCCGGGAATAGTTTAAGGACGTAGAGCCCATACTGGAAGACCAAATTGAAGATCTCTCTAGTGTGAGTACACTTGTTTCACCATCGCGACCTCAATTAGGGAACACACCCACACCACATGAGATGCCACAGAGGCAAGACCAGGAAGAAGCATGTCAGCAAGATAACCAAGACATATGGCCAAAGAATGCTGACCAAGGAGGAAGGCAACCACCCAGCAACCTCCTCACCACTTTAGTAACCATGCAAGTAACCTTGAGCCTAGGAGAACTACTTCGACAGCACCCTTTCTTATGGCAAGAATTAAAGCACTGGGTGGAGGGAAAAGAGGAGCACACTACTGCTGACTTGCAATAGCAGGACACAGTCACGCAGATTCCAAGCCTAATGCTACACTCAGTTCCAAGGTAACTGCATGTCAATGCTTTCTGGGAAGGCACTGAGATGCATGCAGTCTTACTTATCTTAGACTTGGGAGATGTAACACGAAAAGGAATCGTAGACACAAGCGCCGGTATCAGTGTCTTGAGTCACGTAGTTCTACAGGCCTGGGGAAACCCACCCGTGGAAACGGCTAGGTTCAATGTCACATTGGCCAACGAAATGAAGGTCAGGACCATTCGAGGTCCTAAAGAACTGGCCAATGAAGGTCACAGGGGTGCAGTTTTCCGTGAACTTCATTGTCATGAAGGGAGTGGGCTATGACATACTGCTAGGCCGACCGTGGATGAGGAACGCTTGAGTTATTGAAGATTGGGGTAACAATCTCATCTTCTTGGGGAATAGAACATAAGCGGTAAGGGTTGAGACGGATACCTAGAAGACTATCCCAGTCGACCTTGATGCTATCTCAACCATGCTAAAAGGTGATGCACATGCAAGCAAACCCTATGGGTCATTGACCAAGTACATCCCTTGCCCTGAGGACGAGCGGGGTTGGATGCATGTCTTGGCAACCATTGACCTACCTTTCTCAAATGAGAAAGAGCTATATAGGCAAGCTGCTAAATCCCCAAGCATGCCATCAAGGGAGCCCATCATGCCACTCTGCATGATGGCAGGAAGCTCACGTAACCCAAGGAAACCGGTCTCGTTCCATATCCCCACCAACAAGCTCGAGCTTCAGGAAATCATAGAGTACCTGACCGATAAACTGAAGGGCAACATGGCTGCCAATCTAAAATCCCTAAGTGATCTTTTGGCTAAGCCTGAGTGGAAATGGACCAAAATTCACGATTTGAACCTATTATACAATTGGGATTTAGTCACTGATGAAAAGGAGATTGGAGAGGAAAGCCTGGGGGATGATGAGTAATCGGATGGACAAGACTCTAATGATTAGGAGTACGAGGATTGCCACTCTATTGGAGACGAGAGTGAAGAAGAGTTAGACACAATAGAATATGACACTGAAGGGAGAACGATCGAACAGATGAAGGCAGACTCTAGGCCTAGAAGGGAAAGGGCAGGTTGGAATGAAAGAGGAGTCATGCGGGTGGAGTGCAATAGATCCTGGTTGGAGCACATAGGAGCTATGGATTACGAGCAGGCAGGAGTGGCACAACCATTGGTAGTTCCAGTGCTTAAGACGGATATACCTACTAAATTATGACCCCCTGGCGAAACTCCTTCCTCAAGCAAGAGATGTGAGCTTAACTTAGAGTCAGAAGTCAGTACGGAGAGTGATCCCGAAATACCCCAACCCTCTAAGGTCAGACGCACCAAAGGGGACTTGCCAGTCCACCTAAGGTGCAGACGGCTAAAGGAGGAGGCTAGGAAGCGCGAACTAAGGATTCAGAAGTAGAGAGGCAAAAGAAGCCGCAGGATCTCCCCAAACGCTTCACAAAGTTTAAGAAGGGTGATAGAGTCGTGATTCTGCTAGGAACAAAGAGACAAGGGCAAACCAATGAGCCAATTGAGGGACCCGCCAAGGTCAAGGAAGGGCAGGGGAAGGCGAGAAGCCTTGACCTGTGTTCATTGTTGACAACTTGACCAAGGATGAGGAGGCTAAACTTGTTGCTCTCCTACGAGAGTATGTCGACGTGTTTGCCTGGTCCTTGAAGGAACTTAAAGGAGTCGATCCTAGGGTCGTGACCCATAATATCCCAATGGTTCCAGATGCGGTGCCAACAAAGAAACGACTTTACCCTATGAACCCCAAACACACCTATGTAGTGAAGGAGGAAATCGATAAGCTCATGAAGGCTGGATTTATATATGAGATTGAGCACATGGATTGGGTATCACCTATAGTGATCCTTATGAAAAAGAATGGTAAAATTCGAGTGTGCGTGAATTACAAAAAAGTTAATGCCGCTACGAAGAGGGACAACTACCCCTTACCGTATATCAAGCACATGCTGGAGAGGGTAGCAGGCAAAGAAGCCTATAGCTTCCTAGATGGCTTCTCTGGCTATAATCAAGTGCAAGTGCACCCTAACGACAAGCACAAGAATGCCTTTGCCACGGAGTGGGGTGTATTCGTCTACATTGTTATGTCCTTTGGGCTAATGAATGCGCCTGCGACCTTTCAACGATTAATGTGCACCATCTTCAAGGACATGCTTAGACGCGAGCTAGAGGTGTTCGTAGACGACTTATGCGTACACTCTAGTTGGGCCGAACACTTAGAAAAGTTGAGAGCTGTCTTTGAATGGTGTCGGTTATACAACCTCTCATTGACCCCTTAAAGTGCCAGTTCTGGGTGAAGCACGGATGTATCCTAGGGCACGTAGTGTCAAGGAATGGCATTGCCACTGACTTCTCAAAAGTCAGGGTCATTGTCGACCTACCACCACCCATTAACTACAAGGGCGTTCAGTGTTTCTTAGGCCATACGGGATAATATCGATGCTTTGTACTGAATTGCGCACTGATTGCTAGACCATTGTACAAGCTACTGATCGTATTCAAGTGGATTGAGGAATGCTAGTGTGCATATGAAGAGTTGAAGAAGGCTCTCACCACTACACCAATCTTATGAGCCCCAGACTGGAGCATAATGTTTCATGTATGCATAGATGCCTCTAAGTTTGCTATTGGAGCTGTTCTATGCCAGCCTGGTGAGCATAAGCTAGATTACCCTGTGAGTTTTACCAGCAAGCAGCTCACTGAAACGGAGATGACCTATTCCACTACAGAAAGGGAAGGGTTAGCCATGGTATTTGCAATAAAGAAATTTAGGCATTATCTGTTGGCCACCCCCTTCGTCTTTTTCGTTGACCATCAAGCATTGCTTTATCTCGTGAACAAGCCATGTGCTACAAGTTGCATAGCTAGATGGTTACTTATCTTTTTGGAATTCGATTTCTCTGTGGTTGTAAGTAAGGGAAATTAGCACTACATGGTTGATCACATGTCTCGCATACCCACATGAGAAGCTGCTAGACAAGGCATACCTAACGACCTACCGGACACTCATCTCTTTGGTTTGTCTAGCGAAAGAGACTTATTTAGAGCCGATCTGACGCCATATTGGGCCGATGATGTAGTTCAATTGCTAGAGAACAGTCTACCTGAGAGACCTATTGAGAAAGCCAGGCTAAGGAGACTTATCTTAAAGATCCAACCATACCAACTGATCGTCGGCCAACTCTATAGGCTAGGACAAGACAGGTTGTTGTGTAGATGTGTGTCTGAGCACGAGATGCATGATGTATTGAGAGAAGCACATGGTGGGATAGCTGGAGGACACTTTAGAGGGGATACAACAGCCCATAAGGTGCTACAGTCCCAACTATGGTGGCCCACCCTATTTCGTGATGCTACTAAATTTGTAAAACACTACGATGAGTGCCAGAAGACTAAGATGCCTGTGCGCAGGGATAAGATGGAGTTCACCCCTGTAATAACACGATAGCCCTTCGAAAAATGGGGCATTGACTTCATTGGACCTATCAATCCTGCGGCACAGTACTCCCAGGCACACTACATCATTGTGGCAACTGATTACCTGATGAAGTGGGCAGATGCAAGAGCCACTAGGAAGAACGATGCTAGAACCACTGCGAAGTTCTTGTGGGAGCAGGTCCTTTCACATTTTGGTTGTCCAATTGAACTAGTAAGTGATCAGGGCATGCACTTCATTAATGAAGTGATATCCCACCTGCTCTTGACCTTCCTAATAATTCATAGAAGGTCCTCGCCCTACTACCCTCAAGCAAATGGCCAAGCAAAATCCACGAATAAAATCCTAGTCAACGTGCTTATGAAGGTGGTATCCACATCACGAAGTGACTGGGATAACAAATTAATGGCGGCCTTGTGGGCCTATCGTACAACTTATAATACGGCTGTAGAACAGATGCCCTTTAGGCTGACTTATGGAATGGAGGCCATTCTACCCTTAGAGTTCTTTGTCCCTAGCTTAAGGATAGTAGCCCAGGAGCATTGGGAGGGAAGAGAGGCTTGGACCAACCACTTAGTGGAGTTAGAGAGTCTCACGGAGACTCGACTCGTAGCCACCCACACTCTGATTTGTGAGAAGGCACGAAGAAAGATGTGGTTTGACAAGCATGTCAAACAGTGCAACTTTGATCAGGGGGATCTCGTTCTACTATACTCTGTAAAGGGTCACAAACAGAAAATGAAATTTCGAGGACTAGGACGTTTTCGAGTACGTACAATTAGTAGAACATGCAATGTTGAATTGGAGATGCTCGAAGGTGAAGGAATAGGCTTTTTCAATGGCAATCGCATGGAAAAGTACTATCCTCCTTCCTATCCGTTGCACGAGCTACCTATGCTTGAAGCCCCTGTCAATGTTTGGGTGGCCACTATTACCGAACTGATAGATCAAGATGAAGAAGCAATGGCACCCGTCTACCTACGAATCACGATCACTGCAGAACGGACGTATTCTTTTGATGCCTTGATCGACAAAGGTGCCGACTATAATATCTTGATGCATGACCATTGGATACGCATTGGTCAACCTAAATTACAGGCCACAAACGCTAAATTCAGCCCATTTGGGGACACTTACTCACTCTTAGGAAAATGCAAAGTGGCTGTCTCTATCGAGTATCGAGTCTAAAAGCATACCAGTCTTCTTTTATGTGTTGCCAAATACTAAAGGGGCCGGTAATAAGTCACTACTAGGTTGCACTTTTAAAAAGTAGACGAACTGCAATGTGGACTATAACCTAGATCACATCCATCTTGCTATAGGCAATGTGCGCATAGTGACTACTTTCAGCAAGGGTTATCTTGATCCTTCTACAATTGCAAAGCCACCGATAGAGACCCCTACGACCACGCCTATGACCAAGCCTAGGGAGAAGGGCTGTGATATCTCACCCCACGCTCAAACGGCTAGAACCAAGCCCACCAAGGCCATTCACAAGAGCAAGAGTCCACGCTCATATGGGTGTCAAAACAACAAGGGCCACCTCCTTGTAAACCGTAGAAACATGCTTCTAAACGCAAAAACTATCAGTCATAGCCTAAGAGGCAGCTCAAATGCTATTGACATATGCGCATGACCATGCCGTGATGGATCCCCAAAGATCTCTTGCGAGCATAAGGATACTATGAGGGCAACCCCTGGATATGGATGCCTAAGAGTGGACATTCAAGAGGCTCAACTCTAAGCAACCTCACTCCAGGTAGAGAGGCTTGCACATATGGAGCCCAAGCTGCAAAGCAAGTTGGACCAGCACTGATTGTGATTAATGAATCCCAACACATTTATCATCCAAATTTAGATGCCCCAGAATTATCCAAGTCAGAGGAGTTGAGCACCCCCATGCTGGCTCAGATAGAATGCAGCACACCTCCTATGCCACTGGAGCCCCTTGTAGCATCTCAAAGTGCTTCTGAGTGCAAAGTCCCATCTGTGACACCATGAATGGAGTCACCACTGTCCAGCCCAATTACACCATCACCACCAGCAGGTCTTAGGCCTTTGTATGAAAGACGATCTTTCCTTTTAGTGGCCAAGGATCTTACTGAGACCTCGGGAGATGACGTAGTGACATGCATCAAGGTGTTAGATAACACCTTCACCACATTCGCTAGGAGTTATGAGAGGCTTGACCTAGGAGTTATGTTTGTGCATTGCCATGCACTTGGGAAGACTACGAATTTATGACCGTCGATTTCCCCAAAATTTCCACCGAATTAATCGCTAATGGAGAAATCTCAAAGGAGCAAGCCATTCTTAGAAGACTAATTACCTCGTACCACAAGCCTACTCGCTCTGCACCTGAACAAGAACTAGAGGAGCTCACGCAGCTTGCCAGCTCTGATTCTTCATTCTTACAATTGTGGTATGCCTTGCGACTCCAATGGGAGAAAAAAGGCTACCCGCATCATGACCAATGCTGAGCAAAGAAGGGCAATCAAAACAATTGAATACGACCCTACTTATGTGGCACCTCTTTCGTTTAGGGTTTTGGCCATTACATGCAACATACACTTAGATGACCCTATGTTAGCCCACCCTTGCATTGACCAATTACTTACAGAAGAGGAACTGCGCATTGCTAGCTGCCTCAACTCCGGGGACATCTTTCATGATGTCTTGACCTACATCACCCAAGCTTCCATACGACCATGTGAGCTTGATCGTCATGCCAAGCTTGAATATAACCCTAACCTCTATACTTGGTTGCTGGCCAAGTAACTCGCCCCACAAAGTCCATGTGAGTCCTCCTTCTTCCCTTGCTAATGCTAGGAAGGATTCCTTTAAAACTTAAGGAAGGGGAGGGGGAGCAGAGCAAAGTGAGAGCCAAGTGATGTAGCGAGGTGTAGTGATGGATGAAAATGATCAACTGAATTTAAATAGGAAAGAATACAAGGAGGAAATAGATGTTGCTTTTGAATTATTTCCAAGTTTCATACCTCTAAAGCAGCACGACAAATTATCACATGCATTCTTTCTTGGGATTTTGCTAGCGATGAGTCAATTCATAACGCTTATATTGGCATGGTGTAATGACAGGCACCTACCATGGCAGGACAAGAAAAGGGGGGTAAACTTCCATTCACTGAAGAGGAGCTGACAAAGTATGGGATCAGTGTTGAGACACGTGGATTTAGCCAGTTCACGTTCAAACATACCCTGAATTTAGACGATGCCATCCTGGAAGAGTCGGTAGTGAAGGAGTTGGTGGATAAATGCAACCTCCGAAAGTATGTGGAAAAGGTCGACATGATGTAGATTACAGCATGTGCGCTGACTTTTTAAGGAGCTTTGATGAAGGTAGGAGCTGTGGCACGGTCACAGTAAGGACTAGTGACCAGGAAAGAAGGGTGCAAGTGCCCCTTAATGCAACTATCATCGAGAAAGCCCTGGGCTTGTGTCCAAGAAGGAGAGGCACCCAAGAAGAGATGCACATACCATGATGGGAGTAAAAAAAGATGAGGTGCACATAGTGGATGAAATTAGTTTGGCTGATATTCCAGACCCCGCAACAAAGATGCAAGCTAAAATGGTTCACGCCCTTTTCTCAGGACAGAGATACAATGTTTTAATGAACAAAATCAGGGTGCCATTACTAGAGAGAATCACTGCAAGAGTTCCAGAGGAGGTGGATTGGAATGGTTTTGTGTAGAAAACTATCAAGAGTTCAGCCGTGCTCCGGTGAGTGGGAAAGAAACAATTTTGAAAGAGTTAGGGATTTAACAAAACGCTTGGCAGTGGCTAAGTACGAGAGTGTGCTTGTGCAGTCCAAGGCAGAAGTTGCTGATGTATGTGCCAACACACAAAGGCAAGCCTTCCTCAGCACAATACTACATCACACCCAGACGGAGGGCAATGATTCAGTGGAGAAGGTAAGAAGGAAGCTAGAACTAACCACTTGAGTACTAAAGTATGGCCATTAAGAACGGGAGCTTCCAACAAGCACAGGAATCACAAAAGAGTAGCAATTTCACTACCTACGCTGTGCTTCTCCACTGTTGAGCTTAATGAACTTGGGTTTGAAGAGCATGAGCAGCCACCACCACCACCACAAGCGGTTCCATCAGTTGTCTTCACTGTTGAGCTTAAGGAACTTGGGTTTGAAGAGCATGAGCAGCCACCACCACCACCACAAGCGGTTCCATCAGTTGTCGAGTAGAATGTAGAAGAGGGTCCGGACTTTGAGCAGGATACTGAAGAAGAGCAATAAAGAATGCCCAGTCCGCCTCTACTAGACCTCCCGCTTGAAGAGCCCGAAGATGCCCATATGCTCGAGCACATTGTGGCAGCCAGAAGAAGAAGACAAGAACTACAGAGGAAGCCCAACGCAGAGCACGATCATTGCCAAGACAATTTCCTGAAGAGCCTATACCACCACGGGGGGATCCCCATCCTATCGATTGGCCTTAGGAATTGGTCATATGGCGTCAAAGGGAGTTCCAAACGAGGCCGTTTGAACTTTCATTTGCTTATCCACGCTCTTTGGACCGTGCTTTGCCTCTAGGTATTCTAGCCAAGATCAAGGATTTGGCTAATGATCTTACAAACAGGTGGATAGAGGAAAGAACCCTCATAATAACCGGATGGAGGCAAGAGCCTGAAGACTACTGGCAAGATAAGGTAAACAAGGTTCCCAAAACTGTCCAAGGCTATGAGGCATAGCTGAAGTGGTGGAGAAGGATTTGGGATACCAATTTTGACGCCTGGACCGCCTTCTGTAGCTCGCTCCCTGAAGAACGCAACGACCCCATCTACATGCCCTAACCCCCATAGGCATGTACTTGACTATGATCGAAATATTCATGGAGATTTTGACTTTTCTAAGCTATATAATGTTAATGCCCGAATCCTCGAGGAATGCCTAGTCTTTAGGTTAGAGGATCTCCTCCCATCTATCAACTGCTTCCTCGCAGATTTTTCTTCTTGCCCAGATTCAACCTTCTTAACTACCTGTAATTATCTTAAGCTTATCAAGTTCCTACTAATGCAGAGACCCACAGCCGAGGAAGCCCACCTCCCTCCACTCTTTTTTGACATCAACCTAGGGATAGATAGTAGAGCCATGACTAGACTAATGATGAGGGCAACCCTGCTTCCCTCCTTTTGCCTAGAAATCTTAGAGGATATGAGTGATACCTGCTTCACGAGGTGCAATCATCCTTTCTTGTCATCCACACCTCTGAAGGCCCGGGTTGGTATTAAAGAATATCTGCAAAGTCGCGCATTCCTATCCCAATGCTTGGGATCGCCTCGTAATCCAGCTGAAGGTGATAGGCATTAGCCAGGACGTCTTCCTTGTATGAAATTCTTCAAAAAAAAAAAAAGAGAAGAACAAGAAAAAAAGAAAAGAAAAAAGTACGAGGGCTCACTTCACTCACTATACCTAGGGTTTACACCTAGCCCCTCCCCCACTTCATGCTTAGGGTACATCAAGGGCAGGACTTCTAGACCTGTCACCCTAAGTTTTGCATTGCACCTCCAACAAGACACGAACTGGGTCCTCAAGTGTGGGACATTACCAAGGGATTACCCAAGGTTAGACCCATCTCCCAGTTCCACTACACATGCACTTACACCACATCGTGAGAAAGACACACCCCTTAGGGAGTGCACAACTTTCTCTTGCAGGCTATGATCGTGACTCAGTGAATAACTATCCAGCTAAAGAAGACCATCCACGACATCCGCTAATGATCAGGAATTTTTCCATGAGTCGGATAGGACCCACTACAGTAGCTTCAGAAGCTTTTGCATACTCCGATGGTTGGATGGACCAACATGCTTGATGTAGACGACCATCTGCCTGTTGATGGCTACCATGACTGAACCAAATCAAGAAGAAGGAAAACTCAGTGATGGACCCACCATTGGCATAGATTTTGGAACCTCATATTCTCCAAATGTATGTTCAAACCCCTAGACATGCGGATTGCTTATTGATTAAGTGCTTTCAGATCACCACGAGATGCACAGCTACATGGTTCTCAACAGCCGGTTGGCAATGAAAAGGATTAGAGATGCCCATGCAATACCTTTATCAGTCGTCGCAGAATGGGAGCTACAATTGTGTAAGAAATGTTAAGCATCTTCATGAAGTCTAAATCACGCTGGAATCTCTCCCGGTCATCGTTAATCAAACTCCATCACCTCTCGTTCACACCAGCACCTTTTGATTGTGGTCATCTACCCACCAGTTCCACTTAGCAACAACCCCAACTATCCCACTACTCCCCACCATAGCGCCATGGGACTGCCACTCAGCTAGGAGGGGGGTAATGTTTATCGTAGCACAGAGGAGCGGGAAAATGGAGCAGAGGAGCTGGAAAATGGAAAAAGGAGATAACCAAAAGGGCACAGGACAAAGGAAGGAAAAGACGCCCCGGATGGAAGTCAGACCCTGAAAAATTTGAATGACAACCTCTCCAGAAGACCTCAATGTCGCCTCGAGAAAAGAAAAGAGTAAAAGCGCACCATTAATTGTGAAAGCACTCTCGAATCCTTGTAAAAGAGTGCCTGGCTCACTCCTGTGCAAATTGCATGTACTAGTTGGGAATGGGATAAGTTAGAATGGTGGAAAATAGGAAAAGAGGGCCTAGGCTAATGGCCGGCCATGTAAAAAGTGGGGATGACCGCCCAAAAAGTAGGGCATGCATATAAAGTTTAAAAGTGAATGAGAAGATCATTCTTGTGTGTGGCCAAAGCTTCTTCTTCTTCTTCTCTTGTTTCTTGCCTTCTTGCTTGTGCTTGAGTGAGGGATTGAGGGAGTGTGAGGGAGTGAGTGTGTGAGAGTGAGGGATCATGGAGAAGAAGCTCCCCATCTTCTCTCTTCATCTTCTCTTCTTTCCTTCTCTTCTCTTTTCTCGCGTGGCTATGGAGGATGGAGCTTGACGGAGAGGGCTTGAGGCTGCTTGAGCTTGCCGCAAGGATCGTGGAGTTACCGGAGTGCAAGAGAGAGGAGGGAACTCGATTGAGCATCAAGGTAAGCTCACTACACCCGTAAGGTAGGCATTGCATGTCGGCTATGTGAGAGGTAGCCATGGCCGCTTGGCTTGAAACGCTTGATCAATAAGCAGTCCGTAGGTCTCGGGGTAGAGCTCTGTAGCTCCCCTTCATTTATGCAAATCTTTGTCCTTGCAATCATTCATTATTGTAGGCTAATCTTTGTTTGATATTTCATTCTTTAGTACTTCCTCTTGTCAGATAGATTGTCAATCATTGATACATGCTTCATTATATATTGAGCTTCGCTCTTCATGAGCAATGAGTTAGTTGTAGCTTGGTAAATCTCACTTTTGTTTGGAGATCACTTAAGCACAATTAGCTTATGTACATGGTTACAATGCTTAGGATGCATTTGTATCTGACACTTTTGGATTCTCTGATAATATTTGGTACTTGGAGTTGCAAGCTCTTTCTTGGATATTGCTAGTTGCATTGTTACTCTTGTTGCTATCTAGACTTCCTTGGCAATGGGAGCACCCTATTTTGGATGTTGGCCTACAATTGCCTGATTATTTATTGCAATTCATAGGTAGCATTGGTTGAATTCTAGTTTTGAGTTATTTTATGAAGAGTAGACACTTGTATTAGGAACTTTAGTGCTTATTCTCCGTGGATAGCAATACGTTGGTTGTTCTGCCCTTGTTGCATTTGTTTTTGGCTTAGTTTTTGGGTTGATCTATTGTTATTATAGCAACTCATTCTCTCTTTATTTTGTAGTCATAATGGTAGATGCTTCTAAAGCGTTTGGGCATAGTGCCATATTTAACATTAATAAGTTGGAAGGGAACAATTTTAACTATTGGAAGACCTTGATATGGCAAGTTTGATACAAACAAAGGAGTTGAAGACATTGAAATGAAAAGGCATAAAACTTGAAGATATAGATACTAACACTTGGGATGACCTTGAAAAACTATGCAAATCCATTATCATTTTATCTTTGTCTAAGCACATATACTTTAATGTATTGAGTCTAAGGTGGTGCATGCTGTTTCTTGGAGAAAACATGCCATCTTTATGATAAGACAAGCTTGCTTCATAGTTAGAATGTTGATGTAGGTTGTGTCTCTCATGCTCTTATAACTAGCGGCATGAATGATACTAGAGGCAGTTATGACCACCGTGGTAGAGAACCATAGTAGAACACATTTAAGTCTAGAACTTGTGGACAAGATCGTAATTAATCTCGAAGTCCTAAGTCATCTTACTTGTTATTATTATGGGCATCAAGGATATATATGGCCATAGTGTCATAAAATGCACCAAAATAAGCATAACAAAGGGAAAGTAAAAGTGCATGATAATGCTAAGACATTTGATGATCAATGTGTTACTAAGTTCACTATCAAGATTGAGGATTACGGAAAACTTTGCTATGTCTATGCACTGATAAATTGAAATGGAATGTTAATGTTTCCTATGTTTTCTGACAGACATGAATTTTTTAGAAGTATAGTATGGAAACACTGGATAAGTAAGGGTGCACGAGGGAAGGTGAGGTGTGAATGAATTGAAGGGCAAGGGAAACCCTAACCCTAGCCCACAGTGAGGCTATATAAATAACCTAGAGGTCACCCTCAAGTGTAGAGAGAGTGTACCAGTTCTACCTTGAGCAACTTACTAAACAAGATTTCCTTCTTGTACTTGAGAGCTCTCACTCCCTCTTATGCACACAACTTCATGCTCTCACTTTGATTTCCAATAGCATTACATTGTGAGGAAATAATATATCACTTGGATGACTCCTACCCTAGATTCAAATTCTATAAATGCCATCCAATTGGCACGTAATCTAGTCATTCATGCAAAGACCAAGCACATTGAGTTCCATTATCACTTCATTAAAGAGGTTATTAAGGACAAGTAGATAAATCTTATTAAGATCTAGAGATGAGAATCCTGTTGATCTACTCACTAAAAGTCTCCTAGTGGAACATCATGCTTTCCTTAGAAAGATGATGGACGTAGGATGAGATGATGTCTTTTTTCATCCAGTTATATTCATATGCATATTTTGTATTTTCTTCTCCTCACTCTCGGCACATTCATCTTTAAGTGGGAGGTTATTGGGAATTAAAGGCCACATGTGCCTAGCTACCTATATCTAGCTTGTACTTAATGCCCACATACATGTACACTATAGGTGGCAACAAGTTTAACCTTAAATTGAGCATGGTG
Organism: Lygodium microphyllum; assembly: GCF_053477565.2. Taxonomy (NCBI): domain Eukaryota; kingdom Viridiplantae; phylum Streptophyta; class Polypodiopsida; order Schizaeales; family Lygodiaceae; genus Lygodium; species Lygodium microphyllum. The sequence goes on along the minus strand of NC_141151.1, from coordinate 141,506,757 downwards.
CGATAGAGCAAAGGTAGAAACTGAGCAACATAGGCTTAGATAAAAATCCTAAGCTTCTATCCAATAAAGACAAAGGTATGGACGCATGACAACATACATTAGACAATGATAAGGTGCAATTAATATACATTACTTGTTGCAAAGATGATCACATATCAACATTTTTTATGATCAAACTTGATACACGACACCTTCCTCTAGTAGCATACTAATGAGAGGAACCCTCCTCTCTTTTCATCTATATATCTTTGGCCGTATTTGCCTCTAGACCTTGATTGGTGAACTATGTCATAATGTGCATCCATGCTCATCATAGTCGCAACTATCTCTATATAGTAAGGCAATTCACTATACAGATTTTTGCAAAGGGGCCAAGTTATAAGCCACATGTAAAACAAAATCTATGGATGAAATGATGCACTTCCATTCAAAAACAAATCCATGTAATGTAAGTAAAAAAGGTCATTCATACATTAGATAACTATTATGTACATTGCATGCCTAGCACAAACCATCAAATATTGTGTGGCATCTTGGGCGTTCTAAAGAGTGAGCCATACTAATCAAAGGGGCACCCATAGGCCTCATCAGAACTTTGCATGAAACCAACACCGCACTGCACACTAGCTCTAAGACATGATTGAAAGGTGAGAATGATCGAAGCTTGCACGCGAGAGCTATGGTGGGAGAGCAAGAGCAAGAAAGAGAGAGACAAGAAATGGGAACTCCAAAAACCACAATGTGTGGCCGGGCCTTCCTTTATTCAAACAGTCACTAAAAGAATAAAGAATAATTGACTGTGACAGGCGCGCGCCACCTGCAGTGTGCAGTGGCGGGTACTGTCAGTGTAGTAATACACGGGCGGCTAGGCGGAGGCGCCTTTACCCCCAGCAATGACTCTTGTCTAGCCTCCATTGATCTCCCAATGGGCCCTGACAAGTAGTGTTGAAGCATGTAACGAATAAAGTATACTCCTTATCTCTATGCAAATGTTGAGCACTCCATGGGCCATACAAAAGCCATGCCACCACGGTGCCGAAGCATGTACACAAAGAACACATTCATCTATTATGACACACTAATGCAAACATAAGAACACCATGACAAGCTATAGAGAAGCCATAGACCATGTGCAAAAGACATCATAAGGTTGAAATCCATTTGAATGGAGGTATCATCAACCACCATCACCCCCATATGAATAATATCCTCCATGATGAATCTATGAACAATCTCCATATTTGAAGGGACTACATGCCTTTCAATCCACAAAGGTGAGGTTCCTAGGATGAACAACATAGAAGTATTAACGTGATCAAAAGTTTTAAACAATGTGAGCCCTTCAACTAAAAAAAAAGGGGTGAGCACTCCAACCCACATAGAAACCCACTAGAGATAGACACAAAAAAATGACCTACCTTGAGTCGGCAACCAAGCATATTGAAGCAACCACCCTGAGCCCATGGTGAATGTGATCCTCAATCACTTTTTTCCATGATAGGATACCATATCTGCCAAACAAAGCATTAGTGGAAAATCTATGAGGATGAAGTTGGAAACACAAGCCACAATGCTCCTCCTCTTCCTATACTCAACCCCCCAACTTTCCTATGCCAAAAAAGAAGGAATGAATATTTCCAAAGTCCCCATTCCTTATTGAAGAAGCAAAGTCCTTCCCCATGGCAATATAATCACCAACCCTATACGAGTAGAGTGACAGATCACAATCGTGACCTACAAGTGGAGGAGAGTATGATGGGGGCACTTGGTGAGACATATGAGAATGCACAAACTAGTGCCCTATAGAAGCAAAAAGATAGAAGACAGACCAAAAGAAATGAAGAGCTATACAAGAGACCAATTTCAAGAAATTTTATTAAGTAAACCTTTGGCAAGACTCTCATGTGAAGGCAAATTTGTCGAGGGCTCATCAGCAAAGTCGTCAGGTGCCCCGTTTGAGAAGACAATAACAAAAACAAACAATTTAATATGAGACCAATACTATCCAACCAAAAACAATCCACATGTGCGAGTTGCTACCACTCTCTTTTTGTTGCCCTTGATGTGGTAACTTCTCTTTTCCTTTTTCACCCCTCTCTCCCCCTCTTAGGATCACCTAGAAGGAAAAACAAGGAGACATGTATTCATAGACATGCATAACAAAGTTGTAGAGGCAAAGCTCAAAGGCCATGACATTCTCACCTTGTGTTTGCAAACAAGCACCATCCCTAAGCCTTTTGAATGCATCAAATTTATGTCTCTTGCTAGGTAGAACATTGGGATTTGGCATGTCTAGCCACCACAGACAATTATCAATTTCATACTTAGATATCCCTTCCATATCCTCCCCATACATGGTGGACTCCTTATTTGCAATGTCAACCCATGGCCTGCAAGCCACTAGCAAATCAACCACCAACTTGAGATCCCTTAAGTGCAGAAAGTACCTATAGTAGAAGTAAAGGTAAATATATATGATTAGGCCAATGTTTCTACAATTCAAAGGAAAGGAGGAAATATAAACAAGGACTTGCCCATTTAGCAAGTTACCTATAGAACAACCGGTAAGAGGTTGTATCTAATTGGGACTGCACAGGACCATCATTCTTCTTCCTAGTCTTGTCCATTGATCCAACCTTCTTGATAGTCCTGTGGATGTGTATCTTACCCTCATAGTGAATTTGTGAGAAGTAAGCATGGAGCGAGGGCTCATCAAGGAGGATCAACAGATTCATGGTGGTTGCTGCTAACTTCACCTCATCTTCCAAAATCCTAAAGGCATTTTTCTCAATCATATCCAATAGCATCTCTCTAGAGACAACCACCTACACACAAACCAAATTCAGATGGAAATTCAAAGAATTCACACAAACAAACTTGTTTTAAATTACATAATTAAGTGACTAGCTAAGAGTTCTTGCTCTCAAACTCTGAATTCATGGTTGGCATCCCACGAGCACTTTGCACTACCCTCGAGCTCTCCAACATCCAAAGCCATGTGATTTTTTTGTAATGGAAACTGATGATATTACAATCAAGTTCAGTTCTCCAGTGGTCACTATGGTCTCAAGGCCCCCAAATTGCAACAAGAATAGAGTGTCTCTCTACTCCCTTCCCAATGAAGGATCAATGATGTTGAGAACCTATGGATGCCAAAAGGTCCAACCAAGAATTTAAGCACACGTAGTCTAGAATGCAACAATCACAAATATATATACAATCTTGGAGGATTGGTAGGAAGCTCACCTTTTGCATGTGGTCATTATATTTGCGCTTCATATCTCCCTAAACCTCTTTTTCCTTGATTGTCTTCTAATCCCCACTGAGATTCTTTGTGGCCTCTCCTACCTTTGTACATAATTGTTTTTGAAACTCAATCTACAAGACTAGGGATTAAAGATGTTTGCTCTTGAAGCTTTTACAAATATAGCACTCAAAACAAGAATACTTGATACATTAGCTATGCCATGTCCTCTCGGGCCAATGGATACCAAGATGGTCTATCTTTCGAGCTACTTCTTAGCCTCTAAGGTCTTGATCACCTACATTGGTTGCTCTTGAAGATACATTTTGATGTCACAATCACATACATTGGCATCATTGACCAACGTGTCCTTGAGATTTGTGACTCTCACTGGATGCTCATTCAAGCTTCAATGAAAAAATATTAGAGATGCCATATGTTGGGGGTAAAGGCACCTCCACCTAGCTGCCTGTGTATTACTACAGTGATAGTACCCATACCTACACATTGCAGGCGGCGGGCACCCATCATTTTCACTTCATTATTTATTCTTTCAATGAAATTTGAATAAAGAGAAGGCAGGTCATACGTTGTGACTGTTGGAGTTTCCACATTTAGAGTCTCCCTCTTTCTTGCTCGTGCTTCATCTGCCATAGCTCTCACCTCCATTCTCTCTTGCTTGATCCTTCTCACCTTTCAACTGGTATAAGAGCTTGGCTCTTCAAGGTCTTGAATGTGGTCACTCCTTCAATATTCATTCAAATACCTACACTCTTGTCTTCACTCTTGGTAGCCATAGCCATACCTTTCAAGCTTCCAATTGGTCTCATCCTTCTCAGGCAAGCATTGGGCCTTCTTAGGCAACCTTAAGGAATTCATCTATAGGTATTGGAGCTCTCATTCCACTCTTTATTTCAATCCACAAGGTTTGAAGAACAGGGTAGTCATGGCTCAGCCCATGAGGGTTTGGAATTGAGCTCTCTCTCTTCTATGCCTATTGAGGCCTCTTGGGAAGCTTCTTTGGGAGCCATAGAAGCATTCTAACCATCAAGTAGTGTCTAGCTCCCTCAGCAACATCAAAAACACGATTTTAGAAGGTTACCCCATTTTCTCAGCTTGTAAAAAATGCGGCCTTTATCTCCAGCACCTCTTCAAGCCATTGGCACTACACAAAGGTCTCATTTGAGGCATAGGAGCCTGCTTCAACCATGGCATTGAAGGCTTGAACTTGACATTGACCTTTGGGTCTGATATACTTCAGTCTAGGACTGTCATAACGGTCTATAGGCAGCCCCAAATAGTGCTACATTAGCATTTGACGTTTGTGCTTGCTTGGTCTATTGATGCCATTTGGTACCCAAATCATGCCCGGATGTTATGGGAAGCTATGCATATGATATGCCATTGATTTGGTGCTGCTTTGGCCTTGCTTATGCTCAGTTTGGCAGTGAATTTACTGCTATCATAGAGCAAGGATAAAGCTATTTAACTCGGCTTATGTTTTGCCTATTGGTATCGAGTGTTTCCTAGATGCTTGTTATGACTATTTGGATGCAAATGGAGGTTGGCAAATATCTTGGATGGTTTCGGAATGTATTTTGAGACTTGTTTGAACTCTGTATTGGTTGGCACTTACTTGACATTGGTCTACACTAGCATGCTTTGTGATAGAGGTTATACTTATGGTCTATGCATGACCCATTGGAACATGCTTTGACACATAATCTCAAATATGATAGGTTTTGATACAGAAATTGTAGATTAAGCCACTAAGAAACAAAGGTATTAAACTTGAGAATATGGATGATGATGACTGGGTTGACTTAGATGCACTATGCAAGTCCACTATCATTTTATCACTCTATGAAGAGGTCCATAATAATGTTGTTGAAGATGAAGATCAGAGTGCATGGAATCTATGGGAAAAAGTTCAGGAACTTTATGCAAAGCAGAGTCCTGCTTCACAAATGTATTAGCTTAAACGGTTGATGGATCTTCGCATGAAGGAGGGGACCCCATTGTCTGCTCACTTTAGCTAGTTTCATTCTATCATGAAGAATCTGCTTCAACAGGGTATTGAGTTTATGGATTTCTGCTTAGCACTTTACATGAGTCTTGGGATGTATTTCACACTACGATCTGTACCAACAAACTTGATGGGTTGAAATTGCAAGATGTAGAGAGTGCTCTTTTGATTGAAGAAATTAATAGGAAAAACAATGATGCTTCCCATAGTTCACATGATTTATCCATTAGAGGTGGCAAGAAAGATAATGATTGTCATGGGAAGGACTCTTAGAAGACTCGGTCTAAGTCATGTGGATGCAGCAAGTCCCGTGGATTGATCTTACAGCAAGTCCCGTGCAGTCTCAATCTAAGTCACGTGGATGCAGCAAGTCCCGTGGATTGATCTTACATGCCATTATTGTGGGATAGGAAGACACATACGGCCACCGCAGGGCCATAATATGCATGATGACAAGTACAAATAAAGGGGGAAATAAAAAGTGTAGGAGAAATCCAATGATCACAACATTATACCTGCAAAGTACATTGTAAAGATTGAGGAGATAAATGTCATGTAGCTTGAGGAGTCCGATGAAAATGGAAGATAACTCATGGTAGGCTTGTTCTTGCAAGAGGTGCCAAGTCTGGCAACCTCTACCCCTTGGTTGTATTTGGTACTATTGACCATGTTTTATCAATGGGTTCTATCCCACATGTATCTCTCTGGTGTGCTCGTCTTGGGCATATGTCACTTAAGGGAATGAAAATGCTTAGTGCTTTGCAATATCTCCCGCCTTTTGACTACTCGCAATTTAAGTCGTGTGATCATTGTTTATATGGTAGGCAAACTAGGAATTTGCATAAAAAGTATGGTATTCCATGTAGGGGTGAGCCTTTAGCTATTGTGCATTCAGATGTATGAGGACCCATGCCCTGTCAGACATTAGGGGATGCAAAGTACTTTGCCACATTTATTGGCGATTATTCATGTATGGTTTGGGCTTATCCCATAAAGCAAAAATATGATGTCTTAGCCGTCTTTCAACATTGGCCTGCTTTAGCAAAGAATCTGTCTGGGCATAGGCTGAAATGCTTGAGGACCGATAAAACGAGGTGAGTACGTCTCACATGCCTTTGAGTAGTTTTGTGATGAGCGGGGTATTAAGCATCAGTTGACTGCCCCTTATATCCCTCCCCAGAATGGTATAGCTGAGCATACGAATAGGACTATTGAGGAGAGGGTCCATAGTATGCTTAGCCAAGCAGGCTTACCACATCATTTTTAGACTGAGGTAGTCTCTACTGTCGTGCATCTCATTAATAGGTCACCTTGCAGTGGTATTGACTTCCAGGTTGTAGAGGAGGTATGGACACAAAAGCCTCCCTCATATGCTCATTTGCATGTCTTTGGATGTGAGGCCTTTTGCCATGTGCCCAAGGATAAACTCAATAAGCTGAATCCTAAAAGTGTGAAATGCATTTTCCTTGGCTATGGAGATACAGGTGAGATGGGATATCGTCTTTGGGATCCGTAGGTGTGGAAAGTGATCTGCAACCATGATGTTTTGTTTCATGAGGACAAAATGCATATGTAGCCTGAGAAAGTTATTGAGATATGCAGGGTTATCTTTCAAGTGGAGCTCCTACTCCCGCACAAATAGCTAGACAACCTGCACTAGTTGATCCTCATGGCCAAGATGGTAGACTTGATATTAGACAAGATGTTATACATGATGTTAGACAAAATATTGGATATGCAACATAGCCTGCATTGAGGTGTTCTACCAGAGATAGATGACCTCCTAATCGCTATGAGCCCTCCATAAATTATATCTTGGCTACAGATGTAGGAGAGCCTCTCCCCTTTGATGAGGCTATGGGCAGGGGTGACAGTCACTCCCGGGAGAGGGCTATGTAGTTTGAGATTGACTCGTTGCATAAGAATCATACATGGGATTTGGTTTCCTTGCCTAGTGCAAGAGGGCTTTGCCTTGCAAGTGGATGTACAAGTTGAAAAGTACCCTTGGATACCCTAGGCCGGCATACAAGGCCAGATTGTTAGCAAAGGGTTTTAAGTAGGAGAATGGAGTTGAATTTGATGAGGTCTTCTCTCATGTGGTTAAGATGATCACCCTACACTTAGTCTTGGCTTTGGCTGCACAGCTTGACTTGGACTTGTATCAGTTGGATGTCAAGACGGCTTTCTTACATGGGGGCTTGCATGATGAGATTTACATGGAGCAGCCTAAGGGCTTTGCAGAGCCTGGGAGAGAACACCTAGTGTGTTGATTGAGGAAAATTCTTTATGGCTTGAAGTAGGCACCTAGGGAATGGTATCATTATAAGTTCGATGCATTTATGTAGTCACAAGGCTACAACCATAGTGCTATGGATCCATGCTTGTATATGAAGAAAGCCCGTGATGGATCTTTATTGATTTTGGTACTCTATGTGGATGACATGCTTTTGGCAGTGAAAGCTCATGATAAGCTAGAGTTACTAGTAAGCAACATCATTTACTGTTTATTGAATTCAAGAAAAAGCATCCAATCTTGGTCTATTTGGATGCCTTGTACATGAAAAAAAATATTGCTTCTCTAACCTTTAGTTCTCTCATAAAATGTTTACACATTCATTTCATGTCTTCATGGGCTATAAGTTTCTAGTGAGATTATGCAATTATTGGTTAGTATACAAAAAGGAAAAATTTATTTTTGATGAAAAATAACTAATGGTTTCTTACACAACACCTACCCTACTCTTCTAGCAAGGACCCAAATATGTACTTCATTGTTTATAGATATTTTAAGAAAAATATCACACTCACATCAATAGTGGACATCTAGATTAAGATAATTTTGGAGAATATATTACTTGAATATCTATGTCCAATAGGATGTATTTGAACCTAAAATATGTAGGGTTCATGGAACACCTTAAATAGTTTTGGAGAAAATTAGTGTATCCATTGTATCTTATTAGAAGCTAGAATTTCTTTCCACTTAGAAATGTTAATATATAATTACATTGCCTTGAGAAGCTCTTCCAATATTGTAAATTGTTATGCAAATCCAAATAAGTTAACCATGCACTTTAAGTGCTTACAAGAGTGTATCATTCCATATTGTTTCCTTAGTAGCCTTAGTCTTTTCTCCTACTTGATTGCAAGATGAGGGGACATTGGTATATTTCTAGGCATCTACTTCTAAGCCTTTACAATTGCATTTCTTTAAGGATATGATCCACCTTCCAACAATTGCCATGTTTTGTATACAGAGAATTCAATGCATGATACACAATTTTGGAAAGGAAAATTATTCAACATTTTATGTGATTTGTTAATGCTACCACAATTCAAATATATATCTACCTTAGTAGTCCTAACAAACATATCTAAGTAAAACCATCTTTCAACTAGCCAATCACAATAAGGTGGAATTTTCATAAAAAAGGGCACTAACACCCAGCCTCTTGTACATGCTTTAAATGCTATTTTGTGGACTTGTTATGTATGAGAATGTCATCAAAGAAAATAATGACTATTTTGAACAAGAATGACTGCAAAATGTTACTCATACATGCTTGAAAAGTGGCAAGGGTGTTTGAGAGTCCAAAAGGCATCACTAAGAATTGATACAATCTCCTTTTAGTCCTAAATGCAGTCTTATATTCATCCCCCTCTTTCATATAGATTTGATGATACCCTGAATGAAGAACCATATTGGGGAAAACCCTTGCATCAATAAGTTCATCCAAGAGATCACTGATACGGGGGTACTTGTTTAACTCCATGTAGTCAATGCATATGTGGAATGTCCCATCCTTCTTCTTCACTAGTAGCACTAGAGAGACAAAAGGTGATCGACTTGGCTGGATCAACCCCATCTGCAGCAACTTCTCGACTACTGCTCCATGTCCTCATGCTCAAACTTAGATATTCTATAAGATGGCTTTTTTATGGGCTTGGTGTTAGGAACCAAGTCAATAGGTTGATCCACCTCTTTGTTGGGTGGCAATGAAGATAGGGATTGAAATAGGTCTTTTTATTATTCTAACAACTTGCTCAATGTTGAATTCTTCTTCTTTGAAGTGGGTGTGGGCCGATCTTTGCCCTCTTTGGAAAGAAGAAGGGAGAATACACAAGACTTTGCATTGATCTCTTTCTTTAACTTCTTTTTGGGAATGAGCTCCATTTGCTTATAATCCACTCCATACAAAATTATTTGCTATCCACCCCAATAAAATTTCATTTGCATTGAATTCAAATCCATGGCAAACCTTCCAACTATTTTCAATCAACCTCAACCAAGGACTATGTCAAAGGGTCCCATTTCTAATGCTATAAGATAAGCTTAAATAGTATATGACGATGCCAACTCAATAGAAGTGGATGGACACACTTCATGACTAGCTTCAAAAGCTTAATAAAAAACTTTTACTCTTAATGTCACCTCCATATCCTTAGGTAGTAGCTTCATACTATCCAAATATTTTATATTCACAAAATTATATATGCTGCCCATATCCACAAGAATATAGGCAATCCTACCATTCACAAACTCTTTGAGCTGAAGAGTATTTTCACCTCTACTACCTATCCATGCATAATGAGAGATAGTACACAACATAGAAGAACTACTCGGGTCAAAAAGAAACTCATCCACAGGATCATAAAACTTCGCATGTGCATCTTCTTCATTTTCATATAGCTCCTCTAATGAAGGAATAGATGGCATTTGAAACAACTCACTCAAGTTTTCTTCTTCATCCAATCCATCTTCAATGATCATACTTATTTTAGCACTCTTTGCTTAGCATTTTGCCTTATGGCCAGGGGTCCACTTCTCCCCACAAGAAGCACAACCTTTGATGTACATGTCTTTTAGCTTGTCATTAGTTACATGCTTTTCTTATGCATTATTAGCTATTGGTTTTCCACCAAAGTATGCTCTTTTGAAATCTAATGTAATTTCAGCACCAGCCCTAGAATTCAATTCCTATTTCACACCATAAGCTATATGAAAAGTTGGAACTTTGCCGTAGGAGTTTTGGAACCTTTGTTCTTGTTTAAATGACTCTCTTTGATGGATGGATTGCTATCCCAACCTTGAAGACTAGTTTGAAGGTATACTTCCCATAGTTTGATTGAAAATGACTTTTGGAACCTTCCTCTTCTCTAAATGACTCTCTTTGCTGGCTAAATTGTTTTTCCAACCTTGAAGACTGATTTGAAGATATACTTCCCATAGTTAGATTGATAAGAATAGATATTTTTACGATACTTTTGGCTTTACATTTTAGTAAGCTGAATTGCCTCATGTACAGTCTTGGACTGCATGGCACCAACCTTCGAAGAAAGATGTAAATCAATCCTATAAATGTACATATTCAACTTTGCCAAATCTGTAATCCCTTCCACATACATGGATAGATTAAGAACTATATTAAAATACTCACATAACTACCTTCTTTGCAACTTCTCTTTTTCCATGGGAGATACAAATACATTAAGCATTGCCCTCTTGAATTCTTTCTAAGTACCAAACTCTTTCCCAATCTTTTGGATGTACCTCCACCAAGTGTGGGCATAACATTCAAGTTGAAGGACTACGTAGTAGTAAGATTTTCCTTCATTTCTCCTAGGGTAGAGTGTAAAGTACATTTCAAGCTTATTAATTCACTCCTCCCATTTCATAGATGAAGAGTTATCTCCCTTGATGTTTGTAATGCTGATTTTCTCTTTGTATTCCTGATCATTGTAGGGTAGTTGTGAATTTGTATCAGGCTATCCATATGATTGTTTTCTCCATGACTCTTTATTCCATGAATTTTACTTGTAATAGAGATGTCCATTTTGGTTAGTACCAAAACCATGAGGAGGGATTGACCAATTCCATGATTAGAGGGTTGCTCAAGTGGTTGATGCTCTCTAGGTGTTTGATCCTAGATTAGACTTCTTCCATCGTATCTATATTCAAGATTGAGTTGCACTCTCCTTTGCAAAGTAGCGGCCTCAATGTAGAAGGACTTGTACAAGGGATCATACCCATGCTCGTCATTTTCAATTCTTGTGTCCTTTTCATGCCTAGAATCATTTTTTTGACTAAGTTGTGGCCTAGACTTGTTCTTTGGCTGATATGTGTCTCTAAATTTAAATGGTTCTCCCTTCTCAAAAGATTAAGTAGTGGAGCTAGAAATGGATCGTGTGGGGGAGGAATAGGGTCAATCATATGTTGAGGTTTGCTACATTTTACTATCCAAACCCTTAATGTCAGTGACCAGTTCATCAAACCTACTTTCCATCTTTGTCATTGACTTATTTAGTAAATTTATTCCCCCAAGGATCCCCACATTCAAGCTATTTAGCTCCTTAGATAGTTGTTGGTAATCATTGGAGCCTTAAGACACATGTAATTCTACATTCTCTAGGTGACTACTTTGAACATTTATTGCACTTGTATCTTTGCTATCTCAATGTTGGTTTAGGCCAATGGTCGGTCGGTCTGGACCTTATTGTATATGCCCTTACATCCTCATTTATAGTTTCCAACAAATTATCATTTATTTTGTTTTTAGCCATGCTTGATAGATATTGTCAACAATGACCAACATGTAGGAAATTGTCAATATTTTTTTATATCGATGTCCATTTGAGGTGATTTCTAGTGTTATACCTCCTTGATAAATTCCTTTAATGAGCTATAATGTGCATTTTTTGTTATTTGAGGGGTGTCCAAAATTCTTCCTCAAGCAAGGTTGTGCATCCCTTTGGGATCATTGATGTGAGGAAGAGTCACCTATCTTTTGTCTCACATCTCACCCGACATTTTCTTTTCCTTGTAGGAATCATAGACATGGCAAGTACATATTAAGTCTAAGAAAACATATATGATATGCAAGTTTGAAGTGATTCTTTATGCTCTTCAATAATATGCAATACTTGATAGGTACAAGAGGTTGAAATAAGATGGAAAAGGGGTAGAGAATCGTCCTTCAGTAGTGATTCACTGCTTTACAACATTTTCCACTTACCATCATGGAAATTTTCCAATCTTAGTAATCAATGAATCACACATATAGAACAAGATGATTGTTAAGCAGAAAATGATACCTATGAATCAATTTGAGCATTTAAATTTGTGGGGGTAGGATAGGTAGATGCAAACATAACCACATTTCGTCCTAGGATAGGCCATATATGAAATTCCAATATAAAGGGATGCCTCTCAATTCCTCTCTTCAACAAGTGGAATAGGCCAATCAAATGGAAGGAAAGAGAGATTGAAGAGAAAATAATCAGATGTATCTCTTGATAAGCAATGAAGACTATTAAGAAAGAACCAATTGATCAACTCTCCTTCTTCAAAAGGGTCCAAATCTTCAATGCTTGTAGTGTTGCTTCCTTGCCAAGATTAACTACACTTTTGATAAAATCTCAAATTCTTCAAGGGCTATTGAGTGGCATTTCCTATCCAATGTTGTCCATACTAAGAGAGAGCTCAAAATCTTGGTAGAATGATCCAATGTCGATGAAGTAATCCTTAATCATGCTCCTAGAAGCAAGTAAATGCTAAAAGACTCATCAATTTCACAAGAATAGAAGAGATTTAAGATTTCGTGGTATCCATGGTGAAAGATAGAGAGAAAATGCTTCAAATCCCAAGAGAATGCTTCAATGTTGGTCCAATACAAATGGCTTGAGCTTCATAAGGATTCCTAGGAGTAAAATTAGCCAAAAACCCCCTCATTAGACCAAGATTATTGCAAAAATCTCATGATATCATGCTTTCTTAAGTAATCCAACTTGAAGAATAAAGCTCTTTTCATGGAAGCCTCTTTTCATGATATGGACTTCTTTTCATGGTTACTACCTTCAATTGATATCATGGAAGCGTCAAATAAATCAAAACTCTAGTTAGAATGAGCATAGAGCTCATGAAGGTTGAAGAGGGTTGGAATGGAGAAGTAATGCCTTGAATGATCGATATGGAGGATTATCAAGGCTACTTGGAGTGTATAGAAGCTGTCCAGCAAGGGGAGCATCCATATAAGAAGACCTAAGTAGGCATTACCTTCTTCACATCAATGCAAATCACATTGTCAATAGCAACACCCCACACTTGGGAATCTCCTCAAGAATGGCATTTGATAGCAACAAGTTAGAACAAGTATCCATTGGGAAGGAGGAAACCATGGAAGCAATATAGAAGCCCCATATTTCATGGATATGTTGTAGGAAAGCTTGGAGAAGAATAGGGAAACCTTACTTTAGAAAAGTAGAAGAAAAGATAGCCTTCACAATGTCTTCGAAGCCCTTATTTGTCCACTAATATTCAAAATGCCCTTCAAAATTGATTACAACTTGCTAAAATGGAAACCCAATTGCCATTTCTTCCAAGATATTGTCAGTGTCCTCCAAAATGACCACAGTTTGCTTTAAAGCCTAGTAGCTAGTCAAAGTTACATGGAATTACCAAACAAACACTAGATCCTTAGCTACTATAACCAATATTTCATGCACTAGACCACACAAAAGCATGAAAATGACTTCCCAGTTGGATCAAAGACTTGCTTTGATACCAATGTAAGAAAGACAGTTTCTTCCTAACAAGAAATATATCAAACTGAACCAAGAAATATGACATGATCAAGGAAACCATAGCTAATGCTTAGATTATAGTGCTGAATAAATACAACAAGTAAAATGGATAAGGCAACAAGATTCCCACCTCTTGCAATGGTGGAATAAGGTATTGACCCCTTAGCTATGGTGGGAGGTCCAAGAATAGGAGTCCTGAAGACAATGATTTGATTAATGGAAAAAAGATAACGAGCCATGTTACATCTCAGCCTTTATACTCTTCCCTAAACCTATGCTTCATTATAGTCAGTGTTTATAGCTTTGACCTTTCAAATGTTAGGTTGACTAGACCAAGTTAGAGTACTATTACACAACTTGCATATTAGACAATCATGATACATAAAAGTGATGCTACACTCAATGCATCTTAGGTAGGCCTTTGTGAAATAGCCAAATGAAAACTCTTGACTCTTCTTGCAAGGTCAAGTCCTTGTGTGGTCTTATCTTATGCGTACTTCGTTTCTTTGAATCATAACTTTGTTCCTTAAAGCTCTTGTCCCTCCAATTTGTCTCTTTAAATTGTCGATTCAATGGCTTTTGCTTTGCTCTTGCACTAGGTGGAATTTTCATTGGGTTCTTCCTCAATGTGCCTATGTGTTGGCTTGGGGTTTGATGTTTCTAGATTGACTAAGTCAATCACTTCGGTCAATGAAATCCTTGAGACGTGTGGTCTTGAGGATTGATTTCACAATTAGAGTGGACTCAGAGTTTGATGTCATAGTGGTTGGCTCATGGCTCAAGCTTCACTAGTTGGTGCAAGTGAGGATCACCTTGCCATTTCACAAAAGTGCATCCACAAGAACAATCTTGAGCTTTAGCCTAGACCCTTAAGTTCTATATTTGTTTATGGTTTGCAACTCTTAGTGATCAATGTGTCAAAATGTTTCTCAAGTTCCTTGACCAGCTTTGTTTTATTTAGTTTCCTTGTTGGATTTCCAATCACTTAATGGTTCTTTCAATCAATTGCAAACTCAAAATGTTATTTCAATCACTTTCAAATTCAAGGAAAGCAAGAGTGATGTGCTTGAGAATCATGCTTTCTTTCTTTCCAACTCGACGTGCATATGAAAAAGAAAACCCACAAAGTGTCACACATTCATCAATGGGCTCCTAGATGCAATTGAAATGCAAGTATGGCTAGTGTATGGGGATTAATTATGCATCCTATAGTGTTTTGGATAGCACGGTTTAGGTGTGGAGGATGGTGAACAAGGTGTATTGGCAAAGTGGGTTTTTTGAGAGTGTGAAAATGTGAGTGTATGAGTGAATGTGGATGAGAGACAAGAGATAGTTGATGAGAAATGAGGGCTTGTGGACAAGAGATTGTGGATGAGAGATGAGAGATAGTGGATGAGAGGGTGAGATGAGAGCTAGTGGACGAGAGTTTGTGATGAGAGACAAGAGCTGGTGGATAAGAGCTTGTGAATGAGAGGTAGTGATGAGAGACAAGAGTTGTATGAGAGGTGTAACAAGAGATGAGGGCTTGTGGATGAGAGCTACTAGACAAGGTCTAATGGATGATAGGTCAAGGTGAGAACCAGTAAACAAGAGGTTAAGGCCAAAGGTTGAGACAAGAGGTGGATTTCGGTTTTCCATTTTAAGTTTTACATTTTTTGAGTTTTTCTCAATTTCCTTCAATGCACACACAATCAATCACCCATAAAAAGAAAAATGTAACTATAATAATGGTACATAGATGATTTACGTAAGAAAGTTGAGTTTTGAATTTTGAATTTTTGTTTTTGTGTTGTTTTCACTTCAATGAGTATACAACCAAACAAGAATGGCAAGCATAATGTACATTCAATCTATAATAATGCCACATGGTTTGTTTAAGCAAGGAGAGTTTGTGTTTTGAGTTTTGTATTTTTCACTTTGCATTTTGGGTTTTTGTATTGTTTCCAATTTAATGCACATGCAACCAAACAAGCACGATATATCTTCAATCCACAACAAGTAAACAATTTGTTTAAACAAGCTTAAACCTTGAGTTTTGCATTTTGCATTTTTGTATTTTTATATTGTTCTTTTTGTTTTGTTTTGGGAGTTGGATATGCATGAATGGGTCATACAAATGCTATCACAAGGTCAAATCCTTAAGTCTCTAGAGACAAACATGAAAAACTAAACCTAAAGACATGTAATCGATAATGCATAAAATAATTGTAGCATGTAATGCTAAAGAATGTTGAGACTATGCTGCTTATTTTCACTCCCTTTGGTTGATAGCTTTAGGGAGACCACCACTACATTAGCAAGGATGTAATGCTAAAGAATGTTGAGACTATGCTGCTTATTTTCACTCCCTTTGGTTGATAGCTTTAGGGAGACCACCACTACATTAGCAAGGATAGGCATCAAGCACTCCATTTAGGGGTCTAGGTAACTTGGGACTTGAGAAAAGATTACCCTAACCCCCACTCGATAAAACACCCCATCCTTATGGGTCTCGCAAAGGGAGTGCCATGCCCATCTTGGACATTAGCTCGTTTTGTGTTTCTTTCTTGAGTTTTATTGTGTTTTTGAGTTTGAGCTTTGTGTTTTCTTCTATTGTAACAAATTCAATCTTTCCAATCTCTATCCAACAAACATGTTCCTTTCGATTTGGGCTTTCTAAACTAGCCACATGTGTTTTAGAGTTTGCAAGTCACAAACACACATGATTGCTACCTTATCAATCCTCTTCATACTCAAGCCGACAAGCCTTATATATTGCTACATGATAGGAGTATGAGAACCTCAATGGTTGCACTGTCCTTTGTCCTCACAACAAAACCAAAATGTTGGGCTAAATGCACAATAGTCTAGAACTTCTATTCTTTTAGACGCTACAACTTGCTTTGGTGACAATCTCTCACCTTATCTTCTCGACACTCCGCTCTAAATAACCATGCATCCTTCTCCCCAAACCAAGGATGCAAGGATACAAGATTAGCTTCGAGGTGTAGTAAACTCACCAATTTATCCAGCTTATCTTCCTATGTTGTAGTCCAAAAGCTTCAAGGCTCAAAGTTGGTTCCACTATCCAAACAACAATCCAATGCTCTTGCCCCCTTCAAGGCTCGAAGTTTGTTCCACTATCCAAACAACAATCCAATGCTCTCGCCCCCTTCACATATATCAAGTACGCTAACAATGAGAGAAAAATATAGAAAAGAAGAGGGAGAGAAGCAAGATGGAGAAGATCTTCACCTCACCGGATCTTGAAAGGTGAGAAGGATTGAAGCTTGCACTCGAGAGCTATGGTGGGAGAGCAAGAGCAAAAAAGAGAGAGACAAGAAATGGGAACTCCAACCGTCACAATGTGTAATCGGGCCTTCCTTTTATTCAAACTGTCACTAAAAGAATAAAGAATAAAGTGACGGTGACGGGCGCCCGCACCTGTAGTGTGCAGTGGCAGTGACTGTCAGTGTAGTAATGCACGGGCGGCTAGGCCGAGGCGCCTTTACCCCCAACAACCTCCCACTTAAAGGCAAATCTTCCCTAGTAAGGAGTGAAAAGGAAAAAAGGACAGTACAACATGTACACATGTACAACAGGATGAGGAAAGACGTCATCTCATCCCATGCCCATCAACTTCCTGAGGAAGGCAAAGCGCTCTGTAGAGAGGCTTTTCGTGAGCAGATCTGCAGGATTCTGGTTAGTCGAGATCTTGACAAGGTCAACAGACTTGTCCTCAACGACCCCACGTATGAAGTGATACCTCACCTCAATGTGTTTCGTCTTCGCATGGAAGACCGGATTCTTGGCTAACTGAATAGTACTCATAGAATCTGAATGTAGTGTAGAGATAGCATCAATACCAAGGTCAGCAACCAAACGACCCAACCAAATGGCCTCCTTGCAAGCCTCAGTGGCTGCAACATACTCGGCCTCTGTAGTAGAAAGGGCCGTGCATTTCTGCACCTTGGACATCCAAGAAACAACACCAGCAGAGCATAGGTGAATACATAGCCGAAAGTGGACTTCCTACTATCTGCATGTCCTGCATAAGCAAAGTCAGTGTACCTCATGACTCCTGTATCCTGGCTGCCATAGCATATGCACATATCTATAGTGCCTTGGAGGTACCTCATGATACCCTTCATGGCATCCGAATGCTTCTTTCTAGGTGTAGTCATATAGCATGCCACAACACCAACTGCAAAGGCAATATCTGGACGAGTGGCTATCATGGCATACATAAGACTGTCCACTGCGGATGCACAGGGAATCTTGGCCATCTCGGCCCTCTGCTCATCTGTCTACAGACAATCAACATGTGATACCTTCACATAAGAAGACAATGGACAGCCAATAGGCTTTACGTCTTGCATGCGGAAGCGCTCTCAAGGACTTTATGAATGTATTCCCTCTATGACAAGTAGAGGAGTCCCTGATGCCTGTTGCATCTAATGCGCATACTAAGTATGTGAGAGGCCTGCCCCAGATCTTTCATCTCAAAGCTCTCCTTGAGCTGAGCCTTAAGAGCATCTAGCTCATCATGAGCTTTCCTTGCTATCAGCATATCATCCATATAGAGTACCAAAATCAATAAAGAACCATCACGGGCTTTCTTCGTGTAAAGACATGGATCCATAGTACTCCTATTGTAGCCCTGTGACTGCATAAAGGCATCAAACTTATGATACCACTCCCTAGGTGCCTGCTTCAAGCCATAAAGACATTTCTTCAATTTGCACACTAGGCGCTCCCTGCCAGGTTTTGCAAAGCCCTTAGGTTGCTCCATATAAATCTCATCATGCAAGTCCCCATGTAAGAAAGCCGTCTTGACATCCATCTGGTATAAATCAAAGTCAAGCTGAGCAACCAAAGCCAAGACTAAGCACAGGATGGTCATCTTAACCACAGGAGAAAAGACCTCATCAAAGTCCACACCATGCTCCTGCTTAAAACCCATTGCTACCAATCTAGCCTTGTATGCTGGCTTGGGGTGTCCAAGGGTACTTTTCAGCTTGTACACCCACTTGCATGGTAGTCTTCTTGCCCGTAGGCAAGGAAACCAAATCCCAAGTCTCATTCCTATGCAAGGAGTCTATCTCAGACTGCATAGCCCTCTCCCAAGAGTGACTGTCACCCCTGCGCATAGCCTCATCATAAGTGAAAGGCTCTCTTGCATTTGTAACCAAGATATAATGCATCGAGGGCTGAAATCTATCAGGTGGACATTTGTCTCTAGTAGACACTCTCATGGCAGGCTCTGCTGCCTACACATCTGCCTGTCCAACACCTTGACCATGAGCATCTGCTGCAGCTATAGGCTATCCAACTGGGTGTGTGGGAGCCCTCAGCTTCTCCTAAAATATGACCCTGCGGATCTCAACAACTCTCTCAAGCTGCCTATGCATCTTGTCTTCATGAAAGACTACATCATGATTGCGGATGACTTTCCACGCCTGCGGATCCCAGAGACGGTAACCCATCTCGCATGCATCCCCATAACTAAGGAAAATGCATTTGACACTCTTCGGATCCAGCTTACTTCTCTTGTCCCTGGGCACATGGCAAAATGCCTCACATCCAAAGACACAGAGATGCGCATAAGAGGGAGGTTTTCCAGTCCATACCTCCTCTGCAACCTAGAAATCCAAACCACTAGAAGGTGATCTGTTTATGACATGCACAGCTGTACTAACTACCTTAGTCCAAAAGCTCTGTGGTAGGTCTGCATGGCTAAGCATACTGCGTACACGCTCCTGGATGGTTCTATTCATCCGCTTAGTCAAACCATTCTAGAGGAGGGGTGTAGGGAGGTCAACTGACGCTTAATACCCCTCTCATCACATAACTGATCAAAAGCACGTAAGACATACTCACCCTCATTATCTGTCCTTAGGCATTTTAGCCTATACCCAAACTAGTTCTCAACCAATGCAAGCTATCTCTGAAACACAGCCAAGACATCGGATTTAAGCTTAATGGGATAAGCCCAAACTTTCCGTGAAAAATCATCTATGAAAGTAACAAAATACTTTGCACCACCCATAGATTGACAAGGCATGGGCCCACAGACATCCGAATGTACCAATGCCAAGGGATCGCTAATGCGTGGCTTACCAGACTTCTTATGCATAGACCTAGTCTGCTTGCCATAAAGACAATGCTCACATGAATCAAAACATGCATAATCAAGGGGCGGTAAGTATTGCAAACCAGAAAGCATTTTCATTCCCTTCAAAGACATATGGCCCAAATGGGCATGCCAAATAGATACAGACAAAACATGATCAAGGGAAGAAGCGGATACAACCAAGGGATAGAGGCTGCCAGCCTTGGCACTTCTCGCAATAACAAGTCTGCCACGAGTGATCTTCCATGCAGAGTCTCCAAAAGATACATGATAACCTGTGTCATCAAGCTGTCCAGTCTAACATGAGACTGTGTGTTAAAGCAGGTACGTGACGTACATCCTACATAACAAAACTGTTGCCAGAAGGAAATTGCAGCCTAATATCACCAATGCTTACAATATCAAGAGAGCTGTCATCACCCAAGCGCACAGAACCTGAAACAGTACGGTATGAATGAAACCACTCTCAGCAAGGGTCATATGAAAGGACGCACCTGAGTCCAAGAGCCAACACTGTGCATACATAGAGTGTATCTCTGTCATCTACAAAGCACTAGAAGAACCTGCAAGGATATAATCATCATCAACATCCTCAGGCTACATAACATTGATCTCTTCAATTTTAACACTGGACTTTGCAGGCACTATGCTGCGATTAGAAGACTTATCCTGTACTTTGTCTTTTCCCTTATCTTTGCGCCTTTCATTGTGCAGTTCATGGCATTGTGGCCTAATATGGCCCTTTTTTTCACAATGGTGACAAGTAACATTTGCATTCTTGCCACGGGATTTGCTACGTGACTTCCCACGAGACTTGGACCGAGATTTCTGAGAATCTCGTCCACGGCCATTGCCACTGCCATGCTTTCCATATCCATCATTCCTGCCTCTAACTGTCATAGCATGCGACATACGAGAGGCATTCAAATTCTTACGGTTAACCTCTTCCTATAGAAGAGCACTCTCAACATCAGATAATTTCAAGGTAGCAGTAGAGACACATAATGTAGTGCGGAATACATCCCATGACTCATTAAGAGTACCAAGCAAGAAAAGAGGAGTGACATCCTTTGCAAAAGTGATGTCCTGCGAAGTCAAGTTCTTGAGTATAGCATGGAACTGGCTCAAGTGAGCAGACATAGTCACATTCTCCTTCATGTGCAGATCCATAAGCTGCTTCAGCCAATACATCTGACTCGCTGGACTTTTCTTGTCATAGAGATTTTTGATTTTATCCCACAACTGCCATGCACTTTGTTCTTCCTCAAATACATTGTAATGAACCTGTTCTGTGAGAGATAATACAATAGTGGACTTGCATAACTCATCAAGCTCAAGCCATTCCTCATTTGGCATAGTTACAGGCGGATGCCTACTCAATCTCAAGGGTTTGAGCTGCGATTTCTGCACCAACACCTATCAAATCTGGCTCTTCCAATAAGAGTAATTCGTACCATCAAGCTTAATGATGTTGAAAATAGCATGATCAGTGGATGAACTCGCCATAATGCAGGCTGGAAGATTGCATACAGTTCAAAATGATGAAAAAATCACCAAAATCGAGAGAAAATGGCGAGAAAAGTATAACCAAAACTGTTGCCCACCAAGTACTAGTGAAAGTACATCATTTCAGAATATTTCAGCATGAAAAATCCATGTCAGTCGGAGTTATATGCTTGATGTAATAAATGACAGCAGGGTACTGTGAGAGTCAATTGCTGACCAAATCACTGCACCAAGTCAATAAATGACAGCCAGGACATGATTAGCCATAAACGGGTATAAATCAGCACCAAACAGTCATCAAGACCCTGAGCAAACACCCAAACATGTCACCAAAGCATCCTCATTGAGTAGGCATACCCCCTAGACAGTAGGGCAAAGTATACATAACACTGGCAAGACCTGACACAAGTAGGTGTATGCTCATAAGAGTGCAAAGCCCAAGCTCAGGTCAAAAGCAACTCCAAGATATCAATGCATGAACCATGCAACATTTAAGTGTAAGAGATCCCAAAGTCTCAAGTATCCGCAAAATGCTCAAATAGTATAAACCTCCTGCTGGCACAAAAGGCGGATAAACGAGCTCAACAGCTCAATCAAACCAAGTCAAAGTACCAAAGACATGTAACCAAGACAATGCCTCAATAGCATCCCAAGAGCATGATGGCTATAAAGCAACTGTAGGTAGCATCCATGAGCAAGACATACATCCCAATAAAGATCTCTGACAACCAAAATGACATCCAATACAAAAGTCCGGAATAGCAAATGAGAATCCAAGCCAAGTCTTCAGAGAGTACTAAAGCTCAACAAGTACATGGTACACTATGTCAAGACAAATGCATCAAGCAGTAGGCATCGGGTAAGCATATACCCAAATAGCATATAACTGTCAAAGCACTGACCACTGTCAAGCATAGACCGATGTCAATAAGTGTGGGTTGAAATAAGGTCAAGCTTCCAAAAGCATCCGGAACCAATGACAAGCTCGAAGTCGTTCCTCATGATCAATACATCATAGCATAACCCAAGACATACACCCAGAACCAATAGGCATATGTCAAAGCATGAAAGATAGCTTTAGCCCAAGAGTATTCAACATGCATTTGTTGTTATAAACTGTGTATTTCCAGCCCCACAATCAGGCCAAAATCATAGCATTACATGTAGCTTCAATCCCCCAATCAATCGGGATGCAATAGGCATCAAATCAGTTATGTAGTCATGCCCAAACAAGCACAGGCATAAACTGTGAATGTAGCATTAGCATCAAATGTTAGTGGACTGTTTATAATAGTTCTGAAACACTGTTTTCAGCCACCAACCAATGCCTAATCTCAAAGGATCAATGCCAAGTATCAATACATGTGCAAGAAGCTCGAAATGGAGCCCGAACAAGTGCTTGATGCTAAGTTGGAGCTGGAGCTGAAGTGGCTAAATGTGTGGCTGTCCAAAAAACAGACGCAGATTTGCGTGATGTTGCTGCTGCTTCTGCTGGTCCACATGGCAGGTCTGGAGAGGTTGGAGGGCTTAAACATGAGCCAAAGAGACCCTGGAATAAGCCTCTATGGTGGCTGCTCTATTTACCTAGACCTGTGGACTGAAATAAATCTTTGAAATAATGAAGCAATACCTCAATGTCAATGCCCTGATGGTGCCTCAATAGGCCGAGAAGAAGCTCGGGAAGTTGGGGAGTGACGGGAGCTCAAGAGAATGAGCTATGGCTGCCGGGAAGGAGACCCAATGCAAGTGGGGAGTCGATGGGAAGCTGAGAATGCCACGAGTCAAGCTCAAGAGTCGGGAAGCCGTGCTCTGATACTAGTTGAAAGGTGAGAAGGATCGAAGCTTGCACTTGACTACCCTCCCCACCATTGAGCCCTCACCAGCCCAACCGACCTCCCGACCCCCAGGGACCACCTTAGAAATAGCCACAGCGAGAGGTAAAGCCCGGCACCCATGCACCACCGGCCCCCGTCCCCGCAGAAGACACTGGTCGAAGATACAAGGGATACTACGCCGCCATCGGAGGGCCCTGCCCCGCCGCTTTAGCCTCTCCATGCTAGACCGACCCATGCGGGACATCTTAGGATGAACACCCCAGGAGCAGTTCCACACCGCACTGGGAGTACCTCTAGATTGTATCTAGTCCAGATATCATTTTGTACCTACTCAATTTAGTTCAACATAGCATAACTGTTAGCTTCACTGGGACTTTTGAAATCTCCCAGACATTTGTATGCAACATTTTGGTCTCATAGGCCAACTTGGCCTGTTGTAGACGTTAATATAACTTTCTTTCTCTCTCTCTCTCTCTCTCTCTCTCTCTCTCTCTTTGTAATCTCAACCTCACACAACCCTAAACTCAATCCTCTTACCATGGATGGGAAGGAAAGAAAAAAAAAAGCAAGAAGAAAATGTAGAGCTTCACCTTTTCTAAGTCCCTCACTCAACACACACACACACACACACACACACACACACACACACACACACACTCTCTCTCTCTCTCTCTCTCTCTCTCTCTCTCTCTCCACTAGAGACAAGATAATAGCATAGAATAAGTGAATGAAAAGCTTCAATAGTTACACTAACAAAGCTTCTATAGCATGGATGCACCAAAAGGGTGAATACAATTAAGACCAGCTACCCTTATATAGACAAAACAATAGGATTAGGGTGACGTTCCTTCTTTAGGATGACACTCCATTTGTGCTTTAAGGTTTGCATCCCTTAGTGGGATATAGGCTAGTTTTTCCTTAATGCTTGATTAACATAGAATAAGTGAATGAAAAGCTTAAATAGTTACACTAACAAAGCTTCTATAGCATGGATGCACCAAAAGGGTGAATACAATTAAGACCAGCTACCCTTATATAGACAAAAAAATAGGATTAGGGTGACGTCCCTTCTTTAGGATGACACTCCATTTGTGCTTTAAGGTTTGCATCCCTTAGTGGGATATAGGCTAGTTTTTCCTTAATGCTTGATTGTGCCTTGACCTAATTAGACCTAGTCTATGCTATTTTGATTACAAATCCATGTGTCCAATCCACACAATAGTTGTGAATGTGACAAATACAAATACATATGGTAATATAACGTGCATTGGTGTTGTGAAGCCCAACTCTCATAAAATAATACAACCATGATAATGTGATATCCATGAAATACAAAGAATAATACAAGTGTCCAATAGTACACTAAAGCTCCAAAGAGAATAATCCACCAAAAAATCATTCTAGCACTTATGCTTTGACCGTCTTTGACTTTTCTAGACTTTACCTTTCACTATAGCATTCCATATTTGTTGGTAATAGAAGCATACATATGACAAGTTAAGAGGGGTACCAACTTCAACTAAGCATTAAACTACCAAGGGTATATCACATCCTTTTCTTGAAAACTTCTAGAGGAGATTGGAGGACAACTTTAGACTAAGAAAGATTTCACTCTATATTTGGTTACTAAAAAAGATTTTACTATTTCTTTGGTTACTAGCACATAAGAGTTTAGCAATTGGTACATGGCTTGGCTATGGTAGGGATCCTATTCCTTATGCTAGATATGGGGAGTACGAGACAACTTCGAGGTACTACATATGGGATTGCCCAAGGGTATATGACATCTAAGGAGAGCACTTGGAATGTGTTTAATTGCACTATAGACTTTATCACTACCATGGGGGAATAATTGCTTAGGTCGCAAATAGAGGCCCAACTTGTGGATATGAGGATATGTAAGGATGTCATGCCCATCTTGTTTTGGGGCATCTTGTGAGCAAGATTATCATATCATATCTCTTAGAGACAGTGTAGGCTCCAAGGGCATTGTCACAAATCAAAGCTGATAGCTTCCATTATTGCTTGGTACATATAGACAACCATAAGTAGCCAAGCTATTGACGTTTTGGATATATTTGTTGCTACAGATACTCTCTCCAAAATTTGGATAGAGATTGTGCATACTCTCCAAAAGAAAGAGGAGAGAATACATGGCACTTTGGAGACTAGGAGGGGGAGGAGAGATGCTTTTTTGACAATATGCGTTTCTTGGACTACAAGCCCACATGGTTTGGCATTATAGACCTCCTAACTAGCTATTTATCCAAGCTTGAGAGAGAGAGAGAGAGAGAGAGAGAGAGAGAGAGAGAGAGAGAGAGAGAGAGCATATATATCTTTACAAGGTGGGATTGCTGCCAAATGAGAACCTTTCCACAATCAAAACCTCCACCTTGTCTTCACCTCCTCGTTGTCAAACCAAAGAAGATACAATGATTGTGTTGGAGCACTAGCAATTGAATGTTACTTGCACACAATCCAACCAATTGTTTTCAAGGGAAATCATTACAGTTGAGGTCTACCATCACTAGTTGTTCACAAAAGTTGCAATTTTCACATCAAGACTAACAAATCAATTGGGGATTTTGCAAGTTTTATCAACTTCCAAACCTTACTTTGGTCAGGCCAATCCCAAAAGAACATTACAAATCAGTAATAAACTGTTGACAATTCCATATTACAATCTCTTCACCACCAAGTAACCCACTTGAGCACCAAGAAAAGCTCTTCCCCTAGATCCAACTTGCTAGCATGAGGGACACAAGCCAAACTTCAAAATGAGGTAGTTGACATGCTCTCAATTGTGTAAATTTCCAAAAAGCTTGTCTAACAGCTATCCACTAAAACCTCAACTAAAATAGCTTGAATTTACAATTTCCTAGAAATTAGTTTCACGAGACATATTCTATACAACCCAATATTAATTTGTGTGTCTCAATAACACGTTCAAGGCAACATGGACCAAAATATGATGGAATCCAAGAAGACCAGTGACCTCTGTACAACAAAGAACCCATTTTTCCAAACATTATCAATTGACATGTGTGGAGAATGCAAAAGAAAGACTAATTTATCCAAAATCAGGATTGCATTTTGTTTGTCAAGAGATTTTTACACCCCAATTCAAACATGATTTCAATGTGTATAATTGTGTCAGATATAGGCAACACCACACGACCAAAATCATTGCAATAAGTTGACATGCTCGTGTTGATTGTAAGGTGAGGTCTTAAATATATAAGATACACCAACTAATGGAACATACTAGGTACACAAGATACTTTTAAACTTTGCAAAGTATCCGAAAGTACCTAGCAATCCTACTCTGGATTATCTCAAGCATTGGCGCAATGAGAGAAACTTGAAATGGTCTGAGAATACCTTAAACCCAATTATATTTCCGTTCAAAAATAATGTGAGCTCTGAACATTGATAAGGGTCACAAGTACACCAATAAAATTCTAACAAAATTGCCTTGGTACAAACCAGGTCCAATCTCAAAAATCCACCACTAGGGTGTATATTATGAGGACAGACCCAACTAAAAGAAGTATGGTGTTAGCCTACGGCTTTACACAAGGTTTCATTGCTAGGTAGCATGCGAACATCTTTTTATTATACTTGAACAATTTTGATTCTCAGCAGTATTCACTTGTTCAAATTGACAACTTGTTGGGGAATCCTCCTGCATTTATCTACTTAGTCACATCATGCCTGAAAACAGAAGCTTTATTTGTTCCTCAGTAACCCTCTGAGATCTAACTTGACAAATAAAATTTGAGGCTTGTGCATCTGGAATCCTGCACAATTTCTTCTGTTGATTGCTAGGGGAGAATCGTCAAAACTCACATTTTTACACAATCTCCCTCCAGAGTGCCACTGGGTGTCTTTAGAATGTGGATTTCACAGCTTCTTGATTCCTCTATTTTCTTGTGCATGTCCGATGATATGTGGCTGTAAGGCAACCATCCAGAAAATTATTTTCCAGTTGCATCGCATATGAAGTCCAAGGCTTGTTAGACTGTCCAATCTTACAGCCTGCTTTCTTGTCTTTCATATGAATGCTTGTGTACCTTTATTTTCTGACAGCCATCAACGCATGATGACCTGTGTCTTGCATACTCAGAATCCTGGGGGGTGAATAAGGGCATTGGCACAAATTTCTTTAGCATTGATGCTGGGGAGCTTGCCATATGTCCAACTCTTCATATCGTCCAAACTTTTCAATCTGTCTCTGAAAATAAACAGAGCAGTAAGAATTAGCAAACAGGGGGACAGAAAATAACCCCTACATGAGAGCAGCGAGTTGCATATAGGTACACTGAATTTTGTTTTGTTTGGTTGTATTCAGTTCAGTTCTAGACTCCAAATTAGGTCAAAGAAGATTCCTAGAGAGTTGCTGGAAAAAACCACTTGTCAAGTTGAGGAAGTTGTCAACTAAATAAGTAGCACATTTGGCTTATGGGAAAGATGGTGCTAACTTAAGCCAAAGATCAGAACAGTAACCTTCTACTTCAAGGCAAATCACAGAAACACTGCTAAAATTCAGATCTACATGTGATGGACTTCTTGAAAGGTATATCTGGGCTGCAAACACGTAGATCAGCCTTATCCCCAAGTTCATGAAAGCATATTCCAAGAAATTGGATTCTATGTGCTATACATACTATTCCTTCGTGCTTTATTGTAAAAAATTTGTCATCCATTTAAGGAAATAAAAAAGAATAAGATATCTCAGCAAGTGCAAGGAGTACAGCCTGCATCCTGCAGACTAAAGCTCCAAATTAGATACACCTACTGGATACACATGCTTCCCTACAGCTAGGAATATTGAGTTTATGTTGGTTTACAAGAGATCAATTCTTCAAACCAAACAAACTTTAAAAGGGTTGATAGAGGCAGCAGTGTACCTTCTTATCAATATAAGCCATCATAGTGTCTAAAGGTTCTTGAAACCTAACTGGATTCATGGAGTTGATAATGTCTGCAATCTCCTGTAAAAAGAAAACAAGTATTATATGTATCAAACAAAACTGCTTACTATTTAAGAACATCTAAAAACTGACCAATATATTAACCGTAAAGAACAGATTAATAAAAACAGTTTATTGTGTAAAACTATGAAACTGCCACTAGTTAAATGGAAACCGGTTGCCATCCTCATCATATAGATGACGATATTCTGTTCTGTCCGCACAGGACAATAGAAACATGTGACTTTTAAACTATTGATGGAGCAACACAAGTGTCCCAACTTTATTGAGGTAAAATAAACTCTTAACTTATTTGTGGTTTGAAGGGATATTCAATATTTCGCAATCTTCTACAGCTCCATCCTGCCTACGTGTAGATAGCATAAAGATGCACAGTGATCTCATTGTCTTTTGACCACAGATTAATAGCGGAATATCAAGAATCTTGAATGTTAATAATTGTAGGCTCTCAATGGAGCATATCTTGAGACTTGCCTGCTCCAAATACCATGCCACATGATCACGGCAGGGAAATTCTTGCAAGCATTAGTTGGTGGACTACAGCTTGTGATCCATGCCTTCCATGATGATAGTGTGCTTTTCAAGAATAAGCTTGCAGAGATCAATTAGTGTCCGAAATGCGGACCAGATCAACATTGCAAGGATGTCTAAGGGAAGAGATGAGCCGGAAAGGTGCTTTGGCACTTCCCACTTATATCATGAACCCAATATGTGTTCAGGTGCAAAAGCATGCCTGATTGCTGTCATATTGACAACAGGACATTGAATACATTGAGAATACATGGCCTCTTTTTGAAACAGAGATGAGAGACATTTCAGGTGCACCTTCCCACTTATACCATGCATCTAACACATAATCAAGTGCAAAAGCATGCCCTGATGATATCACGGCACTCCAAGAATCATCTGACAGATGGCGTGCTGCATATTTCTACTGACAACATGGTGTGGTAGTATGTTGCGGAGACATGACTAGAGGGTAAAAAGGAGCTTAGATATTTGTGGCTACACCATGCCATGGACAGGACCAATCCTTTTGGCCAGCATGAAACTATTCAGTGTGAGACTGGTGACGGTCAATTCCAGTACCTTGTTCTGGCTCCCTAGTACCTACTAGGAGAAGGGCCATCTTACTCTTAGATAGCTAACTTCCTTGCTTTCCTTACTTGAAAGTCCCCACTTTCCAAACTCTGAAAGATTATTCAAGCCAAAATGATGAATTGACATCAATACTGGGATTCAAGTATACTATCAGTAAGATCCACACTTGTGCTATAAATACAACCAAAAAAACTAGGCAAGGCATGCAAGCATGTTGAGGATAATGTTGAAATTAGTCAATTTTGGCCAGTTCCCAATGTTTTAGTGTGTGGTGTGCACATGACTAAGTTGTGTCACTACTCCTAGAGTTAGTTTAACTCCAGTTGAGCTAGCGATAGGTCTAACTTTACTTTAGACCTATTGTAATTTCATTCTTCTTTTCATTCTAGTACTTGCATCTTTTGAGTGTGGGATTGCTGCCCACTCCAGCACATTGTCTTGTGTTCTTTTTTTTTTCATGAAGAAGTGTAAATTAATGTATGGAAAATTTTACATCAGGCCCCCAGGCCAACCAAACAGAATGGCAATAACTATCATAAAGCCAAAATGCTAACAGAACAACACACTACATGAACATAAACTCTCTAAAAAGCTATCAAACACGAATCCACAAGAACCAAGGAAAATGCTCCAAGGATTGAAGTAGTCAAGAAGCACAAAGGAATGACATGGAATGAAGTAGAAATGATAAATGGCACACTTGAGGAAGAGGCAAAAAGAAAGATATGTGCTCTCGCAAGTACAAGTGGTAGGATGGCTTGAGAAAGGCAACCCACATGAGGATGCAAAGTCACTAAGCAATAAAATGGGGGCAAAAGAGGTGCCCACCATGGTTGCATGGCATGTTGGTAAAGATGGGATAGACGAGGAAAGATTCTAGTCTTAAAATTTGGAGAAAGGGGAAAAAATATTCCTTGATGAGGATCCTACTCTCGCCCAATGTAGCACACAAGAGAGAGCACATGCCGTGCATCCTTCAGGCAAGAAAAGAAGGAGAGTATGTTGTATATCGTGATGGACAAGAGATTACTATAGGCCACTGGTTTGAATGACGGTGCAAGCCTATGAGACCTTGTGTATGACAGTTTGGAACTGTAATGGGACTTTGAGGCTTGATGTAGGACACTTGTAGATACTTCAAGAGCTCAAACATTGCTATGCGCAACACAAAGACACACCAGGGTGTGGGTAGCAGCTTACCTAATGTATGTGGATACAAATAGGAAAGCACATATCCAATGAGAAATGGCACTTGGTATATACGCGCATAAGCATGCTCGTACAATTTTCAGATGCCTAGTGTGGAAAAAGAAACAAAAATACTTGGCTAGATTGGAGAAAGAGATGTATTCTTGATAACCAGGAAGTCAATGCAAATAAAGGCACAAGAGTGTCCTTAACATGGAAACATCCTTTGCAAATTGACACTTTGCTTTTGTACTTTCTTGGTAAAATTTCAATTATGAAGCAATGTAAAATGTGTAGTCCAAAAGGCTCACATTAAAAAAATGCTGAAAGGAAAAGAAAGGTCAAACACCTTTCGTCCCATTCCAAAAATTGAAGGTTCTTTAGACCTTAGCCAAGATGTATGCAAATTCAATTTTATAACATCAAGAAAGGAAAAGGAAGAGGCTTGTCGGGTGATTTGGGGAGGTGGGAGGTTGAGGTGGTTACACCCTCTCTCTTTCTTTATCTTCTCCTCTCATGCTTCATTTCCCTCTCCCATTTTGGCACAACTCTCAACTTTCTCTTTCTTGTTTCTTTCTCTCTTGTGCTTTCATTGCAAGATCTCATGGAGAGTGAGGAAGAGAAAGAGGGTGAGGAGGGTTTGGATCTTTCAATATTTTGTGTGCTTTCTCTCTTTTGTATTTTGAGAGAGGAGTTCTTGGTGAGAAGGAGAGTTCTTCTTGCAGGTTTTCATGGCCAGCAATGTATTTGCAGCCTCTACCTAGCCAGTTCATGGTTCGATTTGTGCCATGGCAGGGTGCTGTTCATTTGGTGCATTGACCGGGAAAGAGGTGGTTATGAAACTTGCAAGAGATGGATTTGTGGCTGGATTTTGGCTATGGAATGCTATTTTCATTAGCTACAATTTGAGAAAAATAGAAAGGGATGAAGGCAATCATAAGGAGATGAAGTCGATGGGGCTATGAAAAAAGCTTCATGCTGTTGTTGCCCTGTAGAGCCAGATAGATTCGATACGTCGCGCTTCGAAGGGGCGGGACCGGCACCTTACACGTTCGTGCCGTTTAGTGGGGGCTCTCACATGTGCCCGGGCGGGAAGTTTGTGTGCATGAAGGTAATGCTCCTGCTCCACCACCTCACCACCCGCTTCTCCTGGAGCCTCGCCAACCCCCTCGAGCCCATCTCCGTTGACCCCATGCCCCATCCCTCCCAGGGTCTCCTCATCTGCCTCCACCCTCGCCCACCTTCCCCCCCTTCATCATCATCACCATAGCTCCCACCCTATCTATCCTTACACTGTATCATATCATCATCCTCGTGCTTCCCCTTCCCACCAATTATCGCAACAATCCATGTGCTCACCATGCAACATCAGCAACCTCACTCTCCTGCTTCAACAAACATTCAAGAAGCACAAATTATAACCACTACACCCCTCTCCCTCATCGATAGCGCCCCATTATCTCGAAGCATGCTACCATCATGAAGCATTGCTTCTTTCCTCCATAGCCAAAATCTCTCTCTCTCGGCTTTATTTGCAGGACTCGAGTAGCTTTGACACATACAACAGGCCTATCGACCTACTGTCAAGTAGCGGATCAAGCAAGGCATGAGAGTGCACCATATTCATTTTCCTTAGAACACAGTCATTCTTAACTATATAGGTCATGGAGGAGGAACATAGGCAAGGCTTCAAGCCACTCATTATTGCTTGTGGGGTCGATGAAGGAGGCGGCACTGACGAAGACCTGTAGACCTCCTGAGATGTGCCGTCTATCCACCATGTCCCTGTGGTGGCTTCCGCTGGAGCCGTCACGAGAGTATCATATCTAAGCAGTAGTGAAGTAAATTTTTTCTGATCCTCCTCCACACGCTTCTTCCTCCTCCATGTGGCATTGCGACACCAGCATCTCCTTTCCTTCATGTGGCATCACGATGACCAGAAAATATATTCTTGCCTTATCCTCAAATTTTAATCCTAGAAGAACATTAACATGAATAATTTAATCTCAACAACCTATTTTCCTTTTAGAAAACCTTGTTTACACACTTGGTTTTATTTTTTTTTGTGCCTTCTATCACCAAAGAGTTCCCATGCTCATCAACCCACACAAGCCATTACTGTTTTGTTTCAGTTTTTCTGATTTATCCTTAATAAAACTTTCCCTCACTTTTCCTTTCATTTATTTTTTCGGGTGGGAGAACTCTAATGTTTTATCCTTCGTAAGGGTATGCCTAATGTTTATATCTTTCTCGAGTTTATTATTGTGCTTCATGGTGTGGTTGCCTTTCAACCTATCTTGGGTGTGATGTCATCCTTGTAAGTAAAATTATTGAAGAGCCCTATATTTCAGGTTTTGTTTGTGGTTTTATTTGGTGTGCTTTAGAACCTGGGCTCAACGTTTTAGTTGTGTGTGTATTTTTGTGTGATTATTTCCTTTTCCTATCCAATGACAATTCAAAGATGATGAAGAAAAGAAATGAAGATTGAAGATAATGATAAAGATGAAGTTTTCTCAAGTGCTGATTGTGGTTCTTCTTAAGTTTGTTTGCAGGGATGCTTCACACTTAAGTGTGAGAGGAATGATAACTAGGAAGTCAGTGCAAATAAAGGCACAAGAGTGTGCTTAACATGGAAATATCCTTTGCAAATTGACACTTTTCTTTTGTACTTTCTTGGCAAAATTTCAATTATGAAGCAATGTAAAATGTGTAGTCCAAAAGGCTTCCATTAAAAAAATGTTGAAAGGAAAAGAAAGGTCAAACACTTTTGTCCCATTCCAAAAATTGAAGGATCTTTAGACCTTAGCCAAGTTGTATGCAAATTCAATTTTATAACATCAAGAAAGGAAAAGGAAGAGGCTTGTCGAGTGATTTGGGGAGGTGGGAGGTTGAGGTAGTTACATCCTCTCTCTTCCTTTATCTTCTCCTCCCACGCTTCATTTCCCTCTCTCCCATTTTGGCACAACTCTCATCTTTCTCATTCTTGTTTCTTTCTCTCTTGTGCTTTCATTGCATGATCTCATGGAGAGTGAGGAAGAGGAAGAGGGTGAGGATGGTTTGGATCTCTCAATCTTTTGTGTGCCTCCTCTCTTGTGTGTTTTGAGAGAGGAGTTTTGTGCTATGGCAGGGTGCCGTTCAATTCTATATTCTTGGGACACGCGCATGTCTCTAATGAGAAATGGCACTTGTATATGCACGCATAAGCATGCGTCCGTATAGTTTTCTGATGCCAAGTGCGGAAAAAGAAACAAAAATACTTGGCTAGATTGGAGATAGAGTTATATTCTATGTTTTGGGACAAGAGAGCAAAAGAGTATGCATCTAATTATACCGCTGTTTAAGAGTGGAGACCTTATGATACCTAGTAATTGTAGAACAATTATGATTGGTTACATGCTAGTTAAGATATATAGACAAATTGGAAAGTAAGCCTTGAATGATTGGATTAAGATATATAGACAAATTGGAAAGCAAGCCTTGAATGATTGAGAGGTCAAGCGGGTAGGGCTATATCACACTTGACAATATCTTCACTCTAAGGGATATTATTGAGGAAGGTTGAGCCTACAAGAAAAAGATATATTGTTGCTTTGTGGATTTCCATAAGGCATTTGATATGGTACCACATGCTAAATATATGAGGAGATTATAGGATATTGGTGTCCCCCAGGAGACCTTAAGGTGAACCTTGAGAAAACCAAGGTTATGATACTTAACACCTCAACCACTTGGGTGGCGAGATCTAAGCATAAATTTACTTTCTATTGAGAGCTAGTGGAGTTTGTTAGACAATATATATACTTGGGAGTCACTTTCACAGGGCCATAATTTCCTTGGAGGGAGACATCAAAAGCTCAACTAGCACAAGCATATGCAGCATTGGGTGTATTGGAAAGTCAGTGTGCACACATACAGTTCCATGAACCATGCACCAAATTGTGGCTCTTTGATACACTCATTGCACCCACTCTCCTCTATGGGGTAGCCATTTGGGGTCCAAGCTGCTATCACACAAGAAGACAACCATTGACAGACCATGATGGACCACAAAGGGAGTTTTATGATGAAAGGGAGCATATGGAGAGGCCATTAGTCATGATGATATCATGTATGATATGAGCAAAGAGCTCAACCCCACATGAGATCATTAGAGTGGAGATGGGGGTAATACCTATGGTAGTTGAGGCCCTACTCCAGGCAGTAACTTTCTTACATAGATTATGAAAGCTACCTCAAAATAGATATCCATAACTAGCACTGGCTATATGGATGAGTTTGTATAGCTTGTAGATTAACACATTACTTTGCTATGATTATAGTCCGGATTACCCTACACTCAAGCTTAGCTGGTCAAAGCTAAACCATGTGCTTAGAGCACACATATTGAGATTAGACATAGAGAGGACTTCAATTAGACCCCTTTCCTTACACGACACGAGGATGGCACACTATCAGAGCTATTTTCTTCAGCTCTCTAAAGATGGTTCAATCACTCAACCGAGCTATATGGATACTCAACTCTACCACATGGGTTACATACAACTATTGGGCAAATCCACACCTCAAGACATCACTAAAGGAATGAGACAAGCTATTGGAGGGTATGGAGATTAAGGACTGCATGTGCCAACTTTGTGATAGAGAGTAAGAGATTGAAGAGTATTACGTCTGTTGATGCATAGTATATTATGATATTCACGGTAGATACCATTGTCTATTTCGAGAGGGTTTTGGCTCTCTATGAAACGGGTGATGCAAGTGAGGATCAGAGATGTTTGGGATTTTTCCTTTTAGAGCTTTAGAGGTGTAGAGCTACTGTTCTACACAATAGAAGTCTCTCATAGCCAAGCATGATTAGACAAAGGGTTGTCATTGACTTTTTCACTACCATATAGTTGCCACCATTGTATAGACACAACAAGGCCAAGTTGTAGAGGAGCTTCACCTTCAAGGGGTATTTCCTTGGATAGAGCACTTGTAGTCAATCAAGTGAGACACCCATGCCCACCTAGGAAGCCCAAACACCCACATCATAGACATGTTAGAGCTATTATTGAGGAGCACCACATAAGACACATATCGAGGTACCTCAACCACAGCGAGCTACAATTTCCACTTCAGGGAGATACTTCCCTGAGGAAAAGAACATGTCCATCTTTCTTTTTCTTCTTTCTTAGTAGTATCACTTACATTTCACCACAAATATATTCTTACAGAGTATATTACTGAAGCTCAACATTGGTGAGGTGATTCTAGATGGTGAACATCACCTTGAAATCTCCACTTGAGTCCTATCTTGGTTTCCATACTTCACAAACTTTATCATCGAGGGAGACAACTCAATCTCTCACACATTTGTGGCATTGACAGGCCTCTCACTTTAAGAGAGGCAAAATTAGAAGACTATGACCCTACGTTTAGGTATTTCAGCCATGCTTTCTAGGTATGAAGGCAAAGGAAAAGGCAAGCAAAATTCAAATAAGCCTAGAGCTAATATTGAGGGGGCTTCAAACAAGGGTAGCAATGATGTAAATAAGTCAAAGAAGAAAGAAAAATGCCACTATTTGCAAAAGATTGGCCATTATATTAATGAATGCAGAAGAAGGTTTGCAAAAGAGAAGAAAAGGAACTCTAATATGGTCGTCCAAGGGACACCAACCACTCAAATGACCAACTTTGTGGAGGAGGATTATGCTTTTCTTACATGCAGTTATGACTCTTCTATGAATGGGTCAGCCTTTAATGGATCAGAGACAATATATACTTCGTATTTTGATAGTGGTGCATCATGTCATTTCACTTCTAGGAAGTATTTGTTCTCTTCTATGCATTCAACCCCTTCTAATAAGAAGATATCTTCTACCACCAACACTTCTCATGCACTTTGTGGTATCAACAAGGTGCTGATTACAGCAACAACAGATGGCACAAATTTCTGACATTTGGATATTTTGTATGTGCAAGAACTTGCTTTCAATGTCTACTTTTAGCAAAAGTGGATTTCAAGTCATCTTTGAGCATGACAACTGCATTGTGCATGATAGAGAGAAAAATAATGCATTGAGGCTTTTTGGCACTTTGTACAAAGGTGTCTTTCTTTTGGATGATTATGTGAAGAGATCAAATACTGCATTTTCAGTTGCTACACTCACTGCTCTAATGAAAAATGTGGAGTTACGGCATGCTTGACATGGGCATATGAGTTTTGACAGCCTTATGACTCTTCAAAGGTGTGAGATTGTTGATGCTTTGCCTATTTTGGATACTCCACCTCCCCATGCTTGTGAGGGTTGCATTCTTGTAAAAATGCATAGGCTTTCCTTTAAGAAGGATTGTGCACCATAAGGACTCATGCTCTTGGGGGCCATCTCTATTTTGTTGCATTTATCAATGACAACTCTAGGTACACTGGTATATGGCATAAAGGCCAAATCAGATGTATTTGGGACGGAGTAGATGTATAAAGCCTTCGAGGCTTATTTGTTAGACCATGGCATTGCACCTAAGTTTACAATGATAATGACGACTCCACAGAATGGAGTGGTGGAATGTAAGAGCCGTACTCTTATAGAAATGACTAGATGCATGTTGAATAGCAAAGAGTTGCCTTATAGATTTTGGCTTGAAGGCCTTATGTGTGCAGATCATGTTTGAATCATGCTCCTACAAAAGCATTAAAGACAATTACACCATATGAGGCATAATATGGCAAGAAGCCTAGTGTAGATTATTCTCCTATTTTTGGTTGCATTGCATATGCACATGTACCCAAAGAGCTTCATTAAAGCTTGATGACAAGGCAGTAAAATGCATTTTTTTTGTGTATAGCATGGAAAGCAAAGGGTATAGGTTCCGTAACCCTTCCACATGCAAGGTTTTTGTGAGTCAAGACATCATACTCTCTCAAAACTCAGCACATATGTATGCTGAATTTGAAATGCCAGCCATATCACACTATGGATATATTTGAGGGTCTTCTTCCGTATCCTATTGGTTCAGGTGCTGACTATAATGCAAAAAATCAGCAATTATAGTATGCTGAACCTGCTCCACGTGCACCAAATCAGACTCTAACTGATCGAATTTCTCCTATGGCAATGGATGATGCAATTGTGTAAGAAAGGGCTGCTATACATGCAGCCAAAACAGTCCAGTCCCTAGATGGCTGTTACAAACTCAGAAAAAGAGTCGTACTTTTGCTCCTTTGCCTCAACATACAAGCTCAAGTGCTAAAAATGCAAGAGAATCAGATTTTGTTGGTACATTCCATCTTACTGATGATGAAGATGCATAAGCTTTTGCTAGTACTCTTTTGAATGAGGATAAACCTATATGTTTTGAGGATGCATGATAGGATGTACATTGGGTGCAAGCCATGCATAATGAGATGGGCTCTATTCAGCAGAATAATACCTGGAGTCTTGTTGACTTGCCTTCTGGCAAAAAGGCCATTGGCACACCTTTGGTTTACAGACTAAAAAGGAAACCTAATGGGTCTATTGACAAATACAAGGAAAGGCTGATTGCAAAGGGATATGCTCAAAAAAAGGCATCGACTATGAGGAGACCTTTGCTCCTACATCCAACATGACCACCCTATTACATCCTTGGACATTTGGATGGGTGTTAGTAGCATTGGTCATTGTGGCCATGAAGTGACTTTGTGCCAAAGCACTAAGGATACTTCAAGGTTAGGGAAACCAAGTCCTATTTATAGGACTCATGGCCTGATTGTGCACATCATTGTGTGATCACCACTCTTGGACTGGTGGTATGGGATGCTAGTCCTTGGGACATGGTGGTGGACTAGACTACTGCTAGCTTCCAGCCTCAAGGGTGAGTCTATTTTGGCTCTATGGCTAAGAGATATCCAATCCCCATAGCCTAATAAATGTGTCTACATCCATGAAAGGCATCATGCTAACAGAAGATCTATGCCTCAACAAACCTGTTTCCTTTTTATTCATAAGATGAAGTCAAGTTGGATGTGAATTTGCTACAAACTTTCATAAGGAGTTCAAGAAAATCCTACGAACAAGTTATGTTGTAGAGCCTGTTGGTGCCAATTGAGTGGATAGTGAATGGTGGGAGCATGTGGAGAAACACTACACTAGGATGCAAGCTTATGTCGATAGCATTTTGATTAAAAGCACAATACTAGACCCATGCTCATCTGTAAACATTATGAGCATGGATTTCCAATGTCTCTTCTCCTCCCGGCTGTGTTACACTCAATATTCTACTCAAGAATACGTGTTGTATGGGTACATTCATATATGTTCATTTATTTATTTAGTTTATTTCCCAAGACTATGAGTTCACATATTTGCCTATGGTAACAAGAGTTTAAAGCAAGGAAACCATGGTGATCATTCTTTGCTCTGCCACCTACAGATTCAAGAAACACATGCAAGTTCAAACTGAAAATTTCCAATTGAAAAAATTGCATCTATTTCTCTAGACACCCAATCCAATCAACCTTGGGTACCAACATAAACTCCAACTGAATAGTCCAAAAGTTTCCATATACTCATAGACCACTTGACTTCAATAGACTACAATGTCTAGAGCAAAGTAAAGTTTTTGAGGTTCTTTGCATTTATCTTGTAGATTAAGAAAACATGGCCCAATGCAAGATGTTTTTCCAGAGGGAAACATTGTACTTTCCAAGCACCATTGACAAAAGAAATTGAAGCTGAATTATAATTGCTATAATAGAAGCAGCATGCCAAAAAATAAATGGCATTAATTTCATTCCAACAAGCCGATAAAAGTAAGGCAATATCATGATACCACACTTAATAGCAAAAAGTTAAGTTGCAACTTACCAATCCACTTATACTAGTGCGTGTGAATAACTCATCAGCAATTTTATCAAGGATATGACGGTTCAAAAGCAGTCCTTGCATTGCCTGTTCTTCTGTTTCATCACTATACTGCAAGAAAGTTCAAAAAAGGTCACATAGGATATAAAGCATAATCATGAGCATCATAACAATGTAGAAAACCTGTATATCAAGACGAAGAATGCACATTTCAATTGACACACGGATAATTTCATTACAAGTCAATCACTGTAGGAACAAAGCTGTAGCCGTCTAAACTCCAGAGCCCTGAAAGCTATATCTAAACCAGGACAATGTAAAGTTCCCAAGGCCCAACATCATGGATGGAACAATAAAATTTCGTCAAAGCAAAGCTGAAGCTGCATCAAACTTGTTCAAGGCCTCTCAGGGATGCTGGGATGGATGGAATAAAGAAGTAAAGGAAGGGGTATAGATCAAAAAAGTGACTCCATATTGTAGCATGAAGAACAGGCTGTCTCCCTGAAGTCTAAAGGGAAGTGCACCTAAGCTCCTGTGGGTACATGGATCTGTTAGCATTACAAGTATTCATGCATGTCATTTCCTGGTTGCATTTCAGTGTTCCGGCCTGATCACATTTCTTCCCAGCCTGATCACATTGATTGCAACCCTCTTCACACTGTACGTGGCTGTCCAGTTCGTGGCCACATTGCAGTTTTGACACATGAGCAGGCAGGTGGCAGCATTCACAGCAGCAATCAGCTGCATTTATAGCAAGTCACAGACCAGGCATCAGCATTGAATGCTGGTTGGTAGCATTTTGGCCTTCTACAGATGTGGGCTGGCCAGTTTGCAGCACACATCGTATTTATTGCTGCTGCCACCGAGCTATCTTTCATCACCAGATGTTCAGCATCTCCAGTCTCACAACAGAGTGTGGTTCTCAGCAATTGTTTGCCTCATTCTGGCACCCTCACTGGTGCAGATCAGCAGCATGCAGGGGCTGTTTGACACAACCTTGTATTCAGCATTCATTTTCTGATCAGTGCAGTTTTCTTCCTTCTTTCTCTGTGTTCCCTGTGTCTCCTTCCCTTCTCTCTTAGTATTCGTGATCTTCTTTCATTGCTCTCTCACATGGTATCATCACCAAACAAGAGGAACTGAAGCAGTGAGAAGACCTAACCTCATTGTGTTGTTAACTGGTACAATTGGCAAGTTCTGCTTCTCTTTCCAGAAAGGAAAAGTTGGACAACTCAAACTACTCCTTTTGTATCAAACTCATAGATAATCAAGCTGCTCTATGGGACCATCTCAACTCTACAGCCTAGTATTTCCTCTTCATGAGCTCCCACGACCCCATCCTTGTGAGTGTATGGAGGATCCACTTTCAGCAGATATATGGACCCAGCTTGTTTCCCTCCACTAGGTCTGCACCTTCACTCATTGCATGACTCTTGGGTCATCCCAAGTGTTAGCACTATGGAAGGGCAACACATCAAGGTGACAAATGTTAGAGAAAATACCCCCATCTCCGGTCTAGTAAAGGATGGAGCAAAGGATTCCAAGGCTACCCCAACCATGATGATGGAGTTGGTCTTTGTCCATCTCTATGAGGTGATGACACTGCCCTTGCTTCTTAACATATGGCCTATGACTGCAATTGGATCCATGACCCTCACGACAAAAGGGGACATGATCACCACTAACAACAACTCATCAGAGCCAGTTTGAGGGGTGGGGACAATTCCATGTCACCCTAATAGATAGGATTCATGAGCTGAAGTCCTTTATATCCCTAACTTGGGCTTCAATCTTCTATCTATACATGGCCTTACTTAGATGGGGACTTGCATGGTCTTTACTCAAAAGGAAGTTATAGTAGAGAATACCACATCTTGAGTTGTTCTATGATCCAGCACATACAAGGACGGACTCTACAACCTCAAAGCCCTTATTGCTATTTCTTTTCAGCACTTGGACTCCTATGGCATGGCTATTATTGGCACCTTAATTTTGACTCGATCAAACTGGCTTCTTGAAGGGATTGGTTGAGGTTTTGCCAAACTTTCCTTCCAAACTTCCTTCACTATGCCCTAGTTGTTTGAGGGGCAAATGATATCCTGGACCTAGGCCCCCAAGGCATCTTCTCAAACGGCATCAAGTTCATGCAGCCCCATACACACAACTTCCTTAGGGAATCCAAATACCTCATGTTTGTGGTTGATGACTTCTCTAGATATATATGGGCCTATTTCCTAGAGCTTAAATTACGGGCTTATTCTTGATTTTGTGAACAGAAGACTTTTATTGAAAGGCAATATGCCTTCACGATTTGAGGAGTTCATTTGCCTATAAAGGGGTTAACAAATTTTGTAGTCAGCATGGCATACGGATGGGTTTACCAATACCACCACACCATCAATGATCAAAGACTGTTGTCATGATGTGACAAAATGAGAGTACCTTGGAGATGGCTTGTTCCATGCTTAAGCATTGAGAGTTATCTTATACCCTTTGGGCTGAAGCAATGTCTATAGTTGTTCATATCCACAACAAGTTCCCAATTGTTGGGTTATAAAACACGACTCCATATGAGCCTCCAGGTCTCTTCTCATGATACCAATCTTGTGAAGATATACGAGGGTTTACACTGAGGAAACATAGAATACATGAACACCACTAAGAGGCAATAAGTCAAACCAAATTGCAAAGTGCCAGACAAAAAAACAACAAACATAGCAAGAAAAGTAGAGTTTAATGAATGAATGAATACTAAATGAATACTAATGAGTGTAAGCAATGCTCAAACGTAGGGCAATCGAATAGCATATGACTTGACAGAGTGGGCTGAGGGAGGACTTGAGGTGTATCGTCCACAAGAGACAGATCCCGATGCAGTAACCACCAATTGGAGTAAAGGATGTAGAAAATACTGGAAATTCAAAAACCACATGCTGTAGAAATAAAGGAAGATCAAGCCGATGCTGAAAAGTGTTGTAAAACTCAAAAATGACCTGCTGGAAATGCGCAGATCAGGCAGATGTTGAGAAAGTGCTC
Organism: Lygodium microphyllum; assembly: GCF_053477565.2. Lineage (NCBI taxonomy): Eukaryota > Viridiplantae > Streptophyta > Polypodiopsida > Schizaeales > Lygodiaceae > Lygodium > Lygodium microphyllum. The sequence continues at coordinate 141,464,310 of NC_141151.1, read as the reverse complement.
CAGACGAAAAACAGCAACAAGGCAGCCTATAGGAATGAAAAGCAGCCCATCGAGTTGTAATGATCAGGGCAGCGGTTTGGAATGCTTCAACAAGGGCTGTAGCAGTTGAAATGAGGGATGTAGAGATGGTGAAAGCAGGTGGAACTGAATATAGGTTTGGAAAGCCTCTAGAATGTCACAGCAATGGCTGAAGATGATGACCAAACTACAGAGACTAGGGATGCAAAAGGATTCATGATGTGCAGAGTGGGTGGACAAATTCATGTTCATAGATACCTGAGAAAATGAACTGTCAATACCTACCCATAGTGGAATTTGCTTACAATGCCTCTTACCACCAAAGCATTAAGATGACTCCATTTCAGGCCTTATATGGAAAAGACTATCTTACTCCACTTAATTTCTCCGATCCAGCAATAAAGGTAGAAGCCTCCAAGACAATACTCAAGGAAATGGATGAGCAAGTTCAAAGCCGTTAGAATAGGATATCCAAGCTACCAAGGATCCTCAAAAAGCATACGCTGATCTTCGAAGACAAGAGTGGATCTTCAAAGAAGAAGACGAGGTGTTTCAACGTGTCCGTCCATAGAAGAGCTTGCTATCATTGGGCGAATTCAAGAAACTTAGCCCGAGATATTGTGGGCCTTATAAGATCCTCAAGTGTCTAGAGGCCAATGTATACAAGTTATAACTTCTTGAGCACTTAAAAATCCATAATGTCTTTCACAACAGGTTCGGGAGGAGGGAAGCAGAAGGCGCAGCCAAAGGCAAAGAAAGAAGATGACAAGAAAGAGGACACGATGAATCATGATAAGAAGCCCAAGTGGCCACACTATGGGAAGCACACTTATCCGAAAGAGAAGCGTTGGCATAAGTATCCCCATTTGAACCCTAAGGAGGGTCCAAGGATTCAAAGCCTGTCCTAGCTACCATTGAGTCTATCTTTCTATGCGTGTTCGAGGAGGAGGATACCACTCTTGCTTCTTTCTCTACGGAGAAGCCTTGGCTCGTGGATAATGGGGCTCACATGGCCTATCAATAGGATTGGCTACATGATATAAGTTTGAGAAGGGGATCTGTCAGTAGTGGTGACAATTCTTTCGTATCTATTCGTCAAGTGGGGACTCTTCCCCTATTGCCGGATCGGCAAAATTCTTCAACCAAAGTAGTTTATGTACCAGATTTGGGTTTTAACCTATTGTCTATTCATGGTCTTACACATCTAGGTACTTATGTTGTGTTCACACAGGATGTAGTGGCTCTAGAGGATGCTTCTATAGGAGTGATTCTTTGGACAAGTACATAGGAGGATGCGCAATGTATGCTCACAACCCTTGCCACAAGGACTTTCCACAAGCTAGGATTGCTTTGGTATGCCCAATAGGGACACCTAAACTTTGATACTATTAGGTGGGCTTTTTCAAAGAAGATGGTTGAGGGACTTTCAGATTTCCCTCCCATTCACACTCTTTACCCTAGCTGCTTAAGGGGCAAGCAATATCAGTAGCCCCATCCATAGGTTGCCTCTCGTAGGGCTTCTACACCATTGAAGTTGGTCCACACCAACCTATGTAGTCCTATGGGCACGGCCTCCCTTGGAAAGGCCAAGTATTCAATGTTGATCATTGATGACCTCAACCATTGTGTAGCCTTATTTTTTTGGAGTACAAGAGTGAGATGTGCTCCCACTTTTGCGATTGGAAAGTGTTTGCGGAAATGCAAATGTCTCTCAAGGTTCGAGGCGGTCGAGTAGACTACGATAGCAAGTTTTGTTCTAACCTTTCTTCTAAGCTTTTTAGGGATAATGGCATTTGGATGAGGTTTTTCCGTCTGAACACACCATCAGAGAATAGTGCTGTGGAGCATGCCTTCCTCTACAGCTTGAGATGCTTCGGGTTGTTCAGCAGTATGGGATTCATCATGCCTCTCTTTGTCGGTGGCGTCGACAAGCAGCGGAGGAATTACTGGCTTTGGTTTGTTCTCTACTGGTGGAGACTCCAGATGATGTATTTCTGCTGCCATTGGCTATGCGTTTGGCTGATCTTATTAAAGAGTTTCAGTTGAAATCTTATCAGTAGGCCAAATTGAAAAATTTGACTAAGAATTTGCAAGATAATGCTTGTCAGACTCATAAGTTCTTTCGAGCTCTCCATGCATCTCCTGCTCGAGAGAATATGACTAGACTCCAAGATGCAGAAGGTTCCACATGACATGCAAACTACTTTGGAGACAGTTATTTGTGAGGTGGAGGTTATGGATGTTTTGTTACATTTGCCTGAGGATAAAAGTCCCGGTTGGGATGGTCTCACCAATGAATTCTTTGAGGTTTTTGCTATCCGACTGGTGAAACCATTGACGGCTATGTTTCAGCAGGTTTGGGAAACGGAGTTCATGCCTTCCTCATGGAAAGAGGGACTTATCAAAATGCTTCCAAAAGTTCCTTCGCTGTCTATGTTGAAACATTGGCGACTAATTTCTTTGATGGATTCTATGTATAAAATATTATCAAAAGTAATGGCGCATCGGCTCCATAAGCATCTTCCTGCCATTATGCATCCTCTTCAATATGGTTTCATTAAGGGCCGAAACATTCTGCATAATGTCTTAAATGTGCAAATGGCTATTGACTATGCAAGGCACTCTAATCAGGAGGTGGTATTGATTCACTTGGACTTGGAAAAGGCTTTTGATTATCTAGACTGGTCCTTCATTGCAGAACTTATGTCTACTATGGGCTTTGATACTCGGATGTCTCGTTTGATCTACACCATTAGTGCTGCGGCTTCTTCGTGAGTTATGCTGAAAGGTGGTGTTACTGAGCCATTTGTCCTTGCACGCTCTGTGAGATAGGGTTGCCCTTTGAGTCCTCTCTTTTTTGCCCTTGCGACTCATTCGGTTCTTTCGATGTTATCTCATATGGCAGCTTCTTGTCAGTTGGCTGGATTGTCTCTTCCTTTTGGACAGCACTTCATTAGTCAATCCTTGGCTGATGACAGTTTTATGATTTTGCGTGCGGACAAGGATAATCTTCGCAAAGCATTAGATGTTTGGACTCTCTTTGGTCATGCTTCTGGTCTTCATATCAATGCTTCGAAATCAGCCATTCTTAGTTGCACGGAGTCAAATTTGCAGTCATTGGACTTGCAGGGAATGATTGTTCCCTGTGGTTCCATTGTCAGGTATCTTGGGTACCCTTTGGGTGTTGATGTTCGGCCAAAGCAACTACTAGAGTGGATTTCACAGAAGCTGGCAGCTAAGTTTCTTTATTGGAAGTCACAGGCTTGGTCCTTCCATGTTCGCCTCAAAGTGGCTCAGACAATTATGTTGCCAATGCTCACATATTTCTTGCCATTGCTGCCTTAGACTACTACTACATTGAATGCTCTTCCTCAGTACATTCGTTTCATGTTATGGAAAAAGGACTCCTTGCATGCAGACATTTCATGGATTTCTTGGTCGCATGCATGTACCCCCAAATGCATGGGTGGTGGGGGTATTTTGGATGCCGGGTTGCTTCAGCTAGGGTTGATTTTCTAAAGGGATAATTAAGGAAGGATGGCATTAGCTATCCCCCGTGAACTGCCAAAACCTAACTCATATGTTGGCACTCCGTTGGTCTCTTTTTCGTGCCATGTGCTTGGATCATCACCCGTAGGTCTTTATAGCCCGTTATTTTCTTGAGGATCACGGGCTTGTGCATGGTAATACCCAACTTCAGAGCTCCTGGTGACATGTTCTTAATGTAGACTCTCGGTTTTCTAGTCCTTCATCCTCCCTACTTGCTCATTTGGTATGTTCTTGGAAATTGGTTCTCCAAAAGGCTCGGTGGCATCCAGCGGAGGACCGCTTAACTACTAACTATTTTCAACTGGAATTGTTGGCAATCTCGCGGTTACTTTCTTGGGAAGGCAAACATGAGCTCAGACCGAAATTTAACCGCATGGCACGTTTGGGCTTGACTTCAGTTGCACATGCCACCCTTGCCCCGCAATGTGTTGATATCGTTTCGTACAGCCAGGAGGCTTTTCAGGATCCCTCGTGGATACCGTGATTTATGGGACAGCTTTTGATGGTGCTCCAAAGCAGACAACCCTTTTCTGCCCTTGCATTGGATCATTCCTGGTAGGACTGGGACCTTGTAGGCAGGCTGAATTTTTGATTGCGTAAATCTCAGTCATAGAGGAAGGTAACTGTGATGGAGGGCTGGTTGAACAAGACACCTTTCAAATGTAAGGTCTTTCTTTGGAGGGTGATGATTGGTGGTCTTGCTCTTGCTTCAGCCCTTTCCAAGCATCGAATCTCCAATGGCAATTGTTTCTTTTGCACCACCAGTGTGGAATCAGCCCGTTATCGATTTATTTCTTGCCCTCTCGCTAAGAAAATCCGGTCACTCTTGTCAGCGGTTTGGCGAGCAGTGATTGGTTTCTCGCTAAGCCCTTTTGATTGGGTTTTTGTGCAGCCCAAATACCCCACACCAGCACAATCGCATATGAAGATCTTGTTTCACTTTCTTAGATATTGGGGCTGTTGACACAATTGGACCATTCGGAATGCTTTTCTTTTTGATTCAACCTCTAGTGTTCAGGGATATATTGCTAGGCTTAAAGGTCTCCTGCATTGGCAGATAGATCTTATTCGGCACTCTGACTTACTCCCTCGGGAGGACTTACTTCCCTGGCATATGGCAATTTCCTTTGCGTCTTTGCCATGACTTTTGTAACTTCTTTGTCGTTTAGTACTTTATAAATATAACATCCATTACGAGAGAGAGAGAGAGAGAGAGAGAGAGAGAGAGAGAGAGAGAGGAAGGGAGGGAGGGAGGGAGGGAGGGAGGGAGAGAGAGAATCTTGGAGAGAGAGAAGAGAGATGGCGCGTTACAGGAGGTCGTCGTCGAACCTGCGTAGGGTTCGTCTTGCACCTGACGCTGGCGTCAAGCTTTGCCGTTGACTTCTCGCTTTGGTCGCCCCGTCGTCTGCTCGCTTGTTCGTCCCGTCGCCTATTCGCCTGGTCGCCTGTTCGTCTCGTCGCCTGCTCGCCTCGTTGCCTGGTTGCCTGTTCGCCCCGTCCCCATATCGCCCCGTCACCTGTTCGCTTGCTCGCGGCACCCTCATCGACGACTAGTTCTGTGCCTAACTACGTTCGCCAGGCAGTCCCTTCCTCGTTGCCTACGGGCTGCACGCCTCGCCACTTCGACAAGCTCTGCTAGTTGTTCAGGGGTTCACCTACTCCACTCCGTCCTGTTCTGCATAGGCGCCCTGTCGCAGTCCTGTTGTTGCAGCCTTGCGGTTTCCTGGTTTTGCAAGTCTGCAGGATCTGCCGAGCGAGCGCGCGCGCGCGCGCGAGAGAGAGAGAGAGAGAGAGAGAGAGAGAGAGAGAGAGAGAGAGAGAGAGAGAGAGAGAGAGAGAGAGAGAGAGAGAGAGAGAGAGAGAGAGAGAAAGAAAGTTATATTAACGTCTTCTAAAGACCAAAACTGGCCTATGAGACAAACTGTGATACAACTGATGAGGTCCAGCTATCCAAAATAAAAGTGCTGAATGAAAAGCTAAAAACTTGAAACTGAAAACACGGTGCTGTGAGTGTGATAAGTGTCGTGTATGTGTATGTGCGTATGTAGCTCTGGTACTCTAGACAATGGCTACAAAAGGGGAACAAATGTCGGCTGTGATAGGGAAACAACTGTCGGCTGTGATAAAGTGGTGCGATGTGTATATGTAACAGATGCAGGGAGATATATTATCCTGGGATGTAGTAGCAGTCGTCGAAGTCGCTAATAGCAGGTGATCCCTCCTGGATGCAGGATGTGGTACATCGGCGGTGGAGAAAGAGCAAACTAGAGATCTGAGATCCAATGTGTCGAGTGTCGTCGGATCTCAGTCTGCTGTCGATGTAGATCAAGAATCCTTCGGATCTCCTGTCGGTGTGGCTGTGGGGTCCGAAACCCACGGATCCTCGTGCGGCGTCGGGTACGCTGGTCCTCAGCCTGCTGCAGTGTGAGCCCGGAGGTCTGGCTGGAGGCTGGTACAGTAGCTCTCACTCTGTCTGTCTGAAAGAACTGTGTAATAGTCGTCTGGGTGGGCCCCTCTCTGATTGGGACCCATTGTGTGCTCTGCTCTCTGATGTGCCATGCCTCTCCCAGAAAACGGCCAAATGATCTCTAATCCATATCAGTCATACATCCCTGAAGTGAGCTGCTCAATGTGTATCTAGATCTCAACTCTGAGTATGCCGGGCATCTCAGAACAAAATGCTCCTCACTCTCCACCTCTGATCTGCAAAGGGGACATATCCTCTCCTCCCGTGGGATGCCACTGGCTCTGCCACTCTCAATCATAAGCTGATGTGATGATACCCTGAGCTGTCCAATAAGAACTCTCAATCGATGTGGCATATAGATCTGCATATATCTCGGAATCTCTATGAATCCCTGCTCTGATATCCTCAATAACTGTGTATAATAATGTGCCATCTTCGATGACAGTGGCTGTGCAGGGCTGACCCATGTCCTCTGTATATAAATATGCCATATCTCCTGTCTGATGACTCTGTTCCTCTCAGAGAGAGAGAGGGTGTAACTGGGAGCTTGAGTATCATATAGAAGATGTGGGAGTCTATCAATGTCCAGCCTATGTCTGTCAAGCCAAGCTCTAGTTTGTGCATACCATGATGTGGTATCCCCAGCTCGAGCCATCTCCTGAGATGCCATATATGCTCTATATGCAATGCGATCTCTGTCCATATCCTGAAATCTGTGTAGGAAGCAGACTGTCTAAAATAATGCCTCGACTAGCATGGGCGGTGTGGCAAGCTCTGCTCGCACAATGTCATGTGGGACTGAGGCCTTGCTGCGAATCAATCTAGATATCATGATCACCTGAGGTCTCTCCATCAATGTCCATACATAATCGGCAAGGCCTGGCCCCCATATAGCTGCTCCATACATCAGTGTTGGAGTGACTAGAGTATCAAAGAGCCACCCCTTGGTGCGGGGCTCTTGGAAATGTGCCTGATGACACTGTCGCTCCATAAGAGCCAATGCTGAGTATCCTCTAGTAAGGCGGTCACGAGCTGCCTGTGTCATCGAGAAAGTCCCTGAAGTTGCTGTAAAGGTGACTCCCAAATATACATATGATCCAGTGACCTCAATACTCCCTCCTGCTGCCATGAAAATACTCTGTCTGCGTATCTGAGCTGATGTATGGAATATAAGAACCTTGGTTTTACCAAGGTTCACTGTCAGGCCTCTCTGTATGCAAAAATCATCCAATGCTAATAAATACTGCTGTAATCCCTGAGCTGAGTCTTGAGACCAACACAATGTCATCTGCATATAGTAAGATATGAACTGTGGCTCCACTGAGATCTATACCTCCACCGGCTCGCTGTTGAATAAACTCTGCTATCTCATCAATGTATAGCCCAAATAGAGTCGGTGAGAGTGGGCATCCTTGCTTCACACCAATGGTGCTCACAAGGGGATCTGATATACCTCCCGGACATCTGACACTGCCAGTAACCCGCTCATATAGTGCATAAATACCCCACATCATGTCATCATCCACCCCTAGATCAAGTAGGCGTCTGAAAAGCCTCTCTCTCGGAACCGTGTCAAAGGCTTTGCGGAAATCCACAAAGCAACAGTACAATCTCTGTTTCTTCACTCGTGTCTGGTCGATCAGACAACGGAGAGTGAAGATGTGATCTATGGTAGAAAATGCCCGTCTGAACCCTGCTTGTCCGGGTGTGTGCATGCACTCTCTCTTTGCTAGCGTGCTGAGCTCCTCCTCCATCACCGTGCCATAAAGTTTGGACAAAACTGGCCCAATCATGATGGTCCTATATGTGTTAGGATCCATAGGATCCCCTGACTTGTGGATAGGTACAATGGTGTGCTCTGTCCACGAGTCAGGGAACCCCTCAGACAATGCACGGTTGAAGAGGTGAGCAATGAGTGGAGCCAATGTGTCTCTGCCATATATAATATGCTCTGCCTGAAGATCAAACTGGTCTCGAGCGCGGCCATGCTGTAACCGTGAGATAGCATGTTTCACCATACTAGTGGTGAAAAAGGATGCAATACCTGGTCTCTGTGTACATGGTGTGGGTATCAGTGGCTGTGCGGGTACATGATATAAACTCTGTGCGTATCCATGCCATACTGCAAGGTCATGTATCGGTGTGGGCGAGCGTGGTTCTCTGATCTGCCTCCATGTCTCTGCACAATCTCTGCTCATAAGAAGGTGGTATATATCACAATATCTCTCCTCCTCCCATTCCCGCTTTTTACGACGAGTCAAGCGGTGCATGCGTCTCTGCGCCTGTCTGTGTGTGATCTCTCCTCTGGTCTCCAAATCGCGTAGCTGTCGACGTAGATCTCTGCACTCATTATCATACCATCTGTTCTGTGGCATGGTACCGGTCCGAGGGGGGTGCGTGTATATGGTACTGGTCCGAGGGTGGCATGGTACCGGTCCGAGAGAGAGAGAGAGAGAGAGAGAGAGAGAGAGAGAGAGAGAGCAACGAAGGGATGGCGGGACTCGAGAGCGCGATGGCGGATCGTGGTCGTGGGCGTCTGTCCTTCGTCGATTGAGCTTCCGTCGCCTTTCCGCCACGTGGCCCTGCGCATCTGCCGTCTCGCCCCTGCGCGTCGCTCTGCTTCATCGAGCCTTCCGTCCCGCCGTGTCGGCTGCCTATCGTGCCACCACGTCTGCAGCCGACACGTCTCCCTGTCGTCGCCTGTACCCGCCCGCGTGTCGTCTCCCACGGGCTCGCCGCCTGCATCTGGCGACCCGTCAGCTGCGCCTCCAGCCCTGTTGTCGCCCGCGTGCACTGCGGGCTCTGCGCCTGGTTCACGCCCGTTTGCCTTGTGCGTCAGGGCTTTTGACCACGCCTAATTTCTGCCCATGCCTGCTGTCTGCCCTCGCCTGTCGGTCACCCCCCTCGCCTGTCGGACGCTGCCCTCGCGAGTCAGCCACCGTGGTGGTCGCCCCAGACTTTTAACGCCTGCAACCTGATCGTGTGACGTCCTGAGTGTCGTCCTCCGCCATGTGCGAAACCAGCTTACAGGGGTGCCGATTTCTAACTCAGCCGACAGTGATCTGCCCTATGCGTCAGTCCTCCTTCGCGATCAGCTCTTCATACAAGATGGCTGGTTTGGATCTGGATTTCATAGACCAAACGGTGGCAGCACTTGGCCCGGATTCTGATGCTGAGGAACCGGAGGATATGGTTCCGTGCACTGAAGAGATCCCCCCGGGTCCTGACCTCCAGCCTGCGGGTAAACGTACCAAGCATACCTCGGAAGAGATAGGTGTTATTTAGGATCGTTCCTATGCGCAGGTTGCTTCGGATTCTGTGGACTCTCAAGAGATGGACTGGGAGCATCTGCTGGAATTTGCCAACACTCTGCTTGGCGAATATGTTCAACATAATCAGGAAGCCTTTTTTGACTCTGCACCTGACGATGTTCTGGAAGCTACTGTCGACCCAAAAACTGTCCTACGCTCCTTTTCGGTGTTTTATGATCGCGCGGTGATACTCTTCTTCACTGGTCGAATCCCGCTGCTTTCCCGTATTCGCCAATGGCTGCAGAGTCTGCTACAAGGGGAATGTGTTGAAGAGATTTTTGTTGGGTCCCGAGGTTTTTTTGAGGTCCTCTTGAAAACTGAGACGCACCGTGCTGCTCTCCTGTCTAAACTGCCTTTGTTTTTTTATCGTCGGTTGGTTCATGTGGTTCCATGGCGCCTGATGGCAGATTTTCAGCGCCTCCTGCAACGTGAATGCCCTGTGTGGGTAGAAGTGGAAAATTGTCCGGCTGTTTATTGGCCGCTATTGAAGGATGCTATGGCCGCTGTGGGCACGGTTCTGGTCCCTCCCAGTCTCAGGGCTGTGAATCGCAACCGCTTGTGCATGTTATGGGATACTGCACGGAAACGGCCTGCTTGGTTACGCCTCAATTGCTCTGGCATGCATCCGTTACACTTTCGTTTGAAATGGGGCAATTTTGCAGGCCATTGCTTTTCCTGTGGACAGTTGGGGCACTTTATGGCCGAATGCCCATAGCAGTAACACATTTCAGATGCGGGCCATGTTGCTCCGCCCATGGAAGATATGGTGTGTGATGCTCCGTCACTGGATACTATCCACCCACCCCAAGTTCTGACCAAAGGTAAACAACAGGTTTCGGGTCCGGATTCCCGTGCCACTGATTAGGTTGAAGTACGTGCAAAAAAAGGCAACAGGATTGTTGCTGGCATGGAGAGTACTGTGCCTACTACCTCACAAGATTCCATGCGTACATATATGCGCAGGAAGGAAATGTTGTCTTCCGAGCGCTCTGCTCCTGCTATGGTTTCCTCAGCCCCCCGTCCTCAGCCCGCCAGGAAAATGTATTCAGAGCGTCTAAAGGGTCCACCTGTAAAGCTGGCTTTTGATACCACAGGCAACGTCATTACCCCGTGGGACCGTCGTTATCCACGCTCCAACCCCAAGTAAGTAGATATGCCGTCTACTTCCAAATCTGGTCCTCAGAACTCTTTTGCAGTGTTGGCAGATTTCTTGGATGAGGGAGTCCTGGACATTCTCGCCGACAAAGTCAAATCGAGGCAAGCTGTGCCTCGTACCTAATTGTGTTTTGCATACACATGAAAATAGCCACGTGGAATGTGCAAGGAATTTGTTCTCGACACAAGCAACATGCCATGTGGACTGCATTGTATGAGAATCAGTGGGATGTCCTGTGCGCTGTTGAGCACAAGAGTCACGGTGACGCCGGAAAAGTTGTGGATTGCCATGGCTTTCGTTTGTTCTATGCAGGAACACAGGCCATGCATTATTCGGGTGTGCTCATGATTGTACATGCCAAATATCAGCCTGTTCTCATTAAAAATGATGTTCATGGCCGCTTTTTGGTGATTGAAATTTTATTCGAAGGGAAAATCTTATGGTTACTTGGCCTCTATGCTCCAAATAATTTGTTATCTCGCCGGGAGCTTTGGCAGACTTTGCAGACCTCCTTGTCACTTGGCAGACGGGGCTTCTTCATGGGGGATTTCAATATGTGTGTTGATTCCTCCCAGTCCACATCGGAGCACTCGGTAATGGATGCGCCGGAAAGTCGTATGTGGCATGAGTTGGCTCTTGCTGTTCTTAAGCAAGATCTCTGGTCCTGGCTACACCCGTCTTCTCCAGGGTTTACTTTCCATTCGGCCTAGTATGCAACAACATGGTCGCGGTTGGACCGTATGTATATCATGCAGAATGATGATTTTCTGCCTGAGATGCTCGAAATAAAAGTGTTGCAGCAATATGTCTTGTCGGACCATTTCCCTCTGCAGTTCGAGTTGCTTGCACAACCCATTGCACCTTTCAAGCAATTTCTGGAGAGACTCCCTTTGCGTTTCAATTCGTCCTACTTGAAGCATGCAATTTTTCAGGGCTATATGCAGCAATTGCTTGACAGATTCTTCTTGGACTTTTCCTCTCAGGGCACTGCGTCATTTGAAAAATTGCTCTCTAATGTGCAGCGGGTTGCTCGGCAGTATGGGATCTATCATGCCTCTCTTTGTCGGCGCTGTTGACAGGCAGCGGAGGACCTGCTGGTTTTGGTTCGCTTCCTGCTGGTGGACACTCCGGATGATGCATTTCTGCTTGCACTGGCCATGCGGGTGGCCGATCTTATTAAAGAATTCCGGTTAAAATCGTATCAGCAGGCCAAATTGCAACATCTGACAGAGACTTTGCAAGATAGTGCCTGTCAGACCCATAAGTTCTTTCGAGCTCTCCACGCCTCTCCTGCTCGAGAGAATATGACAAGACTCGAGGATGCAGAAGGCCACCTTATCCTGGATCCACAGACTATTGTGCATATGTGCAGGAATTATTTCCGTGACCTTCTCGGTTCCGCTTCTCCACCTTCAGCCCAAACTACTCAGGCCTGTTCGGTTTTTTATGACCTGGTCCGCAATCAGCTTCCGCAGGACATGCAAGCTACTATGGAGTCAGATATTGGTGAGGCAGAGGTTATGGATGTCTTGTTACACTTGCCCAAAGATAAAAGTCTGGGTTGGGATGGTCTCACCAATGAGTTCTTTGAAGCTTTTGCTACCCAACTGGCGAAACCATTGCAGGCTTTGTTTCAGCAGGTGTGGGAAACGGGGATCATGCCTCCCTCATGGAAACAAGGACTTATTAAACTGCTTCCAAAAGTTCCTTCGCCATCTAAGTTGACGCAGTGGCGCCCAATTTCTTTGATGGGTTCAATGTACAAAATCTTTTCCAAAGTAATGGCGAATCGGCTCCATAAGCATCTCCCGGTCCTTGTGCACCCTCTCCAGTATGGTTTCATTAAGGGCCGAAATATTCTACACAATGTTTTGAATGCCCAATTGGCCATTGATTATGCCAGGCATTCTAATCAGGAGGTAGTACTGATTCAACTGGACCTGGAAAAGGCTTTTGACTATCTGGACTGGTCTTTCGTTGCTGAACTTATGTCTGCTATGGGCTTTGGTGCTCGGATGTCTCGCCTAATCTACACCATTAGTGCTGCGGCGTCTTCGCGAGTCATGCTGAACGGAGGTGTTACTGAGCCCTTTGTCCTTGCCCGTTCTGTCAGACAGGCGTGCCCTTTGAGCCCTTTATTCTTTGCCCTTGCGACACATCCAGTTCTTTCCATGTTATCACATATGGCCGCCTCTTCTCAGTTGGCCGGACTGTCGCTTCCTACAGGACAGCACTTCATTAGCCAATCCCTGGCGGATGATACCTTTATGATTTTGCGTGCGGACAAGGATAACCTTCGAAAAGCATTGGATGTTCGGGGTCTCTCTGGTCAGGCGTCAGGCCTTCGTATCAATGCGCTCAAATCAGCCATTCAAAGCTGCACGGAGTCGGATTTGCAGTCCTTGGACTGGCAGGGTCTGGTTGTTCCTCGTGGCTCCATTGTCCGGCATCTTGGATACCCGTTGGGTGTTGATGTTTCCCCAAAGTAGCTTCTGCAGTGGATTTCTCAGAAAATGGTGGCTAAGTTTATGTATTGGAAGTCTCAGGCCTGGCCCTTCCATGTTCGCCTCAAAGTAGCCCAGATAATTATGTTGCCCATGCTTACATATTTCTTGCCATTGTTGCCCCTCAGTCTATTCGTTTCATGCTATGGAAGAAGGACTCATTGCATGCAGGTATTTCCTGGATCTCGTGGTCGCATGTGTGCACCCCCAAACGCATGGGTGGCGGAGCTATTTTAGATGCCCAAACTCACATGTAGGCACTTCGTTGGTCTCTTTTCCGCGCCATGTGCTCGGATCATCATCCGTGGGTCGCTATAGCCCGTTATTTCCTTGAGGGCCATGGGCTTCTGCATGGCAATACCCAAATCCGGAGTTCTTGGTGGAATGTTCTTAACGCTGATTCGCAGTTCTCCAGTTCTTCTTCATCCCTGCTTACTCATTTGGTATGTTCCTGGAAACATGTCCTTCAAAAGGCTCAGTGGCATCCAACGGAGGATCGCTTGGCTACTAACTCTTTTCAATTGGAATTACTGGCAGTCTCGCGTTTACTTTCGTGGGAAGGTAAACATGAGCTTAGACCACAATTCAACCGGATGGCACGTTTGGGCTTGTCTTCGGTTGCGGATGCCACCCTTGCCAGTCGCAATGTGCTTATATCGTTTCGTACAGCTAGGAGGCTTTTCAGGATCCCTCGTGGATATAGGCCTTTATGGGAACAGCTTTTGACGGTGCTCCAGAGCAGACAACCCTTTCCTGCTCTTGCTTCAGATCATCCCTGGCAGGATTGGGACCTACAAGGCCGGCTGAATTTGAGCAAAGCTTCTGCTAACCAAGTGTATCATCTTCTGATTAAAGATCATCAATGGCTAGTTCCTAAAGCGAATGCTTTATGGGGATTGCGTAAATCCCAGTCATGGTGGAGGGCAACTGTGATGGAGGGCTGGTTGAACAAGACACCCTTTAAATATAAAGTCTTTCTTTGGAGAGTGATGATTGGGGGTCTTCCACTTGCTTCGGCTCTTTCCAAGCGACGAATCTCCAATGGCACCTGTTTCTTTTGCACCACTACTATGGAATCCGCCCGCCACCGATTTATTTCTTGCCCCGTCGCTAAGAAAATCTGGTTATTTTTGTCGGCTGTATGGCGAGGGGTGGTTGGTATCACCCTGCGCCCCTTTGATTGGGTTTTTGGCCAGCCCAAATACTCTACTCCCGCACAGCCACATATGAAGCTCATGTATCACTTTCTTCGATACTGGGGCTGTTGGCATAACTGGACCATTCGGAATGCTTTTCTGTTTGACTTCGCCTATAATGTTCAGCGGCATATTGTGAGGCTTAAGGGCCTCTTGTATTGGCAGTTAGCTCTTCTCCATCGTTCTGATTTGCTTTCTACGGAGGACTTCCGTCCCTGGCATATGGCAATTTCCTCCGCATCCTTGCCATGACATTGTAACTTGTAGTACTTAGAACCTCTTCACATGATGGCTTGGATTGTCGTCATGTATCTTGTAATCAAGTAATCTTGTATTTTTTTCGTAATTAATACAATTACCTTTTACGAAAAGAGAAAGAGAGAGAGAGAGAGAGAGAGAGAGAGAGAGAGAGAGAGTCACCTAGTTGCTGTAAACTCTAAGTTCGACAGTTCTCAGAGAGACAGCGTCTTGACTAGCGTACCCACGGATCTGTACGCACAGAGAGAGAGAGAGAGAGAGAGAGAGAGAGAGAGAGAGAGAGAGAGAGAGAGAGAGAGAGAGAGAGGAGAACCTTTTACGAAAAAAGAGAGAGAGAGGAGAACCTTTTACGAAAAAACAGAGAGAGAGGAGAGAAGCATGGCTGGTCTGGATATGGCTTTTCTTGACCAAACGGTGGCAGCCCTTGGTCCGGATTCTGATACAGAGGAACCAAAGGATATGGTTCCCTGCACAGAGGAGATGTCTCTTGGTCCTGACTTTCAGCCTGCGGGCAAACACTCCAAGCATACTTCGGAAGAGACAATGGGTCATCAGGAACGTTCTTATGCGCAGGTTGCCTCTGAGTCTGTGGATTCTCAGGATATTGACTGGGAGCATTTGCTCGAGTTTGCTAACACTTTGCTTGGCGATTATGTCCAACATAATCATGAAGCTTTTTCTGACTCTGGATCTGAAGATGTTCTGGAAGCCACGGTGGACCCGAAAAATGTCTTGCGCTCTTTTTCGGTGTTTTATGACCGTGCTGTTATACTCTTCTTCACTAGCAGGATCCCAGTGCTTTCCCATATTCGCTTGTGGCTGCACCATTTACTACAAGGGGAGTGTGTTGAGGAGATTTTTGTTGGGCCCTGAGGCTTCTATGAGGTGTTGTTGAAATCGGAGAAGCATTGGGCTGATCTCCTGTCTAAATTGCCCTTGTTCTTTGATCGTCGTTTGATCCATGTTGTGCCATGGCGCCCTATAGTAGACTTTCAACGCCTGCTTCAACGTGAATGCCCGATGTGGGTTGAAGTGGAAAATTGCCCGGCTGTCTATTGGCCTTTGTTAAAGGATGCCATGGCCGTTGTGGGAACTGTTCTGGTCCCCCCGAGCCTAAGGGCCATGAATCGTAACCATTTGTGTCACTGCTTTTCGTGTGGAAAATTGGGGCATTTTATGGCCGAATGCCCAGAGAAGCAACCATCTTCAGATAATGAGGATATTGTGATACCTATGGAAGACATGATGGTTGATGCTCCGTCACACGATGCAACCCACCTGCCTAAAGTTTTGGATAAAGGTAAGTTTCGGGTTTCGATTCCCGTGGCAATGATTGGATAGAGGCACGTCCAAAAAAAGGTACAAAGTTTGATGCTAGCCTAGCAGATATTGGGCCTCATGTTTCACAAGATTCCATGCGCACGTATATGCGTAGGAAAGAAATGTTGTCTTCAGAGCACGCTGCGCGTACTATGGTTCCTTCTGCTCCCCGTAATCAGTCAACTAGGAAAGTATATACTGACAGTCCTAAGGGCCCACCCACTAAGCTGGCTTTTGATACTAGAGGGAATGTGATTACACCATGGGATCGTCGTTATCCCCGTTCCATCCCCAAGACAGTGGATATTCCGTCTACCTCTAAAGCTGGCCGTTAGAACTCTTTTGCCGTGTTAGCTGATTTTTTGGATGAGGGTGTCCTTGACATTCTAGCAGAAAAGGTTAAATCGAGGCAAGCCGTGCCTCGCTCCTGATTTTCTTTTTGAATACACATGAAGATAGTCACCTGGAATGTGCGCGGCATTTGTTCTCGCCATAAGCAACATGCCATGTGGACTGTATTGCATGAGAATCAGTGGGATGTCTTGTGTGTGGTTGAGCACAAAAGTCATGGTGAAGCAGGAAAAGTTGTGGATTGCCATGGGTTTCGCTTGTTTTATGTAGGGACACACGCCGGGCATTATTCGGGTGTGCTTATGATTGTACATGAGAAATATCAGCCTGTTCTTATTAAAAATGATGTACATGGCCACTTTGTGGTAGTTGAAGTTTTATTTGAAGGAGAGATCTTATGGTTGCTGGGCCTCTATGCTCCGAATGACTCTTTATCCCATCGGGATCTATGGAAGACTTTGAAGACCTCCTTGTCACTTGGCAGACGGGGTTTTTTGATGGGGGATTTTAATATGTGTGTTGATTCTTCAGAGTCCACGTCAGAGCATTCTGTGATGGACGCTCCGGAAAGTCGGGTCTGGAATGCGTTTGCGCTTACTGTACTTTAGCAAGATCTATGGTCTTGGCTACACCCTTCTTCTACAGGGTTTACATTCCATTCGGCGCAGTATGCAACTACATGGTCGCGGTTGGACCGAATGTACATCATGCAGGATGATGATTTTCTTCCTGAGATGCTGGAAATGACAGTCTTGCAGCAATATGCCTTGTCGGATCATTTTCCTCTCCAGCTAGAGATACTTGCACAACCCATTGCACCTTTTATGCAATTGCTGGATAGAATCCCTTTACGTTTCAACTCGTCTTATTTGAAGCACACAATCTTTCGGGGCTATATGCAGCAATTGATTGATAGATTTCTATTGGACTTCGCCGCTGAGGGCACCGCTTCCTTTGAACGATTGCTCTCAAATGTGTAGCGGGTTGCTCGGCAGTATGGGATCCAGCATGCCTCTCTTTGTCGGCAGCACTGACACGCAGCAGAGGACTTATTGGCTTTGGTTGCTGGTGGACACTCCAGATGATGAGTTTCTGCTGTCACTGGCGATGCGCTTGGCTGATCTTATTAAAGAGTTTCAATTGAAATCTTATCAGCAAGCCAAATTGCAAAATTTGACTGAGAATTTGCAAGATAGTGCTTGTCAAACTCATAAGTTCTTTCGCGCTCTGCATGCCTCTCCTGCTCGAGAAAATATGACTAGACTCCAGAATTCAGAAGGTCGAATGGTCACTGATCTTCAGACTATTGTCAATATGTGCAAGAATTACTTTCTAGATCTTCTTGGTTCTTCTTAGTCACCTTCTGACCAGGTTACGCATGCACGTTTAGTCTTCTATGATCTGGTCCGACATCAGGTTCTACTTGATAGGTAAACTACTTTGGAGACAGATATTTGTGAGGAGGAGGTTATGGAGGTTTTGTTACGCCTGCCTAAGGATAAAAGTCCCGGTTGGGATGGTCTCACCAATGAATTCTTTGAGAGTTCCGCTACCCAACTGGTGAAGCCATTGACGACTATGTTTCAGCAGGTTTGGGAAACAGGGTTCATGCCTTCCTCCTGGAAAGGTCTTATCAAACTGCTTCGAAAGTTTCCTTCGCCGTCAATGTTGCAACATTGGAGACCAATTTCTTTGATGGGTTCGATGTATAAGATCTTTTCCAAAGTGCTGGCGAATTGGCTCCACAAGCATCTTCCGGCCATTGTGCATCCTCTTCAATATGGTTTCATTAAGGGCCGCAATATTCTGCATAATATCGTAAATGTGCAAATGGCTATTGACTATGCAAGGCACTCTAGTCAGGAAGTGGTCTTGATTCAATTGGATCTGGAAAAGGCTTTTGACTATTTAGACTGGTCTTTCATTGCAGAACTTATGTCTACTATGGGCTTTGGTACTCAGATGTCCCGCTTGATCTACACCATTAGTGCTGCAGCTTCTTCGCGAGTTATGCTAAATGGTGGAGTTACAAAGCCCTTTGTCCTTGCCCACTTTGTGAGACAGGGTTGTCCTTTGAGTCCTCTCTTCTTTGCCCTGGCGACTCACCCGGTTCTTTCGATGCTATCTTCCATGGCAACTTCGACTGCAGTTGGCCGGATTGTCTCTTTCTTTTGGTCAACACTTCATTAGTCAATCTTTGGCTGATGACAGCTCTATGATTTTGCATGCGAACAAGGACAATATTCGCAAGGCTTTAGATGTTTGGACGCTCTTTGGCCATGCTTCTGGTCTTCCTACCGATGCTCTCAAATCAGCCATTCTCAGTTGCACGGAGTCCGATTTACAGTCATTGGGCTGGCAGGGACAGGTTGTTCCCCGTGGTTCCATTGTCAGGCATCTTGGGTACCCTTTGGGTGTTGATGTTCGGCCAAAACAACTCCTGCAGTGAATTTCACAGAAACTAGCAGCTAAGTTTCTGTATTGGAAGTCGCAAGCTTGGCCCTTCCATGTTCGCCTCAAAGTGGCTCAGACAATTATGCTGCCAATGCTCACATATTTCTTACCATTGCTGCCTTGGACTCCTACTACTTTGAATGCTCTCACTCGGCCCATTCATTTCATGTTATGGAAGAAGGATTCATTGCATGTAGGTATTTCGTGGATTTCGTGGTCACATACATGTACCCCCAAACGCGTGGGTGGTGGGGCTATTTTGGATGCCGAAACTCATATGCTGGCACTTCGTTGGTCTCTTTTTCGTACCATGTGTGTGGAGCATCACCCGTGGGCCGTTATAGCCCGCTTTTTTCTTGAGGACCGCGGGCTTCTGCATGCTAATATACAAATTCGAAGCTCCTGGTGGCATGTTCTTAATGCAAACTCTCGGTTTTCGAGTCCTTTCTCATCCCTGCTTGTTCATTTGGTCGGCTCCTGGCAATTGGTTCTCCAGAAGGCGCGTTAGCATCTAGCGGAGGATCGCTTACATACTAAGTCTTTTCAACTGGAATTGTTGGCAGTCTTGAGATTACTTTCATGGAAAGGCAAACATGAGCTCAGACCAAAATGTAACCGCATGGCCCATTTGGGCTTGACTTCAGTTGCCGATGCCACCCTTGCCAGTCGTAATGTCTTCATATCATTTTGTACTGCCAGGAGGCTTTTCAGAATCCCTCGTGGATACCGTGATTTGTGGGAACAACTTTTGTTAGTGCTCCAGAGCAGGCAACCCTTTCCTGCCCTTGCTGTGAATCGTCCTTGGTAGGACTGGGTCCTTGCAGGTCGGTTGAATTTGGAAAAGGCCTCAGCTAACCAGGTGTACCATCTTCTGATTAAAGATCATCAATGGCTGGTTACTAAAGCTAATACTGTATGGGGGTTGCGGAAATCTCAGTCATGGTGGAAGGCAACTGTGATGGAGGGCTAGTTGAACAAGACACCTTTCAAATGCAAGGTCTTTCTTTGGAGGGTAATGATTGGTGGTCTTCCTCTTGCCTCCGCCCTTTCCAAGTGTCGAATCTCTAACGGCAATTGTTTCTTTTGCACCACTACTGTGGAATCGGCCCGTCATCGATTTATTTCTTGCCCTCTCGCAAAGAATATTTGGTCGCTTTTTTGAGCAGTTTGGCGAGCTGTGGTTGGTTTCTCACTAAGCCCTTTCGATTGGGTTTTTGTACGCCCAAAACACCCCACACCGGCTCACTTGCATATGAAGATCTTGTTTCACTTTCTTAGATACTGGGGTTGTTGGCACAATTGGACCACTCGGAATGCCTTTCTTTTTTATTCGGCCTCTAATATTCCGGGGCACATTGCCAGGCTTAAAGGCCTCTTGCTTTGGCAGATAGATCTCATTCGGCACTCTGACTTGCTCCCTCAGGAAGACTTACTTCCCTGGCATATGGCAATTTCCTCTGCGTCTTTGCCATGACTTGTGTAACTCTTTCCTAGTTTTGTACTGACAGTTTACACACGTTGGCTTAGAGCCATCGTGTATCTTGTAATCATGTAAACTTGTACCTTTTTTTTCGTAATTAATATAATTAGCTTTTACGAAAAAAAGAGAGAGAGAGATTCATAAGTTGAAAGTATGGCTCTTCATAGGCTGAAAGTATGGCTCCAAAACAAAGGATGACACGTACCAACGGTAACCCTGTATCCAACAATAGAGCCATCGTCCATGGCGTTGCAATTAATACAAATACAAGGTTGCGTAAGGATAATTCATCCTTGAATACCTAGGTACTAATTGCCATCTCCTACATTCATTAAGATATAGATTATGTCGTTCTGTCTTGCGCATGAATTCATTTAAATGAGTAGCTTGAATTTATTTTTCAATTGTTAATGAGCTTGTCGGGGATCATAGGATAATTCTTTCTGCGTTAGGTTCTCAATAACCATAAATGACCTTGCATAGATTTATGCATATGGCGCATTGAGGTTCGCACAAATCATTGTACCCGAATAAAATCATTGAAAGGGATAAACTTCATCTCAAATAATCACAAGATTGAGTCGTCAAGGTGCATGTATCAAGAGAAGTAAATTGCCGGTGCTACGCGACAAAACCATATGTAGCATGAAAAGCATATAAGGTTCCAGAGTATTGTCGACTCCCCGTTCTTGCAAATTAGTAGTTATGTTTTCGCCACATTGAAGATATATGTTGCAGCTTGCACGCTTGGTGGATTGCAAGGCAAGCAACCTAGTCTAAAAGAAACTCATTCTCGAAACTCTAAGATCTTTGCCGAAGCTCCTACTAATATCATGAACTGTTAGTTCATTGGAATCTTGATGATGTGTGTAGTTAGTACAAACGATAACCATAAGGATTAAAACTAAGATGCCTTGAGATCCGTCTGTTAATTACTAGTTCCATCAATCCTACTAGGAGTGAGGCTAGGTACAAACAACAACCCCAGGCCTCAAAGGCAAGTGGAGAGCCCAAGGATTAGGAAACCCTAAGTCAAAGAGAAGACCGATACTTTTATACTTTTTAGGAAGAAGGTTGGGTTATCGATCAATGTAAGTGATCTATAGAACTTACGACTTGTACAGTGTTTGAAACCTTAACATATGCCCTAGCTAAAGGAAAGGAGTATTAGGTAAAATTTTGCTTAGTATTGCTCTTAGATCCCAAGGCGGAGAGCGAATATACGGATGACAATGTTGCCATGTCTATTCTTGCACTGTTTGGAAAAATACAGTTAGTTTTGTTGGTTGATCAAACGCCCTAAATGCTTTTACAATCAACTGGTTGTTGGATTGTCGTTTGGATGATTATTCCAAATTGTGATTGATGGTAAATTCATGGCAGGGGTCTGTGATGACAAATTGCCATGGAAAAAAAGGAATGTTTTCTTGGAAGATGATATTAGGGCTAACTGCCTTGACTGTTCTTAATTCTTAAATGAATTAATTAAGGAAAGGTTCTTTGCAAGGGTGGATCACCTCCAAGATGGCACCGCGGATCAACCCAAGAAGAGCATTGCTTGATTCGCGGGCCGAAGGTCTAGTGGTGGAAAGGCCAACCATGGGATTAATGTTCCACTCCTAGGCAACTTGTGGGTGAGGTGGACCTTTGGACACTCCTTGCCAAGTCCGGAACGGAGTATAGGACCTCTGTGGCCCCAATGTCTGTGGCATTGAAAGATCCTATTCTAGATAAAGGATGGAAATTGTGGTGCTATGTGATTTGGACCAACTACTTTTGCAGGGCAGAAGGAACATATAAATTCTCTTGTATGGGCAGGAGACAAAGATTAACTTGAAGATAAGTTAAGGAACTTGTTTAAACTTGTTTACCAAAAGAATTGCTTGCTTTGTATTCGTATTTGTGCTGCAGATTACGCAAATGAACCCTGTGCCCTTAAAGTCTTAATCAAGGAAGTTGATTTTAAATGTCACACATGAATGTGGTAGGACCTAATTAAATAACTAAAGAATACTTTTGAGGAAAGCGGGTGGGTAGAAACCCTGACGGGTCTGCAGGGTGGTCCCAGAGAAATGGGAGGCTTCTCATAAGGTTTATCAACGTTTGATCCTTAGAATTTGTTCAGCTAAGAACCCCGGTCCATATCATTTTAGGGGACGGGAATGGAACTATACCCTACAAGTAGAGAGGTTGAGCGGCGCATTCCTCTCGTTTCCCATTCTCTTTGAACTAAGTACAGCATGGATCTGCTTCAGCTTGGATACCTTTGCATAAAGTAGGATATCCAAGATCCGACACTAGAACGCTGTTAGGAGACCTTGACCACTAGAAACCTGAATTTCAGGTTGATCCCAGTGGGTTCGGCCGCAAATGTTCCGTTGCGAGGCGGACTCGAGAAACCCTAGGCGACAAACCCCGTAACATTCTATGGGAGTACCAGCCAGCGTCACTTGGATTCGTCTCTCGATGGACCGCTAAAACGTGCCTGGATAACCAATAGGCGGGCACGTTATATGTAAGGTGAGGCTCTAGTAGCTCACATCCTATGTCTCGTGATAACATTCTCCCCTTGTCTACACGATTCACCTAGGGAGCCATCATTTGATGATGATGGTAACCTCATCAGCAAGGATGAGTATGAGTGTGTCTTATCATCCGTTGCAAAGGAGTCATATTCAAAATCTTTTGATGAGCACTCAGATCGTTCTGATGATGATGATAATGATGCCACATCATAGATTCATAGGATCTAGGTCTCTCTTTTTTTTGTATCTACTATCATTGTATCTACATGCATGATGCCACTATGATGCACTAGACTGTAGTTGTACCGCATGTTTTGTGCAACCTATGCAACCGTGATGGTCACCCTCATGTATTCATCTTATTTTGTAATGAAATGGCTATTTTCACTTTAAACATGTATTCTATCATTTAAATATTTATGATTTTTTTAAAAAATCATGCTAATTTTTTTTCATAACCATACCTTATAAAATCATAAGGAACCATTTAGTACCTTACCATATTGTACCTTTTGTACTTGAAAACAATGCTTAATCTCCTCAATGGCCTCTCTTATAAAGTGTATGAGAAGCCCCAAGGTGACACCCTCCATGACAGTTAGGCATAACACCCTATACAAGGAGGTAATCGCTATGACCAATGCTCATACATCGTGCCAAAATGCCTCTCTCAAGGAAAGCCTCTAAATGGCTTTCCCCATTTTCCACGTTCGAGAGTCGCTCCTTCTCCAACTATGCCTTGAACTCCTTGAGACCATGGCTTGCTGAATTTTATTTTGCACATCATATAGTCACTCTAAAAACCACCACATGGCAGCAAAACAGGTCTTGTAGGGCTTCTTTAGCTCCACATCATTGTAGGCATAAAAGATAGCCAATACCTTTATCTTCTTTGTAATGAAATCAACAATGCAATGAGCAACTACAATAATCCGTTTTAACCAATTAAGTGGAAAAAAGGAGGAGAGGGAGAGGGAGGGGATGTAATATATATGGATGAAACTTGAAAGTGAGAGAGAAGAAGAGGGAGAGGAATAGAGAGAGAAGAAGAAGAGAGTGAGGGAATGGGATAGGAAAGGATAGGGAGAGAAAGAGGAAGAGGAAGAGGGATACAAAGGGGGAGAGGATAGGGATAGGGAGAGGAGCAAGGAAGGTGAGCGAGAGGGAGAAAGTAGGGTGATTAAAGAAGATGCAGGCTGATTTGTGTGGCGAGACAGGGGAGGGGACTGCCCTTTTATAAGGGCTGTTTGACACTGTCACTAAGGGCTTAGGACATGCAAGTATCATATGTTCCTTATTTTTCTGTCTACAATCTAAATCAATAGAGCTGCAGCAATGTCCTTTATCTAAAGGTCAGAGGTAAATTACAATCTAACAAATTGCTTTAAGGAGGTGAATTAGTAAACTCCAATATTAACCTACCAGAAATGGGCATTAGTAAAACTCTCAAAACACAGTATTCCTCAGCATTTGCTATATGTCACATGTAACTAACTTATACCATGGTCATGACATTTTAGAAGACGGAAGACAGGGAAAATGGCGAGACAGAGCTGTCATTGCAGAGTTCTGAACATTCAAAGTAGAAAGGAAGCAACCATCTGAAAATGTTTAGGTGGACCTTTTGACATATTGTACCCCTATCTTACTGTTGGAAACAGACGCGATTCAAATTGCATTCATGCAAAGAAACCATATAAATAAGGCCTTTAAGCCACAGTCAGTTTCTTTCTAGACAAAGCAAAAAAACCATTAGCTGGGGAACAGTTTGCCACAGCTCTTGTCGTGCTAATTTATCTACAATTCCTCCATTTGCATCCAGAAATACTTATTAGCACAAAGAGAATCACAAAAATACAATAGAAAAAAAGTGTAGGACATAGTAGAGCACACAGAGAAAAACAAAAACATTACTTAGAAACAACCAGTTAAAATCATTACACATACCCTTGTAACCTCACGTGTGAAGATTTCCGAAAGCTCCATGGACATATTTGCTACTCTATTGCCAGGTCTACTCCACTGCAAATGACTTTTATCACTCATGTTGTTTGGAAACCTAGTACCTTGACAGTGAAATAAAGCTTCCACTTTTGTCACATTTAAAGCATCCAATATGTGAAAACTTACAGTATTTGGTATGAGATCCACTTCATCAGGAAAGACTGGAGGATCAAACTTGTCTTTCCAAATCATAGGATACAAGCCTAAGCGTGGACTTGCATGGCTTATAGTAATCTCCCGAGCAATCTGTCTCAGTATTATCATAACAGTTCAGCTATTTTTTGATTAGAGTGTACAGTCTTCAGGATATGAACTGCAAACAATTCCTGCTTAACATTAATCACCACAACACTCAGTACAACAAACCACAGTTAGTTAAGCTAACATTATAGTGCTCATAAAAATCTGCAATTGCACATGGGAATTTAATTTGCAGCACCAACTGCAAGAGCTGATCTGGAGAGTCATAGCCTGGGTTGGAGACAAATGACCGCCCTCTAATAATCAGGCTTTTCAGGGGACCATTTCATGTGACATAACAGGTCAACTGAGCATTTAAACACTCTAGAATTCACTCAGATGGAGTGGACTGCAGGAGACCAGAAATGATGGTAGCTCATTTCCAGCATCATGGCCTCATCCAGCTGGACAATTACATACAGTAGGAATCAAGAAAGAGACCATAAAGCACCAGCATATCATGAACTCTAATATACTCTTATATACACAGAGATCCCCCAGAGAGATGGAAGAGGTTGCGGTCTGGATCTGGATGGGCAATAGCAGCATTAGACCAAGAGTGTTAATCACACAACGATGTGCACAATAGGACCTTGAGTCCTATAAACAAGTCTTGGCTGGCTTAAAACTGAAGTGTCCCTAGTGCATTTACACTAGCTGACTTTAATAACCACTATGACCAATGCTATTAGTACCCATCCCAATGTCCAAGGATTTAGCGTACTTCATCAGCAACCAAGAAGGCTTTGCAAATGTGGACGGCATACACATTGAATTCCCTTTTGAAGTAAAACAAACCTTTGGTAACCCAAAGGAAAATAAACCACAATTTACCAAATACTTAATTAGGCATAAAAGTAAATTCAGGAAGAAAAATCTACACACAACTGGAGCTAGCATGCTCCTACATCACACGAGGGACTTGTGGGTCCCCAAGTTTGGCATCCCTTACTATGTTTCTTGTTAGGTCAAATAACCAACTACACATGCACACACACTCGCATTGAACAGAAAGAGAGAAGAGAAGATTGCTAAGTCACATCCACTAATGTGAGAATGAATGAATGAAAGTACAATCACTTAAGTACTCTAATACCACACCCAAGGTGGGTGTTCACACAAGGAATAAAACCCTTCTTTAGGAAGAGGGTAAAAAGTGCTTGTGCGTAAGGAGCATTCACACAAGAACAATAGAGGAACATGTTAAGTGTAACAAAACCCCCTAAAGTGAATGATATAAACATATACTAGGAGCGGTAGATCCATCCCCAATTAGGAGTAAGGCTAAAGCCTTGCAAGAGGCCTCAACCTTTTCTCTAAAAAAACGACCTTTAGTAAATACATTTGCCAAATTGTCTTATGTAGGGGCATAAATTAAGCTACATGGAGCCTCTCTCTAACATAATGATAATGCATCTCAATGTACCTAGTGCAAGCATGAAACAATGGGTTCCTCACAGCTACCTATTAGGTTAGGGTCCAAGAGTACGCGCACACATGCACACACTCATAATAAACAGGTGAGTAGCAAGAGAAGAGAATGCTGGAAGGTTACATCCAGTATGTGAGAATGAATATGAAAGCACAATCCCCAAGGTACTAAGTACCACATCCACTAACGGGTGTTCACATAGTGAAAAAACCCTTCTCCAGCTAGAAGGTAAAAAGTGCCCATGGATAAGGAAGTGTTCACACTAGAACTTAGGAGGAACACCATAAGTGTAACAAAACCCCCCTTGACTGAATGATGTGAACACATATAGGGAATAGGCAGATCAATCCCCAAATGATATTACACCTAGAGCCTTGCCAAAGGCTTTAAACTTCTCTCTAGAGAGAGCTTTCGTAAACACATCTACCAAGTTGCTAATGTGGATAGAAGTGGATGGCTGCTGTCCCTCATTAGGATCGACCAAAAGGTGTCTGAGCCATACACATTCCAATGTAGCTGTAAATGCTGCCCTATATTCAGCTTCATAGTTAGATGTGGCCATTGTAGACTGCTTCTTGCTCAACCAAAAAGTGCATGAATCACCAAGTATGAAACAATTAGCACTAGTGGACACCCTCATGTTAAAACAACCAGCCCAATCACTGTCAGCAGAGAATGCATAAAAGCAAAGAGTAGTGCACTTAGGATTAAAAAACGCCCAATGTTTGAGTGCCATTGACATAACAAAAGACACATTTAACTACTTGCCAATGTGCAATACTATTGTTGTGCATAAAGCGTACCAATAAATAGCCTCAAACTTGTTGATAAAGAGAAGTATCAAATGGTTTTTCTACATCCTACTATATGCCAAGATAGTAGTGCAAGTGGTCAACATTTGTCATATCAAAAGAATGGCTGCAATTCAGCTTTTAAGGCTGAAATATGTCTCATGAGGTTCAATCAACATGTCATCCATATAAAGGATGAAAACCAAAAGGCTATCCCCATCTTTGCGGACATAAAGTGTACTTTCGATGTGTGAATTGTTGAAGCCAAGAGGAATCGAGTATGCATGATCTTCTCATATGATGCCCTAGAAGCATGCTTTGAACCATAGAGGGCCTTATGCAAATGGCACACTTTGTTTTCTAACCCTTTCTAAACAAAGCCAAGAGGTTAAGTGACATAAACGTCCTCGTGAAGATCACCATTTAGAAAAGCAGACTTCACATCCAACTAATGCACATGCCAATCATAATGAGCAACTAAAGCACTTACACTGTGAATGGTGGTCATATGTGAAGTGGGTACAAATGTCTCATCATAATCAATCCCATGGTATTGGACATATCCTTTGGCAACAAGATATGCCTAGTAGTGATCGATGCTACCATTAGATCTACGTTTTAATTTGTAAACCAACTTTGTGCCTATAGTACGCTTCCCAATAGGTAAGTCAAATAACTCCCATGTGCCATTTTTATGAATAGAGTTTACTTCTAATTTCATAGTTGCCATCCAATGTTCATTTTGTAAAGCATGATATAAAGAAACAGGTTCCCCATTGCATGTAGTAGCTACAAGTGTATGTGCAACCAAGTTACCTTGTGTATGGTGAGTGGCTGCTCTAGTTCTACTAGGTAGTGGAACGGACTGTTTGTTGTACCATAATGTATCTAAGCCATCTAGGGACTATTCTGACTTCCCAAATAGGAGCCCTCTCATTTGCCACTTCATAATCAGCAATGCCTTGATCAATGGGTTGAACATCACGTTGTTGTTCAATATGTGTTTGCTATTTATTGTAAACCCTCAATAGGTTGCTGAAATTGACCAAAATCAAGTGCACTATGCTGAAATCAAGGCAACAAACTATCAACCATGTCCATAAGCTTCACATTGGGCTGACTTTTGCAGTCCATGAAGGGCTCACTAGCATGTTCAGCAAATATCACATGTCTACTAACAAATAACTTATTGGTGGAGCATTGGTATAAGTAATACCATTTACTTTCTGTACTATAACCATTAAAAATGCATTTGACAACCTTGTCTTGCAATTTATGTGTTCATGGCTATGGCACCAAAGTATATGCCAAATAACCAAAGACATGAATATGTGACACCACTAGTTTCCAACCATTCCAAACCTCATGAGGCATACATTTAGCCAATGCTTAGTTGGACTTGGATGTAGCACATAAGCTGCACACATGATAGCATCCAACCAAAACTTGGGCGGCAACTTATTGTGTGATAGCATACAACGTGTCATTTCCACCAAAGTGCATTTTTTTCTTTCAGCCACAACATTTTGTTGAGGTGTGTAAGGCATAGTACATTGATGGATAATGCCCCCTTTCAACCAAAAAAGAGTTGGAACTATCGTGACATATATTGCCCCCCTCGATCGATATCTAGTGTAATCAGTTTGCATCCACTGTCACTGTCAACCAAGGCCAAGAAGGTTTTAAAGCATTCAGACACTTCTAATTTGTGCCCCAAAGCATATACCCAACAATAACAAGTCATGCCATCAATGAAAGTAACAAAGTACAAGTATCCTTCAATGAACTTGACATGCATTGGCCCACAAACATCACTATGTATAAGCTGTAATTTTTTATCAGCACGTATAGATTCACCTTTAGAAAATGAAGCATGATCCATTTTGCCAAGTATACAAGTTACAACTTTCACATACATTATGAGTATGTGCTTTCAACAGAGCGAGATCAAGTATCATATTTTTTCTTTTTAGGTGAAGCAAACTACCATAATTAAGAAGACCAAACCTAGCATGCCATAACTCAATGTCATCCACAATGGTAGCATCAACCTCTAATGCACCGTTTAATGCTCTCCTCTCATATAAATCAAGCTAATAGAGTCCATTGTACAATGTACTAGTAACAACGAGGGCATCCCCATCACTGCACTTATAGACATTCCATCGATCCATGTGGAATTTAACCACAAAACCAACACATTCAATGGCTGAAACTGAAAGAAAATTTTTATTTATGCCTAGCACATACAAAACCTTTTCAAACATGATAGTTTTCCCATCCACTATAATAATGGGAATCTGACCAATGCCTTGAATTGCATATGAAGCATTGTTTGAACATATAACGGATCCCCTCTTTTGGGCATTTGCATAGGATACAAACGAGTCATGAAAAGATGTTATATGCTTGGAAGCTCTTGTCAAAATACCATGTGTAGCAATTTTCAACAATTGAAAGACCGAACTCATATGAAGAAGGATCGTATAAGCAATGCACAACAAATGCATAAGACAAACCCATGCCCAAGCTTGCCAAATGTGTGGTTGTATTCTTTGCATTTGCTAATTTTTTAGCAATAGTCACGCCTAATTGTTTTTTCTTTTCACTTGTCATTCTCTTTTTGCATTCTTCAATAACATGTCTCTTTTTCCTACAATAATTGCACCTCTTTTTCTTAGCACCGTCATACTTGGTGGTTGAAGAGTCCGTAGAAGAAGTTGCTTTGCCTTAACCCTTTGAGTTTAAGGGCTGCCATGAATTCCCTTTGTTTCGATGGCTCGTTGTGAATGCTTGATTGTCCATACTTACATTGGAGTGATTTAACCTTGATTGCTCTTATTGCAACAATAGTGATACTAATGCATTAAATGTGTATGCATTAGCAACTCCATTTGCAAGTAAACAAAGTGTAGTGGCAAAACTTTGATAAGTATCAAGTAGACCAACCAAGACCATAGATATAGGAGAGGCATTGAGAATTATTTCATCAATATTAGCAAGTTACTCTATAATATCCTTGACATGTATAATGTGTGCAACCACACAATCACCCTCTATCATGTACTCCATCTCAAGCTACTTACACAACTAGGCTACACAAGTCTCTTTGCCAACCTAACACAACGAAGCAAGCTTATCCCAAGCATCCTTGGCCATTGTGCATGACCAAATATGTGGGATAACCAGTCTCTTGCACAAGAGTACAATCCAAGCATGAGCTTGGGTATCACACCCATCCCATCTCAATTGATCTGCTATGGGAGATGCATGATGAGCTGAAGCAGAAGATCCACTGGCGATAGTGGATGAGCTAGAAGAACCTACATGATTTTGTGTAACCGAGCCCGCATGCCTAACTTCTGAACCACATACATAACCCAAAGTTGCTTCGCAACAAGAACATGATTCCTCATGCATGCCCACATGGGATAATTAATGCCATCCAATTTCCCAGAGTCCCGAGACACATTGAGCAAATCATTTTGCCTTGCCATTGCTTGCTGAAATTGCTGGTATTTCAACCAACAGCTGTCCAAAGGGAAAATGCAGGGGCAACACAAAAATAAACCAAAGACAATACCAAAAACTTAAAAATTTTTGGAGAATTGATGGCATCGATAAAGAATTTACAACTGAAAGGGCTCCGATGAGTACAAATGTCAATGTATAAGGTGTAATTGGCCTCAATGTCGATGAATTCGAGGAAATTTCACAAAAGCTCCAAAATTTAATAGGTGAAATTTGAGCTAGAATGTGAAAAGTCCCAAATTTTGGTGCAAAATCAAGCAATTTTTTAACACCGAATGCAAAATCCCCAAAATTGTGATGAGATTTGGGGTTTTTAGGCAAAAGCCCCAAAATTCTTGAAGAAATTTGGGGAAAATTGAGGTCTACTGTAAAAACCCCAAATTTTAAGCTTATCCGGGGCACCGTGTGCAAACGGGAGCAATTTTAAGTGGTTTAATGCTGATTAAGGCTCGGGAAGGCAATTATTTTAATGTTTAAAGGTGTCGGGTGTCAGGCAACACATTTGTGAAGACTGTCGGGGCTTTAAATGTTGCAGACGTGATGTGGCAGGTGCTGTGGGACTGCAGGGCATAGGCAACAGATTTTACAGGGCAGTCATGACAGCACCTGACTGAACAGGAGCTGTCTAGTCTGCGGCTGACTGGGCAATGTGCACACAGACTGTTGGGGCCTCATTTCAGCACAATGTGGCAATTGTGATGTGGAACAGGCTCATAGGCAACATGAACAGTGCTGCTGAACATGAGACTGGATGCAGTCCAGGCTGTCGTGGCTGTTGGGGCTCAGCATGAGACTGTCGCAAACAGGCTATGCATTATGAGACGGACTATCAATGCAACCCCGACCGAGTGCTGCTCAAGTGAACTGTGGGCACACAATATGGCATAGACGAGCACCTGTCCACAGGTCAGGGAACACAGCACGCAGCCGAGTGTTGATGATGAGCAAGGAGAAGAGTAGCCGAGTGCAGGGCTCAACAGCAGCTCAAGTGGTGATGGCAATGGCTGAAAGGTATGCTCTAATACCACTATTAGGTTAGGATTCAGCAGTACACACACACATGCACACACTCACATTGAACAAATGAACAACAAGAGAGAAGAGAATATTGGAAGGTCACATCCACTATGTGAAAATGAATATGAAAGTACAATCCCTAAGGTACTAAGTGCCACACTCACTAATGGGTGTTCACATAGGGGAAAAACCCTTCTTCAACTAGAAGGTAAAAAGTACCCGTGGATAAGGGAGCGTTCACACAAGAACTTAGGAGGAACACGATAAGTGTAACACTAACATGACACTTTGACTCTCAGTATGGGTACTACTATCCCACAATAAGATCCATGAAAAGGCATCTGAAAATATACACATTCCAATGTAGCTTTAAATGCTGCCCCATATTGAGCCTCACAGCTAGATGTGGCTACTGTAGATTGCTTCTTCCTTAGCCGAGGCTATGCATGAAGCATACCAATTGAGAAACCCCAAACTGAACATCTAGCTATGTATTACACAAGTATAGAAGACACATAACAACATGCTCCTATAGAGATATCAAATATATCTCATACATCTAGTGTAAACCTGTGGCCTATCTTAGCTAGAGTAGAGACAGACTTGCAGTCTTATACCTGAAAATGCTCAAGGAGCTATCCAATGTACTTGGACTCTCCCAAAAGCCCCCCTCAACTACAACGAGCTGGATGCAAAGATAGTCATGCAAAATGTTTGAGTGCATGCAAACAAAGATAACCACTTCTAGGGTAGAAGAGGCCCAATGACTGTGCGTCTTTGAGGTACCGATACATTTTACTAGTTACAAATGTTTAGTGCCAGGGCTATGCATGAGGCATACCGATTGACAAACCCCAAACTGAATATCTAGCCGTGTATCATATAAGTACCAAAGACATGTGACAACTTGTTTCTAGAGAGAGGTATCAAATGGATCTCCTGCATTCTTAGGTGTGAACAACTAGCATGTTTGAGCTAGAATAGAGACATGCTTGTAGTCTTGCATCACAAAATACTCGAGGAGCTATCCAATGTACTTGGACTATCTCAAAAGCCCCCCTCAACTTAGTGAGCAAGATGCCAAGATAGCAGTGCAAAAATAGCATACATTGTTCATGTAGAGAATGAGAATTAAGAGATCATCTCCATTCCTACACACATATGGCATGCTCTTAGTGTGTGAGTTATTGAAACCAAGAGCATGTATCTTCTCATACCATGCCCTAGGTGCTTGTTTTAAACCAAACACAACCTCATGCAACTGGCACACCTTACCCTCTGACCCTTTCTAAACAAGGTTAGGAGGTTGAGTGGCATAAACCTAATCACGTGGATTACCATTCAAAAAGGCAATCTTCACATCAAATTGATGCACATGCCAATCAAAATGGACAGCCAAAGCAATAACATAATCAATGGTAGTCATGCATGAAGTGAGTGCAAATGTCTCATCATAGTCAATCCCATGCTACTATGAATACCCTTTGGCAACAAGACATGCCTTGTAGCAACCAATGCTACTATCAAATCTGTGTTTTACTTTGTGCATGTAGCACACTTGCATGAGGCAAGTCATAAATCTCACACGTGCCATTTTTATGTATAGAATCTAGCCAGCTCCATGAAAAATCGAGCTCACGCCCGCCACGTCGCAAGCGCCCCTCCCCCCCCCTCCCCCCTTGCTAGCCCCCCAACCCCCACCCGCCCTACTGTCCGCGCCATAATTGCCAGGAGTTTTCTAAACGGCGAAATGGAAACGGGCGGGAAATGGCAGAAACGGAGTTTCGGTCCCGACAAGAAACGGTGAAAACAATTTAATAGGAAAAACATGTAAAATATAACAAACTAAACAGTTTCATTAACTATTGTATACAATTGACCATCCAAATCCAAAGCAAATATGAATATCATTTGATTTCTCCCACGGGCCACTCGGCCCTCTAGAGTCTTCATAAGTTCATAGACTCTTAACTATAGTCCATAACAATCAATTATCAGAGAACACTAATCAAATTAAAGTTCAAGAGAGATTACACAGTACACATGCACTTGCCACCATCCATGTGTGTCTATATCATTTCAATAAGAAAAGTACAAGATACTGTGAACATGTGCAATCATGCATGGATAGTGGATCATCAAAGCAAAATACCAAAAAGATAAAGAGTTAAGGCTCAAGCCTTGATACAATCATAAATAGCTGAAATGTCTGAAACGTGTCCGGAATCTACACTCTGGAGTGACTACTCATCATCTTGATCCTTGGCCTCTGCATCACTAGCAGATGCACTAGAAGAAGTAGAATCTAACTCAGAATGAGAGCTAGTAGAAGAGGGTGAGGCTACAACTGCTGAAGTGTTGGTGCCATCCCGTTGCGAAGTGGCCCTCCGTGAAGCTCGTGTGCGATGGGCACGAGCTGACATCTCCTCATACAACATGGTGTAGATGTCCAACTCCTCACTAGGAATATTTGGTATGTCTTTCACCTTCTCTATGTCTACCTTGTCGACATTCACCTAACGAGGTTTAGGAGAGGTAGAGGTGTGCTCAAGAAGGCGAAGGTTGCAGTGACAAAAGACCAGCCTCTCCAACTGAGCTGTGCTCAAACGATTCCTCTTCTTTGTATGGAAGAGGGCCCAAGTGCTCCAATTTCTTTCACATGGGCCTGAGCTGCAATCCTGTGAAAGAACTCGAATAGCAAGACGTTTTGTCACGATCCACAAGAAAAGAAATTTCAGATTGCACAACATTTCTAATGCGCAATGTATGAATACTAAGTACTTAAAAGCTAGAGCCTCAACCTAGAACTTACTAGGGTAGGTGCAGATGCCCCATATTTCTCCCACCAAGACACAGGCTGCAACTGTGTCTCTCGAAGCTAGGCTGTCGAGCAACCAAAGGAGAGGGTATCGTTATGAAACACGAAAAGCTCATCCTCAAGCCTCGTGACCATTTGCAAATCTTCGTCTGCCCACTTCTCAAAGCACTCTTGAATATCGTTCTCTAGCTCATCATCAGCAAACTGATCCTCACTATGCCATAGGGGATGCAATACATGTGCAACTACATGGATTGGTCTATGAAACCAATTCCATCGTGTCTGCCATACACATCGAAGCTCCTCGATCCTAGATTCAAGATGGGCAATTGAAGCTATGGTGGATAAACATAAATTTGCAAACCATAAATGATAATACATATTTGTATAAACCATAAAATCCACTTACTTTTTACAAGGAAGGCAGGTATTGTTGTCCAAGGCCTCTCCAATCTTATCCATGTACTCATAGAGTAGCCCCGTGGTGCTCTCCTCCATATCAGTAATGCGCAACAGAATAGATGGGCTGGATTGATTTCACTAAGGCTTCAGCCTCCTCCCACCATCCTTGATCCATTACCATCCGTGAGAAAGATATGTGTTTTGCATCTTGGCTATCCTTCAAAGCACACCGCTCTCGGGACACCACTGTGCGTATCAAGTCCTTGCGCACTCGCACAAGCCTCTCCACAACAATAAACATATATGCAAACCTTGTGCTTGAGGGCTTGAGTAGCTCTAACTCACTGTGTGAACGGTAGATACTTTGCACCTTAGGCCGCTTTGTGACAAAATGCACCATGGACTTGGCTATTGAAAAAATCCTGTCAACCCAATCTAACTTCTCCAAGTCCTCCATAAGCAAGTCCAAAGAATGAGAAGCTCATGGGGTCCACCTTATCTTCGGAAACTCAACCTCAAGCATGCAACCCATGGAAACACAATTGAACCCATTGTTTGTGACTACTTGAACCACATTATCTGCCCCTATCTCCATGATTGCCTTGCATATATGCTGCCAAATATATGAGCCAGTGACCACTATGCTAGCCGCCGAAGCATCAATGGCCCTCAAGAACATTGTCCCCTTGCAAGAGGAGACTAGAATGTTATAGACACTTCGTCTACGTACATCAAACCACCCATCACACAAGATCGTGCAACCATACTTCACCCAAGTGGCCTTCAATGGTTGCAACTGAACCTCTATGCGGGCTTTCTCATTTTTAAGCTCTCTTGTCCGAATACCCTCATATGATGGCCCTTCCCACTCACATCCAATGCGGCTGACAGCCCTCATGGCTGATTTCCATCTCGGCGTGCGCAAGACATGGAAAGGAATGGCACACTGAATGAATAATCGAGTGAGCTCTCTAGTGGCCTCTGCAATGGCTTGCTTTTGAATACCCGCTTTGATACTAGCACCTTGCAATGAACCTTTTGTTGCCTGAGGTGTCCCACGTGCTCCACCAGTAGAACCCCCTGTATGTGCACCACTCATTGTGTCAGTCTCTGAAGCTCCTCTACTCCTCTTTATAGGACCTCCTGTTGCTGAAATTTCATCATCTCCATGGTTTCCCTCTCCTGTACTAGATACACCTGTAAGAGCCAAGCGGCTGAGCCTCCAATGCTCCATGGAAGCCTTAACATCAGCAGGCACATGTTCACATGGACCAGTGTCTTTATTGGGCACATGGGCAAGATGATATTTGATTCTTGTGGCTGCCCCTCCTCTTTGAATGCCGCAATAATTGCATTGCCACCGCTTGGAGCCACCACCACCTCCGTAAGCTTGAAGCACTGTGACATGACTCCATGCTTGATCCTTTGGCATGTTGATTATTCCCGAATCCCACCTGAATCGTGAGTTTGCTACGTCGCACGCGCACGTGTGTGTGTGTGTGTGTGTGTGTGAGAGAGTGAGAGAGTGAGAGAGAGAGAGAGCAACTTGCAAGTGCCAAGGCCCAGACTCCAGTGCCCATGATTGTGTGTGTGTGTGAGTCTAGAGAGAGAGGCTAGAGCTCGAGAGGGACTCGTGAGAGAGAGAGAGAGAGAGAGCCAAAACGCTCTCTCTTGCCCGCTCGCCAAGAATATCTGGTCACTCTTGTCGCACATTTGGCGCGCGGTGGTGGGGTCCTTGCTAACTCCTTTCGACTGGGTTTTTGTGCGCCCGAAGTATCCCACACCGCCACAGTTGCATGTGAAGATTTTATTTCACTTTTTCAGATATTGGGGATGCTGGCACATTTGGACCACGCGCAATGCTTTTCTCTTTGATTCGGCCTCTAATGTACCGCGACATATTGCCAGGCTTAAAGGGCTCTTGCATTGGCAGCTAGATCTCATCCGACACTCCGACTTGCTCCCTCCGGAGGATTTGCATCCGTGGCATATGGCAATTGCCTCTGGGTCGTTGCCATGATTGATGTAACCTTTTTAGTGCATTACTACGGGGATTCCCCACACATTGGCCTAGGGCCCTCGTGTCTCTTGTAATCAGAAAAAAGAGAGAGAGAAAGAAAGAGAGAACCTCTTCACATGATGGCTTTGTGTCATCATGTATCTTGTAATCAAGTAATCTTGTATTTTTTTCGTATTTTTTTCGTAATTAATACAATTACCTTTTACGAAAAAAAAAGAGAGCCAAAACGCAGGTGTGTGCAGAGCCCATGGCTGCCGGCAGCATTCGAGAAACGAGCATGTGCAGGCTGCAGCAATTTTCAAATCGGGGCTCTCGTTTTTTCATGTGGGGGCTCAAAAACGTAGGGCAAAATCGCCTAAAAAGGCATGCAAAGAATGCGTAGAAAAGTCAAAAAAAAGGGAAGAGGGGGGGTCAGAAACGGTACGCCGTTTCTGAGGGCCAGAAACGGCATTTCATGCAACTATGGTCCCCGCACCCCCACCCGCCCTGCTGCCTCCGCCCACCGTGCTGTCCCCCCGCCATACTCGCCTCCCACCCGCCATACCCACCCCCTGCCCGCCCTACTGGGTCCCCCCCCCCGCCCCAAACTGCCAAAAACAGCAGCCCTCCCTCCCTCGCCATTGTTCCTCCCACCCTCCAAGTTGCTCCCTCCCCTGCAGCAACTTTCCCCCTTGTAGCACCGCGACGTGATTGGTAGTTTCCTCAAAAGGGTCGCGCAACGGAAACCTCTAGTCAGACGCCAGCGCACTCAGCGAGTGCCCCCAGTCAAACACCTTGCGTGTCGTCCTCTCTGAGGAGCAACTCTTAGCCGTCCGAGCTAAGGAGCTGGAGCTCAAGGAAACAACGATTTATGGTCAAGTAGTAGGACATTCCCCAGCCAGGGCCCAGCTTCGGGACTAGATTCACTCCAGCTGCGCATTGGCACAATGCAAATCGTGGAGGCGGTCCTAATGGGCCAAGGGATTTTCATGGTTAGGCTCAGCTCGACAGACGCAGCTTGCGAGTTGCTTGCCAGTTCACTATATGCGTCCACGAAGGGGGTCATATGCATGGTCCCTTGGTACAGCGGCTTTACTGTGGAGGCACCTAGTCACCCTTATTTTCCCCGGCCTGGCGATAGAATGTTGCCAGTTGGTGGAAGACTTTGGACTGCTCTTCGGCACTAGCCTTCCCACATCCTTTGCGGATGCAATGACAGCTACAGGAGTCCCAAAGGTACGGGTGGCAGTGAAAGAGGTCAAGAATATCCCACAGTTCCTAGAGATTGAGGCAAGCGAGCGAGCACTCCTTTAGGCAGTAGGTCATTGTGACGGGGTAGCGAGGGTAGTGCCTGCGCTGCCATGACATTGGGCATCAGGCAGTAGGTTGCACGCGTTTTAGAGCCAATGTGGCTCCGCCGACGGGCCTGTAGGTGGATGCTGATGGCTTTGCACGGGTCCAGAGACGACTGAGAGGGAGACGGCAAGGGGGGCACAACTAGCATCTCAGACCCAGCCTCG
This sequence comes from Lygodium microphyllum, assembly GCF_053477565.2. Taxonomy (NCBI): domain Eukaryota; kingdom Viridiplantae; phylum Streptophyta; class Polypodiopsida; order Schizaeales; family Lygodiaceae; genus Lygodium; species Lygodium microphyllum. The sequence continues at coordinate 141,425,967 of NC_141151.1, read as the reverse complement.
GCAGCAAGGAGCAGGTGGGCAAGCGACGCCCCCTAGGCAGAGCACTCCATAGGCCCCCTTGCAAGCCCCACGCGGCAGGACCGCAGCCCCCCACATCAACCACCCGCGCCACAGACTACCTCTCTTGAGTCCCCACAACCCCCACACCCACCTTTCCCCACATCCCATGCCCACCCCCCCCCCCCCAAACTGACCCTGGCCCACAGCCTCCCATTTCCAGGGCCACCAGGCCCCCCCTCCACACCCGCCATGTACCTCCGTCCATCCCACCATCCCTCGATCATCCATCCCCCCACCACCCCCCGTACCGAGCACCCCCCCTGATCCGCACCTCGTTCAGGTGATTTCCCCCAAACCCACCCCTTCTCCTCCCCAAGAGGTGATGAGCCACACACGCCTACATCCTCCTTGCACCAACAGTCCTCCCCCTCCCATACAGCCACCAGCTCATCCACCCCTGCCGCCTATCACACTTTCCCGAGACAAGCACACCTCTTGCCACAGGAGTTCTTCTGCAGTGGCCCATGGTCCTACTTGAGAGTTGCGGAGCGTGGAGCGTTCCCACTACATCTAGAGGTGGGGATTTTCGTGGTTCATAAGTCAAGGAGGGGGCAAGGTCCATCTGCTAGCACCACCCGATGGACCAAACTATGCCTTTTTTCTTTAGTCCTCTCACTCAAGGGAGTGGACGACGACATAGAGGAAGAGTTGAAGAGTCGGGTGGCGGACCACATCTCCCAATGGATAGGCGAAAAAGGACTAGCATTGTTTGCACAGCAATGGCCTGGTTACATGATGGATATTAACTGGTGGGTTGGTGCCGAGGTCCCTCACCTGAGTATTATCTTTCGAGCCCCTCCACGATGGAGGGCTTCGGTGGAGACCCCTAGCACAGGCGGCTCATTTCTACCAGTGCATAGAGTCTCGACTCTTAGCATGGCTGATAGATGCATTGATAGTACCACCTCGAACATCTATCACCCCTATGGTCCGGCTGAGGGCCACCATGGGGGATTAGAGTTCGCCATCCAGACCGACGCCAAAGCGTACCTGCATGCCTTATAGCTTCTCCTCTTCATCAGCAGTCTCCACACCGAACAGATGCTTGTTCGATTAGTCACAGGTTTCCCCATGAGCTTACACCTTGCATCCTGGAATGTGAATAGCCTCCACTATAGTGGGGCACGTGGTTCCAGGAAATTGATTGTTCGGTAGGAGCTGCAGCCTGCCCTTGCCGGACGGATCGACATCTTAGTTCTGCAGGAGTACAAGCTCACCCCCACCCAGGCCCAGTGGGTAGGGAAGGTACTCCCAAGCAGCTCGCACACTTACTGGGATCACGCCACAGGTGCCCACGGTAGGAGTGGAGACGTATGCACCTCTATTGGTCCAAGTCTTACCGCTTGTGTACGAGACCACGGGACGATAGTGGCAGGGAGGGTGCTATGGATTAGATTGGATATTGGGGACTCGTACCTTGGAGTCCTTAATAACTATGCCCCTACGGAGGTTAGGGCACGGAGCAGGTTCTGGGTGGAGATCATGGAAGGACTCCCAGAGGTGGACTCCTAGATTGTTGGAGGACACTTGAACAACCTGGAGGCTCTGGAGGACCAGCAGAGCAGAGGGAGAAACTACCAGGGCATGGCGGGGAGGAGCAAGAGGCATGGGACGTCTTTCTACTGGCAGTAGGAGCACGTGATGCCTGGAGAGACCCTGCCTTCCACAGGAGGGAGAGGTCGCTAGACTTCTCTTGGAGATACAAGCGGCTAGGTGGAGTCCTGCTGGAGCAATTGAACAAGTTCTATGTGGGAGAGTGGGGAGGCTCTCGAGGAGGCCAGATTGGGCAATTGGCGGACACCACGTTGTCCGATCATTGCCTGGTTCTCCTGACACTAGATCCCCCGGCATCTGCCCTAGATACATGATCTTGTCAAATCCCTGGCTCGATCTATAGGAGGGAGGAGGTGATGAGACAAATAGAGCAAATTTGGACTAGAGAGTGGGGCAGGAGGAACCAGATTGCAGAGGAGGTTGCAGAGGTCGTCGCTGAGTCGAGCAAAATCTGCCAAGAGGCAACCATACAGGCCAGGCAACAGAGCTGGGAGGAAGAGAGAGCACTCCAGCGCAACCTTGCAGCCACGCAAAGATTATTACAGGAGGCACCAGGGGATCCCACTCTCCATGCACAAGAGGTGCGCGCCCGAGCAGCCATTGCTAGCCTAGAGAACAAGTGCTTTCTGGGCGCGAAAGAGAGACATGATGTGCAGGGAGTTTTTCCAGGTGCACCAGCCTCGCACCTCAAGAGAGCAGATATGCAACCTCCGAGATCAGTATGGGAGGACCCGTTCTAGCCCAGACGAGGTGATGGAGATTGCCACCGATTACTATAGTTGGCTGCCCCCTGGCCCCGTACCTGTTCCTTCTCTATGCAGAGGCGATGTTTCATTTCCTCAGGTCGTGTGAGCAGATTACGTGGCCTCTGACTTCCAGTAAGAGAGGAGACCGAGTTGGTAGACTCAGAGTATGCAGATGATACAGCGCTTTACATAGAGGACGATGAGTTGATGCTGGAGAGAGTGAGACTCGCTCTTGAGGTGTTCTGTTTTGCAGCGCGAGCAAAAATCAATTGGCGAAAGTCGATTGGTTTCCTCACAGACCCAGACTCTAGCACGGAGTGGGGCGTCCACCTGGGATTTAGATGGGTGAGCAGAGGACAGACCGTCCAGTACCTAGGGTTCTAGGTGGGACTCGACATCACTCTCGCCCAGCAGTTTCTTCCAATCCTCGATTCTATTCGGAGAAAGCTAACCAATTGGAGCACGGCTCGCCTCTCACTAGCCGGCCGAGCCCTAGTGGTTAATCAGGTCCTCCTAGCGACGGCCTGGTACATCGCCTCGTGTTGGTGCTTTGCCTCCTCCTGCGTAATGCAACTTCGCCGCCTAGTGCGGAATTTCCTTTGGTCCAGGTCAGACGGCTCCAGGGATTCTAGGGCCAAGGTGGCGTGGGCGACTATCATATGACATCGGTTAGAGGGAGGGCTTGGGATCATAGACCCAGAGTATCAGAGTATGACCCTCTTGGGCAAGCTAGTTATCCGCGGCCTCACACCGGGAGGGCAGACCTGGAAGGTCCTATTGCAGGAGGGTCTTTAAGATTATAGACGAAGGCTTGGCGGTAAGTGGAAGCCGTCCCTGAGATGGATCTTCACGTCAGCCCAGATCACCCTTCCTATGCAGCTTGCTCCGCGTGTGGCAGGGACTCCATAAGTCCCTGATCCAGAGCCCCCTAGGCTGCCAGGAGGAGATAGACCGTCAGCCGGTGATTTGAAACCAGCCGGGCCAGTCAATCAAATCACCGGCTGACGGTCTATCTCCTCCTGGCAGCCTAGGGGGCTCTGGATTAGGGACTTATGGAGGCCCTGCCACACGCGGAGCAAGCTGCGTAGGAAGGGTGATCTAGGGGGGATGATCTGGGCTAACGTGAAGATTCATCTCAGGGAGGCTAGGCAGGCTGGTTGGGAGGTCGGCCTGGCTTGTACTATCAGGACATGGCGGGAGGTGTACAGGATGGCAGACGAGGAGGTGCTCCAGCAAGTATTAGGCTACCAACGAGGAGTGGAGCTGAGGAGAAGGGAGATAGACGCAGCAATATCTCAGGAGTGGCTTGCTCCCTCGATACGAGAGCTGGTAGAGCCCGCGGAGGTATGGGCCGCTAGGTTTTCACATGCAGGCATCCCCCTACAGGTGGTAGGAAGAGTGGGTAGCGCTTCACCTGGGACCTTTTTCACAGTGCATGAGGGGGGGCATCTGGCTCTTAATAGAGGGCAGCCGGATGAGGGGATAGCTGTCCTTTCATGATAGAGGATCCACTTGATTGGCCTTCACGGAAAGACATGGCGACTAGACCCTTTGGTCTTTTGGTAGGAGCTCAGGGAGTGGCACCTCTGGATCTGGGAAAAAAGGCCACTTGATGAGTTGGAGTGGGATCCGGGATAGTGGCTTTGGCTGGCCACTGTGGTCGCCAAGAAGCCACCAAGGTTCCTGGAGTACACTGCCAGGATTGGCAAACACGTACTGATGCAGGAGGATATGGATTGGGCGCCGTCACGTAGCAGGCACTGGGCGGAGCACAGCATTACGGAGCCGTTCCGACGGACCTTCTGGCGCCGCCTATGGGACAGCTGGAGACCGAGGAGGGTATCGTATTTTTTATGGCTGGTGGCATATGGAGGCTTGGCGGTGGGAAGCTGGCTTGCCCAGATGCAGAAGAAGGGAGTTTGTAAGCGTTGCACACAGCAATCTGTGGAAACCCCAAAGCACTGCCTTTGGTCATGTGAGGCGGCACAGCTCGTGTGGAGAGGAGTATGCCGCATCCTTCGCCGCATAGCACCTAGCCTTGGATGTATCTCTTTGGGAGCTTTGTGCTGGCAGGCGGTCAGCCACGTCCGTCACCTTTTGTATAAGGCCGGGATGCAGGATACGATATTCATTATCGAGGCAGGGTCGTGCGTAGTGGTGGGTTTAGAGGCTCTACCCATCGGCCAAGTACTAGAGCCCATAGCAGACCGCTCTGAGGTATGGGAAATCATAGGGAACTGGTTGACATATTTGGAAAGCACGGTGTCAGGTGGCTTTCGGTGAAGAGAGACTTTCAGTACAAGAGACCTTAGCAGAGCTCTGGACCTCCATCATCCACTCCCTTCGAGGCCGATGGGATCAGGTGCAGGGCAAGTCCAAGGCTCGTCAGGAGCTCCGATGTCATTTCATGCGCACTTGGGGCGGCCACGACCTGTTCTTTGTGATGCAAGCAGGCAGCCCCAGATGGCGATACACCCCCCTCCATGGCTTTTTGCCCCCATCCCTCCCAGACCGCCTTGAGAGACTTGTATATATGGTGTATCTGTGACTTTCATCAGCTCCAGCTTGTCTGTTGAGCATGAGTACTCCGTTGTAATCAGTTTTTTTTAGTAATATAATCAGTCACATTTTACAGGAAAAAAAAATATATAGAATCTAACATTGACTACATTGATGTCAGAAAACGGTCACTTTGAGAAGGTCCTCGAAAGCAATGGGCTCTTCATTATATGCAATAGAAACAAGAGCCTATGCAACTAACCGTTTTTAGGTGCATCTTGCTGAAATAGAGGCAAAAAGTTGTCAAACATATCCATTGAGCCCACAAGTGGCTGATTTTTGCAATCAAGAAAGGATGACCTGCATTTTCAATAAATATTGCATCTTTACTCACAAAAAAAATTGTTTGCAAAGGGATGATATAAACGTACCCTTTGCTCTCTGCAAAATAACTAATGAAAATACATTTGATAGCTTTATCCTGAAGCTTATGTCCTTTTGGTTGTTTTATAAAAGCATATGCTAAACAACCAAAGACGCACATATGGGTCACCAGTGGTTTAAAGCCATACCAAACCTCACAAGGTGTACAATCACTCAATGCTTTGGTAGGGCTTCGATTTAGCACATATGTTGCATATACATTATGAGAAGATGTTTTCAATGGAGGAAGATCAAGCACTATATTTTTGCTTCTCAGGCAAAGCAAACTACCATAATTGAGATGACCAAACCAAGCATGTCACAACTCGTTGTCATCCACAAGAGTGTCATCGACCTGTAGTGCATCCTCTAATACTCCCCTCATACACGTCAAGATTATATAGACCATTGTTTAATGTGCATGTCACAACAAGGTCATCCCTATCACTACAACCATACATAGTGCATCAATCCATATGAAATTTAACATTAACCAATACATGCCATGGCTGAAACTGAAAGCAAGCTTTTCTTTATGTGTCGCACATAAGAGACCTTTTGAAGTAGGATGACACTCCCCATTTACTACAACAATGGAAATTTTCCCAATGCCTTTCACTGTCTACAAAGTACTGGTAGCACATAAAACAAATCCCCTCTTTTATACATATGTATATGATACAAAGAAATTGCCAAAGGAGATAATGTGCTTTGAAGCATTACTATCAAAATAGAATGTATTTTTATTTATAACCACCGATAAACATTATGCGTGTAATGACAAATCATAAGAACAATACACAACAAAGGCATAAGAATCTTTGAGGTCCAAACTAGTCGAATGTGCTTCTGAATCCTCCACATTGGCTAAATTTTCAACAACCAACATACCCAATTGCCGCTTCTTTTCACTTGCAATTAGTTTTCTGCATTCCTCAATGACATGGCCCTCTTTCCTACAATAGTTACATCTCTTCTTTTTGGTATCCTCATCCTTAGTGCTTTTAGAGTCTAAAGAAGAGGCTGATTTGCATTTGCCAATAGAATTTGTTTGGTGCCATGATTTTCCCTTGTTTTTGTGGCTAATTGCAAATGCTTCTTTTCCAATAGCAATGAAATCAAGTCATCAAATGTATATGCATTGGCAAGCAAGTGAAGTGTAGTGGCAAAACTCTGTTGATATAACTCGGGTAGACCAGCCCAAGAGAATAAAAACAAGAGATGTATCTAGAAAAATCTCATCAACATTAGCAAGCTCCTCTCAAAGATTCTTTACCTGAGTGATGTATGCATCAACTAAATCACATTTGGTCATATGCTCTATCTTTGCTTACACAAATAGACAACAATCACCTCATGAGTCATTATGCATCTAATACACAAAGGCAAGTACAACCCAAGCATCCTTGGCCACTGTGCATGACCAAATATATGAAATGAAATGTCTCTTCCACAATAGTGCAATCAATGTATGTGCTTGGGCATCTCACCCATCCCATCTCAATTGATCAAAATGAGAGGAGGAGGAGGAGGATGTAGTGTTGATGATCTATTGGTCACTAAAGATGAGTTAGATGAATTTGCATCATTCTATGCAACGAGGCCTGCAGGCCTTCTCTCAATACCATATAGAGAAGCCCAAAGCTGTTTTGCAATCAAGACATGTTTCATCATGTATGCCACATGATATGGTTGATTCCATCCAAGTTATCATCATTGCCAAACATATTCAACAAGTCATATTGTGCTGCAACGATGTTTATTGTGAATAGTTGGTAATTTCAACCAACTGATATTATGGAATGTAGATGCAGCACAAAAGAAAAAACTAGGAGGAACTCAAAAATTTACAATTTATGGCTCAAATGTTGAAGATGCAGCTGAATGTCAAAGAGGATGCTGAAAATTGAAGCAAAACTCGTTCCAATGTCCCTAAATGTCACATAAGATGACAAAAAAGGCCTCTATGTCTATGAATTTGGACACATTTCAGAAAATTTTGAATTCTTTTATTCAAATTAGGTGGAATCTGATGTCAATGTCAAGATTTCTCAAAATGTTGAGATCACTATTGGCCAATTTTATAAATTGATAAACAAAGTTTATCCATGAGGTCGTCTACCCTAGGAATTGGATATCTATTTTTGACAGTGATCTTATTCAAGGCGCTAACCGCAACCACCCTACTGTTGGACGAACCTGTCAGGGGTCACGGCCACCCGCTTTCCCTTGATGACGATATCATCTTTAGTTTTTTAATTACCTACAGCACATTTATTGAAACATATACAACCAACTTCCTTAATTAGTTCGTTAAATCACAAGTTTCTTCACATAACTTATCTCACGGTCACACATACAATTCAAACAACCCTTGAATAAAAACAAATTTCTTTATTATATTGAAAGTTTATTACAATTTCCATCTTTCCAATCCTACGGAAGATATACAGAATTCCACGAGAGTATTCTGCCCACCAACTCCCTTGTAACTAGTATTAGGGTTCCAAGATTCCATCTTGGGTCACGAAGGGGCTCATCAAATTCTAGGAGTAATGGGGATTTACGGCCAGAGTCCCCCCTAGCATCCACATTTCCTACTGCTCAAGACTATCCCTACGGACAGACCTTTCCGCTTCGAAGACGGTCAAAGCCTCTCGAAGCGAGAACCATGACCCCCTTGGAGTAGGCTCTCGCAGCTAGCTTGGGGGTAGCCTAGCGCGATCTTTCCTTTTATCCTATTTGTCAATGCTTTTAATCAAGGATCTAGATTCTAGCAAAGACAAACAATCCTTTCAAACATATATCAATGATGCAATGACAATCACACCATCGTGCAGCTCACAACTTCACATAGCCAAGGTAGATCCTTAACCTAAGGTAACCTTACATTCTAAGGGGATTCTCCTTCCCATAAAGAATTATTGAATATAAATCTTTCAACGTTGTTAAGCAAGACATGAATTTCCCATTTAGGGCTAACTTACCCAACATAAGCAAATTTCCTTTAGTTGGTTGTGGCAATAATTTAACGAGATGATTTACAAGATCTTTAAATAGACTTTCACTTTTTAAGCGTTAATCAACTCTTAACCATTGTCGCATTTGACAATAAATATATCGAGTTATTTTACTAATCTCGAGTGTGCATAACGTTCTTTACTCATTTTGTACAATAACCTCCTGCAACTATTTCCATCGTGATTCTACGAATTATGGTCTCGATTAATCTATCTACAAATCTTAGGTAGCAGTTACCCGTTTGTGCATGTATTAATACGCTCTCTACATGAAACTGTCATTTCGTATAAGTGTAAATAGAGGCTTATATTTTATGTACTTATTTATATGGATGCTATCTATGCAATTAAACAAGTAGTTTTTGTACCAATTAGTGAGAAAGCTAACATTTTATGAAAAATTTCGAAAAAAACCTTATTATTTTATGTGGTGATATGAAAATAATAGCCTATTTTTGAGTTGTGAGTAACCTGGTTTGGCACGACGATATTGGAAATTTCGTATTTGCTTGCACTTGTGTTCGCCACTCCTGATGTTCCGTTAGTAGTAGCGATTCCGGTAACCTTGGGCACTCCCATACCTCTAGTAATACCTTTGACCGGTTGCAATGGATCTCATGGTCTTTCCGCCTTGTTGCTTTGGAGCCATCGTTCGCGAGCAGATTTGAGAGATAGAGAAGGTGGAATGAATTCGGGATGGAAAAGCGTAAGAAAAGATTACCGAGATGAAGACCGAGATAGAGGGAGGTTGAGTTAATTCTTCTCCTCTCTAACCCTCTCTCTAATTTCCTCTCTCGCAGTCTCTCGAGATCTTCTTGCGCCTCTCTCTCCCTCTCTAGCTTCATCTCACAGCCTCCCGCGGGGGGGGAGGGGTATCGGGTTGGTACTTGTTTGTACCTTGGTCACTTGTGTGACAATTTGGGCTTGCATTTGCTGAAATTTTTTGTCGCATTTGGGCTGAAAACCATGGGTAGCAGCAGTGACAGAAGTAATATCATGCACATTAAGAAGCTTGAAGGAGCACATAATTTTGCAGTTTGGTAAAAATAGTGCTACAATATCCTGTTGCAGAAGAAGCAAGCAAAGCCGATTAAGACCAAAGGGGCAAAGCCTGCAGATATGGAATAGGAAGATTGGGATGAGTTAAATGAGCTCGCACTTCAACCATCGAGCTATCGATTTTTTATGCCTTGATGTATAACATTGAGGGTTTGGATTCTGCATATGATATTTGGACTCAACTGAAAGAACTATATGCACAGAGAAGAGTGCCGCAAGCAAAGTATATTGGCTGAAAAAGCTTATGGATTTGCGTATGAAAGAGGGTACATCAATGTCTACTCACTTGAGTGAGTTTAACTCCATTTTCAGCCAGCCGGTTGCCTTGAAGTTCTTGATTGATGAAGGATTTAAGGCTGCATTCTTGCAGCACTTTGCCAAAGAGTTGGGATGCATTCAGGACTACTATGAGCAATTCTAATGTAATTCTTTTGTATGTTGATATAGAGAGTGCTCTACTCACGGAAGAAATGAATCGGCAGAACAATGCATCCAGTAAGTCTTCCAGTGCTTTGCATACTAGGGGCAGATCACAGCAAAAAGGGAAATTTGATAGCAAGGGACGCAGTAAATCACGTTGCAAGGATGTTGAATGCCATCATTGTGGCAAGAAGGGTCACTTTAAACATGACTGCTACAAATGGAAGAAAAAGAAAGGAAAGGGCAAGAAGACAGATGATAGCAAGAAAGAGAAGAAAAGAGCCAGCCTAAGAAGAGCAGTGTCAAAATTGAAGAGGTGAATGTAGTCACTCATGACAGTGACAGTGGAAATGACGTACTCTTGGTATCTTCACTCTTTAGTACACATGCTTTACTTGCAGATACGAATGAGGACATGCATACCTGGATTCTCGATTCAGGTGCTTCTTTTCATGTCACCCCTCATCATGAGTGGTTTTCTGACTATACAGAGGGTCGACATGGTGCTGTTCATCTTGGGGACAACTATGCATGTGACATTGGAGATATTGGCAATGTGCAGTTGCAGTTTCAACATAGTTCTGTCTTCACACTTCAGCATGTATGGCATGTACCTCAGCTCAAAAAGAGCTTGATTAGCACACAACAGCTAGATGACGATGGATTACATACCACCTTTGGTGATGGTAAATGGAAGATGTGTAAGGAATCTAGAGTGATTGCCAGAGGTTGTAAAAGTAATACCTTGTATCCTCTTCATGTATCTAGTATGAGTAATCATGTTGTTGACGTGACCAACCAGCCAAATGTTTCTTTGTGGCATGGCAGGGTTGGGACACATAAGTCAAATTGGAATGAAAGTGCTTTCTCGTTTGGGTTACTCGCCTTGTCTTCGTTATGCTGATTTTGAGCATTGTGATCATTGTGCTTATGATAAACATGCACAGACGTCTCATAACAAGTCTCTTTCGCTGAAATCTTCTCCTCTAGAGTTAGTACATTCCGAGGTATGTCAGATGCCAGGGTTATCTTTAGGGGAAAAGAAATATTTTGTCACCTTTGTCAATGATGCTACACGGAAGGTATAGGTTTACCACATTCGTAGCAAGGATGAAGTGCTTGCTAAGTTTAAAATTTCTTTGCATTGGTTGAAAATTAGACTGATAAGACACTTAAGTGTCTTCGCTCTAACAATGGTGGGGAATATGTGTGCAAGGCCTTTCAGGCATTTTGTAACAGCAAAGGGATAAAGAGGAAGCTCACTGCCCCTCATAATCCAACCCAAAATAAAGTTGCAGAGCGTATGAATCGGACCATACAGGATAAGGTCCGTGCGATGCTGTCTCATGTTGCATTACCCCATGGTTTTTGGGCAGAGGCTGTTATGACAGCCATTCACTTAATTAATCGGTCACCAAACAGGTCTTTTGGGAAGGGAAAAGGGGGGGGAGAGGGGGGGTTCCCCAAGGAGTGTGGTCGGGCAAGCCACCTTCGTATGCACACTTGAAAGTGTTTGGCTGCGAAGCATTTGTACACATTCGTAAAGAAAAACGCAGCAAACTTGAGCCAAAGTCCTGTAAATGCATTTTCCTAGGATATGATGACGAGGACGAAATTGGATATAGATTATGGGATCCCGAGAAAAGGAAAGTAGTACGCAGCAATGATGTTATCTTCCGGGAAGATCACATGCATAAACAGCCCAAAAAGATTGAGGAGATCCGTCGGGTTGTATTCCAAGAAGAAATACCTTTTGGATAGCAAAATGTGCTCGTTGTACAACAGCAAATACATGCTGTAAATGAACCTGCGAATACAAAAAATAATGCTGGAAATGATAATCCAGCTATTTACCATAATAATGAGCCACTGGATGTGTAGGAACAGCCAAGCAACAAGTTGTTAATGTTGATTTGTAAGTTGAAATGCCAGGACAGCCAGCTGAAAATGCTCAACAGCTAGCAAACAATGATCATTGGGTTAGGAGATCATCTAGGACTACTAGACAACCTGATAGATTTGTTCCTGGTGCAACCAATGTGGCTCATTATGTCATGTTGATAGACTGTGGTGAACCGTCTTGCTTCAAGGAAGCAATGGACAAACAAAACAACAAGAAATAGTATAACGCCATGTTGTCAGAGATGGAATCTCTTGAGAAAAATGGCACTAAAGACTTAGTCCAATTGCCTAAAGGGCAAAAAACCCTTCCATGTAAATGGGTTTATAAGATGAAGGTCACTTCTAGTTCCTCGCCAAAGTACAAAGCAAGATTGGTTGCGAAGAGGTACAAGCAATAACATGGAGTTGACTTCGATGAGATCTTCTATCCTATAGTCAAGATGACTACATTGAGAACAATTTTGGACTTGGTTGCAGTTGAAGATATGGAGCTCATACAGATGGATGTAAAGATTGCATTCTTACATGGTGATCTATATGAAGACATATATATGCAGCAACTTGAAGGGTTTGTGGCAAAAGGAAAAAAGAGGATGGTATGTAAACTCAAAAAGAGATTGTATGGGCTGAAACAAGCACCAAGAGAATGGTATCATAAGTTTCATACATTTATGCAGTCTCAAGGTTTTCATAGAAGTCAAGTGGATCACTGCTTGTACACCAAGAAGGCAGCAGATGGCAGCCTGATTATCTTGGTTCTGTATATTGATGGCATGCTAATTGCTGGCAGGGATACTCATGCCTTGGACTCGTTAAACGAAAATCTTCATGGCAGCTTTGACATGAAGGATCTTGGTGATGCAAATCACATTCTTGGCATGCGAATACTCAGAGATAGGTCAAAAGGATTACTCTATCTATCTTAGTAGAAGTATATCTCCAAGGTTTTGCAACGTTTCAATATGGAGGGAAGGAAAACAATTGGGGTTCCATTGCCTCCATCTGTGAAACTCAGTGCAGAGGACAGCCCTACATCTGATGATGAGAAGGCTGAAATGGCCAAGATACCATATGCTTCAGCTGTTGGAAGTTTGATGTATGCTATGATTGCTACACGTCCTGACATTGCCTTTGCAGTGGGAGTGGTTAGCAGATACATGGCAAACCCTGGTAAAAAGCATTGGGAAGCAGTGAAAGGTATTATGAGATACCTCAAAGGCAGAAAGGATTTGTGCATCTGCTTTGAAAAGCAAAAGGCATCTGTCGTTGGCTTTACAGATGCAGACTATGCTGGTCATGCGGATTGTAGAAAGTCCACTTCTGGGTATTGTGTTTACCTTCACAGGAGGAGCAATCTCTTGGATCTCAGTGTATGCTATAATGTATATGTATATGTACATATACATATGTATATATATATGTATGTGTGTATATACATACATATATCTATATACACACACACACACACACACACACACACACACACATATATATATATATATATATATATATATATATATATATATATATATATATGTATGTATGTATGTATGTATGTATGTATGTATGTATGTATATGTATATGTATATGTATATGTATATGTATATGTATATGTATATATACATATACATATACATATACATATACATATGTATATATCTATATATACATATATCATATATATATATACATATATATATATATATATATATATATATACATATATATATATATATATATATATATATATATATATATATATATGTGTTAGCAAATATTAGTCAGCTCATGGTGTGAGTCTGTGTTAGAGGCTGGGCATTTTATGCAGTATTTTATGGCACATTTTAGTGGCCATTTATGATGTATTATTTAGCATTTGTTGCTGGCCGACCTGCATTTTATGCTCCCCACTTTTGTGGCTATTTATTGGGCTCCTCCTCCACAATCTTCGGTGCTTCAGCCATCAGTGGAGATCCTTCTGGGAGAGAGGAGCCGGTGCTGAGGAGCCCACGCAGCCAATGACTCACCATTGTATGCTGCTGTCTCGTGTTCGATATGGATTCCATTTCCCGAGCATACATCTGAGTTCTCATCTGTCTACTGTGTTCATTCTTTCTTTCTTCTGTCTTGTGTTTCAGCATTTATTTCAGCATATTCTTTACGCTTCCATTGCTGCACCACTTTTGACATGGTATCAGAGCTCAGGCTGCAACCTATTTGTGCTATGTTTTCTTGCTGATTTCAGGATTTACACCCTTCTTGCTGATCAGCCAGCTGTCCTTCCTGCTGATTTGCTGCTGGCGACAGTGTTTCAGCATTTGCGTTTTGCGTTTTTCTGGACAGATTTGTGTTTACTGCTGTTCCACTCTTTGCTGCCCGTGTTTCCTTCATCCAACTGCTGGCAACAGTCTTTAGCCCCTGTTTCTTCAGTTTGCAGCCTGCGTTTTGCTGTTTACAGCATTATTTTTGCCTGTTTTTCTGATTATTCAGGCCGTTTTTGCTGTTTTTGGCAGTTTTAACCTGATTTTTTCACTTTGTGCAGCAGCTTTTGGCTTATTTTGGTCAGCCTTTGGGTTATATTGCATGTGAACTCACTATTTTTGGTTGCGTTTTGGCTGTGCTCACTCTCCAAACGACCTTCTTTTCTTCTACTTCTCTTTTCTACCTCCTCCAGATGGCCCCTCCGTGCACCTCAAGTGAAGATAAGCTACAGGGACGGCTTCCGTCACAGTATGGAGGGTCAGGTGAGGCTCTTGGAGCTTCAGAGAGGGGTTCGAAGAAGAAAAAGTCGCAGCCACATTGTTACCATTGTGGGAAGACAAGTCATCTACGGAAGGATTGTATAAAGTTAGCGGCGTCCAAGAAGCAGGAGAAGACGTCGAAGCGGGATGCGGACACCTCCGATGAGTCATCATCTGCCTTTGATTCTGACTCCGATCCTCCGACCAAGGAGAAGTCCAAGGCGCGGAAGGGATCCTCTTCTTCGGATCGCGGGAAGGGCTTGGTGGCCCCTTCCTCGGCTGCTTTCTAGTGGTGGTGATGAGGTCATCCCTCACGACTCTCTTGTGCCAGAGAGGGAGTGTGAGCGGGTGTTGGTGGGGCTGCAGTGCCTCATCTATATTTTGATATAGATGCACAAGATCCAGAGAGGGATGTCCCTGACGCATCGACGGTATCTGGCAGTGAAATCCTAGAGACTGGTGTTGATTTCTAGGTTCATGATGAGCTGTTCTTCTTGACAGAGAGCGAGAGGCTTTCGTCTGGAGCTCACATGAGGGGACACTTTGGTGGTTTGGCCAAAGGCGGGGAATCCATGGTCACATGTTCAGAGACATGTTTGGCAGATTGGCTTTGTATGTCCTGAGTGACATAGGTGACATTACACAGAGAGCTGCTATGAGTCTTCTCTATTTTCAGGTGTTGTTGGTAT